>NC_074691.1:38633584-38693584 GCF_029448725.1 Salvelinus fontinalis
GGAGAGCAGGCAACCTGTAATGAAAACAGTACAACGTGTTGGGAGAACTTGTGGTGGATGTTGGATAGATGTCTAACATTTTGAATATATTCTTGTGAAAGTGTTAAAATGCAGTGTTGTCTCTCTCTAGCCCAGTATGTGTTTACACCAGTTTCACTGAGACGAAAAAAAAACCCTGATCAAACTGTTTACTAACTCTCGTCTCCTCCCCACTCTCTCTCTTATCCTCTCCTCTCCTCCCTCTCCTCCCCATTCTCTCTCTTATCCTCTCCTCTCTGCAGCTCTCTTCCCGTTGAGCAACATCAGTAGCTGTCACCTCCCTCTCTTCTCCCTCCCTCCCTCCATCCCTCTCTCCTTCCGTGAGGTCCTGTTAAGCCACTCCCACTGACCCCCTGACACCTCGTTGCCATGGAAAGCCTGAGCGAGCTCCAGAACCCGCTCTTGGACAAGAACAGCAAGCACGTCGTCAACGGTTACGGGGGCGACTTCCCTAACAACCAGTACCAGGAGAATATTATCAACTACTTCGTAACCGGCGGGAACGGAGGAGGAGGTGGAGGAGGTAACACTAACAACGGTACGGTGGCCCACGTGGGACAAAACAACAGCAACGGCAAAATGAAAGCTCAACAACTCCTGGACGCCACCTCCCTCCATCTGGCCGTCGAGGCCTTCTACAGGCCTAACTTCATCCTGTACAAGGAGGAAGGGGGAGGCGGCGGCGGCGTCAAGGCCAAGGATTATAAGAGCGAGTGCTGCGAGACTACCTTCACAGAGAAGAAGGAGAAGGAGAGGGAGGCGTCTGTAGCAGTGGAGACCCCCGGAAGCACAGAGGACCCTCAGGCCAAGCTGCTAGAGGACGGAGACAACGTGAAGATACAGACTGTCTCCTATGAGGTGGAGGAGGAGGAGTATGTAGAGTATGAGGTAAGACCAGAGCTGTACTGTAGGTAATGTGATCATGATAGACAGTAGAGGTGGAGGTAAGACCAGAGCTATACTGTAGGTAATGTGATCATGATAGAGAGTAGAGGTGGAGGTAAGACCAGAGCTATACTGTAGTTAATGTGATCATGATAGACAGTAGAGGAGGAGGTAAGACCAGAGCTATACTGTAGGTAATGTGATCATGATAGACAGTAGAGGAGGAGGTAAGACCAGAGCTATACTGTAGTTAACGTGATCATGATAGACAGTAGAGGTGGAGGTAAGACCAGAGCTATACTGTAGGTAATGTGATCATGATAGAGAGTAGAGGTGGAGGTAAGACCAGAGCTATACTGTAGTTAATGTGATCATGATAGACAGTAGAGGAGGAGGTAAGACCAGAGCTATACTGTAGGTAATGTGATCATGATAGACAGTAGAGGAGGAGGTAAGACCAGAGCTATACTGTAGTTAACGTGATCATGATAGACAGTAGAGGTGGAGGTAAGACCAGAGCTATACTGTAGGTAATGTGATCATGATAGAGAGTAGAGGTGGAGGTAAGACCAGAGCTATACTGTAGTTAATGTGATCATGATAGACAGTAGAGGAGGAGGTAAGACCAGAGCTATACTGTAGTTAATGTGATCATGATAGACAGTAGAGGAGGAGGTAAGACCAGAGCTATACTGTAGTTAATGTGATCATGATAGAAAGTAGAGGTAGAGGTAAGACCAGAGCTATACTGTAGGTAATGTGATCATGATAGAGAGTAGAGGTGGAGGTAAGACCAGAGCTATACTGTAGGTAATGTGATCATGATAGAGAGTAGAGGTGGAGGTAAGACCAGAGCTATACTGTAGTTAATGTGATCATGATAGACAGTAGAGGAGGAGGTAAGACCAGAGCTATACTGTAGGTAATGTGATCATGATAGAGAGTAGAGGTGGAGGTAAGACCAGAGCTATACTGTAGTTAATGTGATCATGATAGACAGTAGAGGAGGAGGTAAGACCAGAGCTATACTGTAGTTAATGTGATCATGATAGACAGTAGAGGAGGAGGTAAGACCAGAGCTATACTGTAGTTAATGTGATCATGATAGACAGTAGAGGTGGAGGTAAGACCAGAGCTATACTGTAGTTAATGTGATCATGATAGAGAGTAGAGGTAGAGGTAAGACCAGAGCTATACTGTAGTTAATGTGATCATGATAGAGAGGAGAGGTAGAGGTAAGACCAGAGCTATACTGTAGTTAATGTGATCATGATAGAGAGTAGAGGTAGAGGTAAGACCAGAGCTATACTGTAGTTAATGTGATCTTGATAGAGAGTAGAGGTAGAGGTAAGACCAGAGCTATACTGTAGTTAATGTGATCATGATAGACAGTAGAGGTGGAGGTAAGACCAGAGCTATACTGTAGTTAATGTGATCATGATAGACAGTAGAGGAGGAGGTAAGACCAGAGCTATACTGTAGTTAATGTGATCATGATAGAAAGTAGAGGTAGAGGTAAGACCAGAGCTATACTGTAGTTAATGTGATCATGATAGACAGTGGAGTATGAGGTAAGACCAGAGCTATACTGTAGGTAATGTGATCATGATAGAGAGTAGAGGTGGAGGTAAGACCAGAGCTATACTGTAGTTAATGTGATCATGATAGACAGTAGAGGTGGAGGTAAGACCAGAGCTATACTGTAGTTAATGTGATCATGATAGACAGTAGAGGTGGAGGTAAGACCAGAGCTATACTGTAGTTAATGTGATCATGATAGACAGTAGAGGAGGAGGTAAGACCAGAGCTGTACTGTAGTTAATGTGATCATGATAGACAGTAGAGGAGGTAAGACCATAACCCTACTGTAGTTAATGTGATCATGATAGACAGTAGAGGTGGAGGTAAGACCAGAGCTATACTGTAGGTAATGTGATCATGATAGACAGTAGAGGAGGAGGTAAGACCAGAGCTATACTGTAGGTAATGTGACCATGATAGACAGTAGAGGTGGAGGTAAGACCAGAGCTATACTGTAGTTAATGTGATCATGATAGAGACTAGAGGTAGAGGTAAGACCAGAGCTATATTGTAGTTAATGTGATCATGATAGACAGTAGAGGAGGAGGTAAGACCAGAGCTATACTGTAGGTAATGTGATCATGATAGACAGTAGAGGTAGAGGTAAGACCAGAGCTATACTGTAGTTAATGTGACCATGATAGACAGTAGAGGAGGAGGTAAGACCAGAGCTATACTATAGTTAATGTGACCATGATAGATAGTAGAGGTGGAGGTAAGACCAGAGCTATACTGTAGTTAATGTGATCATGATAGAGACTAGAGGTAGAGGTAAGACCAGAGCTATACTGTAGTTAATTTGATCATGATAGACAGTAGAGGAGGAGGTAAGACCAGAGCTATACTGTAGTTAATGTGATCATGATAGACAGTAGAGGTGGAGGTAAGACCAGAGCTATACTGTAGTTAATGTGATCATGATAGACAGTAGAGGTAAGACCAGAGCTATACTGTAGGTAATGTGATCATGATAGAGAGTAGAGGAGGAGGTAAAACCAGAGCTATACTGTAGGTAATGTGATCATGATAGACAGTAGAGGTGGAGGTAAGACCAGAGCTATACTGTAGGTAATGTGATCATGATAGACAGTAGAGGTGGAGGTAAGACCAGAGCTATACTGTAGTTAATGTGATCATGATAGACAGTAGAGGTGGAGGTAAGACCAGAGCTATACTGTAGTTAATGTGATCATGATAGACAGTAGAGGTGGAGGTAAGACCAGAGCTATACTGTAGTTAATGTGATCATGATAGACAGTAGAGGTGGAGGTAAAATCATAACCCTACTGTAATTAATGTGATCATGATAGAGAGTAGAGGTGGAGGTAAGATCATCACCCTACTGTAATTAATGTGATCATGATAGACAGTATGTAGAGGAGGAAGTAGGGACATACCTACACTCTGGTGCATCCTCCCATAGTTTATTTTAACAGATATTTGGTCTGTCTATGAGACATTTGTTTGTCCCTTGCACCTGCAGTGTTATTGGATGTACTCACTGAAGCTCTAGGAAATATTGTGGTGGCTGGAGGAACCAGTGGGATTGGTTAGGGTTTGGCCATAGTGCAGAGCACTGGGTTGGTAGTCCAGAGAACAGGGACTCTCTCTCTCTCACACACACACACTGACTGACGCTCTCTCTCTCTCACACACACACACTGACTAACTGTATCTCTCTCTCTCACACACACACTGACTGACGCTCTCTATCTCTCTCACACACACACTGACTGACGCTCTCTCTCTCTCTCTCACACACACACTGACTGACTGTCCCTCTCTCTCTCTCTCTCTCTCTCACACACAAACTGACTGACTACTGTCATGACGTTGGCCTGGGGGTAGGTTTATGACAGTCATAAATACCTCTTCCCCCCTTTTTCCCTCTCTCTACCCTACTGATGTGAAATTTGAAAACCCCTTTGTTAACATAGAGATTCTGGGAACATCAGAAAGGTGGGGGGAAATGAACTATATTCTGGTAATCCGACCAATTGAACATATGCGGTGGTACTTAAGGTATATTATGTCAGTTCGGTTGTCATCTGGCACATTCTCATCAATGATAGAATGACATAAACTCTACTGTGGAAAGTCTACACATCAGAGGTATCGGATTCACATGGAATTGTTGTTCAATTTAAATGTTTGAATATTAAATTATTCGTGATGGGATGAAATGGGATTTTAGCTTCTAAAATGTGAGAATTGGGTTTTCATGAGTGAAGTAGGCCTGACTCAGTGGCCCGCCCACGTGAAGAGACATAGGTTGTAAATTATGAAACACACCCCTTTTCTCCCTCCACTTTATAAGCCATTGACGAAAATGTAACCTCCTGTTCCAAGGATGTGAGGTCTGCAGCTTCTGCGTTAAAATGGACTAACATGTCAACTACAGAACTAAGCCAACATCAGCGTGAGCTTTGGTTGCGAATGGTATGAACTTTGAACTCTTATTCACTATAGAAGTGATACCACCTAGACGTTGAGTTAGCAACAGCAGCTGCAAACGTATATTAGGATAGGACAGACAGAGTATCCCGTCTACCACACAACGACGTTACTACAACGTACCCAATTGACCTGCAGAGACATTCTTCAAAGGACAAAGGACTCGGTTGGGCAACACGGCCTTCCATCTACCACCAACCTACCGAAGCGCAGCTCAGAGTAAATATTTATTGCATTTTCCTTTTCCAAATAGGCGGTAATTTAGAATGCATAAGATACTGTATTTACGATAGCACAGCTTCGCCCCTTTGTTACTCAGTCTTCCCGCTCTTTCACTCAAACCCAGCCCTTTTATTTTGTGTAACAAGCTGTCATATCTGTTCCGCCCACTAGGGACGTTTTCCTTTATGACGTCATTTGTAATCAAGGTATGATTCATTCTGTGTATATGTGATTCTGTGTGATTAGTTAGATATTTAGTAAATAAATAATTAAACCCAATTTTGTATTGCTGATTCAACTTGTTAGCCAGGGTTCGTGAAGATAACCAAGAATTTACCACTTTCAGATGAGACTGAAATAAGGTGACGATTAATATTGACTGCTATTGATGTAAAATATTATTAGGTCTTTAAGAGTTTATTCAGAAGATAACAGCTCTATAAATATTATTTCGTGTTGCCCCGACTTTCTAGTTTATTACATTTACATGATTAGCTCGATCAGGTAATAGTTATTACGGAGAAGGGATTTTATAGAATAGCATGTCATATCACTTAATCTGGCATAGCCAAAGACACAACACTGTATCTCTCTTTCTCTCTCTCACACACACACTGACTGATTGTATCTCTCTCACACACACTGACTGATTGTCTCTCTCTCACACACACTGACTGATTGTATCTCTCTCACACACACTGACTGACTGTATCGCTCTCTCACACACTGGCTGACTGTATCTCTCTCTCACACACACACTGAACTTTGCTCAGTACTTTGTTGAAATATCTTTGGCAGCGATTGCAGCCTCAAGTCTTTTTGGGTATGACGCTACAAGATTGGCACACCTGTATTTGGGGAGTTTCTCCCATTCTTCTCTGCAGATCCTCTCAAACTCTGTCAGGTTGGATGGGGAGCGTTGCTGCACAGCTATTTTCAGGTCTCTCCAGAGATTTTTGATCTGGTTCAAGTCCGGGCTCCGGTTGGGCCTCTCAAGGACATTCAGAGACGTTTCCTGAAGCCCCTCTACATTGTCTTGGCTGTGAGCTTAGGGTCGTTGTCCTGGTAGAAGGTGAACCTTCGCCCCAGTCTGAGGTCCTGAGCACTCTGGAGCAGGTTTTCATCAAGGATCTCTCTGTACTTTGCTTCGTTCATCTTTCCCTCGATCCTGACTAGTCTCCCAGTCCCTACCTCCAAAGAGTCCAAAGAGTTCAATCTTGGTTTCATCAGACCAGAGAATCTTGTGTTTTCATGGTCTTAGGTGCCTTTTGGTAAACTCCAAGCGGGCTGTCATGTGCCTTTTATTGGCTTCCCTCTGGCCACTCTACCATAAAGACCTGATTGGTGGAGTGCTACAGAGATTGTTGTCCATCTGGAAGGTTCTACCATCTCCACAGAGGAACTCTAGAGCTCTGTCAGCGTGACCATCGGGTTCTTGGTCACCTCCCTGACCAAGGTCCTTCTCCCCCGATTGCTCAGTTTGGCGTGGCGGCCAGCTCTAGGAAGAGTCTCCAATCAAGTTGTAGAAACATCTCAATGATGATCAATGGAAACAGGATGCACCTGAGCTCAATTTCGAGTCTCATAGCAAAGGGTCTAAAAAAAATGTAAAAAAGAGGTTTCTAATTTGTATAATTTTTTTTCTTCTAAAACCTGTCATTATGGGGTATTGTGTTTAGATTGCATAGGAAATTGTTTTATTTACTCATTTTTCGAATAAGGCTGTAACATAAGAAAATGTGGAATAAGTCAAAGGGCCTCCATACTTCCTGAAGGCAATGTAAGCAGGTTGTTGAATTTGTCAATCCGTCTGTCACGGATTCAGTCCATGGATTACCATTAATATTTTCAGTTTAGGCAGGGATTCTCTCTCTCTGCATACAGTCTAGACAGCGCTGTCGGGTTCCTACCCACACGTTTGTAGATCAACGACCGGCTCACCTTGTTGTACTGACATCCTCTACTCTATTTCACCTAGGTGAAGGAGGGATGTTAGGGGGATGGATAAAACCGGGGTCAATTAAGGATCTAATTCACCGTTTTTTGAGAGACAGAATACTATTTTTCTCAGTTTTCTGGGCTTGTGATTCAAATGTAATACATGATTTCAATGTTTTTGAAGAGCTGTGCAAGTGATACATTTGTGACATCATCAATATTATTCCTATTATTTTTCAACTTGGCACAGTCTCAGGATGCCACCTTCTCCAAACAAGTCAGTTCGTCAAACGCATACCCTGCTAGAACTGCCCCGGTCAACTGTAAGTGCTGTTACTGTGAAGTGTAAACGTCTAGGAGCAACAACGGCTCAGCCTACCTCTTTGTTTGACATCATGGCAAAATCAAAAGAAATCGGAGACGTCAGAAATAAATTGTAGACCTTCACAAGTCTGGTTCATCCTTGGGAGCAATAAAAACGAGTCCTATATCGACATAACCTGAAAGGCCGCTCAGCAAGGAAGAAGCCACTGCTCCAAAACCTCCATAAAAAGCCAGACTACGGTTTGCAACTGCACATGGGGACAAAGATTGTACTTTTTGGAGGAATGTCCTCTGGTCTGATGAAACCAAAATATAACTGTTTGGCCGTAATGACCATCCTTATGTTTGGAGGAAAAAGGGGGAGGCATGCAACCCGAAGAACACCATCCCAACTGTAAAGCACGGGGGTGGCAGCATCATGTTGTAGGGGTGCTTTGCTGCAGGAGGGACTGGTGCACTTCACAAAATAGATGGCATCATGAGAAAGGAAAATTATGTGGATATATTGAAGCAACATCTCAAGACATCAGTCAGGAAGTTAAAGCTTGGTCGCAAATTAGTTTTCCAAATGGACAATGACTCCAAGGATACTTCCAAAGTTGTGGCAAAATAGCTTAAGGACAACAAAGTCAAGGTATTGGAGTGGCCATCACAAAGCCCTGACCTCAATCCTATAGAAAATGTGTAGGCAGAACTGAAAAAGCGTGTGCAAGCAAGGAGGCCTACAAACCTGACTCAGTTACACCAGCTCTGTCAGGAGGAATGGGCCAAAACTCACCCAACTTATTGCGGGAAGCTTGTGGAAGGCTACCCAAAACGTTTGACCCAAGTTAAACAATTCCAAGGCAATGCTACCAAATACTAATTGAGTGTATGTAAACTTCTGACCCACTGGGAATGTGATGAAAGAAATAAAAGCTGAATTAAATAATTCTCTATACATTTATTCTGACATTTCACATTCTTAAAATAAAGTGGTGATCCTATCTGACTTAAGACAGGGAATTTTTACTAGCATTAAATGTCATGAATTGTGAAAAAGGTTGTTTAAATGTATTTGGCTAAGGTGTATGTAAACTTCCGACTTCATCTGCATATACCTTCTATGCTTGCTTCGACGCAAGCAACACTGAACCATGCATGAGAGCACCAGCTGTTCCGAACATCTGTGTGAGCACTCTCTCCATAGCCGATGTAAGTAAGACCTTTAAAACTTCTTCTGGCTGCAAGCCCGAGGCCGCCCACAATATGACAACAGCCAGCTCAAGTGCAGGGCGCGAAATTCAAAATATATATTTTTTAAATATTTAACTTTCACACATTAACAAGTCCAATATAGCAAATGAAAGGTACACATCTTGTGAATCGAGCCAACATGTCCGATTTTTAAAATGTTTTACAGCGAAAACAGCACGTATATTTATGTTAGCTCACCACCAAATACAAAAAAGGACAGACATTTTTCACAGCGCAGGTAGCGTGCACAAAGCCAACCTAACTAACCAAGAACCAACCAACCAAACTAACCAACAAACAACTTCATCAGATGACAGTCTTATAACATGTTATACAATAAATCTATGTTTTGTTCGAAAAGTGTGCATATTTCAGGTATAAATGATAATTTACATTGCAGTTACAATCAGAAATTGCACCGAAAGCAGCCATAATAATTACAGACACCAACGTCAAATACCTAATTACTTATCATAAAACATTTCTGAAAAATACATAGTGTACAGCAAATGAAAGACAGGCATCTTGTGATTCCAGCCAATATTTCCAATTTATTAAGTGTTTTACAGCGAAAACACAATATAGGGTTATATTAGCTTACCACAATAGCCAGAAAGATAAGCCATTTCTCAGCAGTAAAAGTTAGCGATCGTAACAAACCAGTAAAAGATATATAATTTTTGACTAACCTTGATATTCTTCATCGGATGACAGTCCTATAACATCAGGTTATACATGCACTTATGTTTTGTTCGAAAATGTGCATATTTAGAGCTGAAATCAGTGGTTACACATTGTGCTAACTTAGCTACTTTCTCCCACAACGTCCGGATATTTTTCTGACACTTTTTCTGACACACATATTCTGACCAAATAGCTATTCATAAACATAACTAAAAAATACATGTTGTATAGGAAATGATAGATCCATTAGTTCTTAATGAAATCGCCGTGTTAGAATTCTAAAAAAATTACTTCATTAAGACATCCAGCTTCGGTATAGCTAGAGTACCCAAAAGTTGGGCGCCGACGACTAGTTCACATGTACGACAGATATATGAAATAGCATCATAAAATGTTTCTTACTTTTGCTGATCTTCCATCAGAATGTTGGACAAGGGGTGCTTTGTCAAGAACAATCGTTGTTTGGATTTAGAACGTCCATTTTCCCTCTTGAATTAGCAAGCACACTAGCCAAGTGGCACGAATCTCTCCATCGTCAACAAAGTCAGAGAACGGAACACGGCAAAACTCCCGAAAAAATTTCAATAATCTGATTAAACTATATTGAAAAAACATACTTTACGATGATATGGTCACATGTATCAAATAAAATCAAAGCCGGAGATAGTAGTCGCCTATAACGGCAGCTAAACAGAAGGCAAATCCAGGTACCTCCTCGCGCTCTCCAGAAAACAGGAAATGGGGGACACGTCATACAAAGAGCTTGTATTCCACTTCAGACCAAGATAAACACTCAAGTTCTTCTCTCACCGCCTCTTGACATCCAGGGGAAGGTCTATGAAGTGCATGTATACTAATACGTATCATGCCCATTTATAGGCAGGAAGTAGAACAGAGCCTCGATTTCAGACTTTCCACTTCCTGGTCAGGAAGTTTGTGCCAAATGAGTTCTGTTTGACTCACAGATATAATTCAAACGGTTTTAGAAACTAGAGAGTGTTTTCTATCCAATAGTAATAATAATATGCATATTGTACGAGCAAGAATTGAGTACGAGGCCCTTTGAAAGGGGCACCTTTTATCTGGCTACTCAATACTGCCCCTGCAGCCCAAACAGGTTAAACAGGTCAACATTCACAAGGCTGCAGGGCCAGATGGATTACCAGTATATATACTCAGAGCACACGCTTACCAGCTAGAAAGTGTCTTCACTGACACTTTCAACCTCTCCCTGGCCCAGTCTGTAAAAGCTACATGTTTCAAGCTGACCACCATAGTCCATGTGCTTAATAACGCCAAGGTATCCTGTCTTAATGACTATCGCCCCATAGCACAAACATCTGTAGTCATGACATTCTGTAGCCATGAAAGGCTGGTCATGACTCACATCAACATTATCATCCCAGACACCTTGGACCCACTCCAATTCGCATACTGCCCCAACAGATCCACAGATGATGCGATCTCTATTCAAGAAATGGAAGGCCGAGCACACCCCCATCCACATCGATAGGGCTGTAGTGGAGCAGGTCGACATCTTCAAGTTCCTCGGTGTCCATATCACTAAGGAAATATCATTGTTCAAATACACCAACTCAGGTGTGAAGAGGGCACAACAGCACCTCTTCCCCCTCAGGAGGCAGAAAATATTTGTCATGGGCTCCTTGGATCCTCAAAAAGTTGTACAGCCGCACCATTGAGAGCATCTTAACTGGCTGCATCACCGCCTGGTATGGAAACTAATTGGCATCTGACCGCAAGGCACTACAGAGGTTAGTGTTGATTGCCCAGTTCATCCCGAGGGCAAAGCTCCCTGCCATCCAGGACATCTATACCAGGCGGTGTCAGAGGAAGACAATAAAAATTGTCAAAGACTCCGGCCACCCAAGTCATAGACTGTTCTCTCTGCTACCACACTGCAAGCTGTACCGATGCACCAAGTTTGGAAGCCAAAGGATCCTGAATAGCTTCTAGCCCCCAGACCATTAGACTGGTAAATAGTCAGTCATGGTAGATATTAGTTAACTATTTAACTATCTGAATTGACCCTTTTAGCACGAACTCTTTTGATCACATACTCTGCTGCTACTGTTTAATATCTGTCCTGTTGCCTAGTCACTTTATCCCTACATATATGTACATATCGACCTCAATTACCTCATACCCCTGCACATTGACTCGGTACTGATACCCTGTGTATATAGCCAACTTATTGTAACTTATTGTGTATTTATTGCTTGTGTTCTAATCTTGTATTATTCAATATATATATATATATATATATATATATATATATATATATATTCTCTGCATTGTTGGGAAGGACCCGTAAGTAAGCATTTCACTGTTAGGCGAGAGAGAGAGAACAGACAGACAGACAGACAGACAGACAGACAGACAGACTAAAAGAAATAGCACAAAAGGATGAGAAAAGAGAAACACATCCTGTTAGTAAGAGACTGAACTGCTCCGTTGAAGGGTCCTCATCAGAGCACGATGGCCATGGTTTTCACCGTGATGAGTGTCTATCTTAGGAGGAAGTAGGGCACTAAAGTGGATCTACTTTAATCTCCGTAAAGATGATGATGAGACAGTTTACCATTAGCTTCATCTCTGTGTCTCAAATGGCACCCTATCCAGAGCCATGGTCAAAAGTAGTGCACTAGGTACAGAGATATAGGACCTTCATAAACAGTTGTAATTTCCACTTTGAAATTTCAGACTTGATTTGCCCTAATGAAAAATGTATCAACCCCCCTGTAAAAAGTTGCATGAATTATATTCAACATAATTCACATTTCCTGTTGCTGCAGGATACTTTTTTTTCCGGCTGTAGCAAACTAGCTCAAATTGAGATACTACATCTGTAGGGAATAGGTTGCAATGTGTTATTCCAAGCAGGAAACTAGAGATGGCCGGAGACGGACTGGAATACATACTGTAAGGCATTTGCCAATGTTTGGCTGGCATCACATGTACAGAATTAGAATGAAAAGAAGAATGGGATTCTTCTCCAGAATGGTTTTCCCACCGGCCACCCAATGGGGTTGTGTCTCAAAGGAATGTTCATGTACTGTAGAACACTGAGAAAGGATTCTAGAAGTCGGTAAGATTATGTTCAATTTCCAGATGGTACATCCAATATGGCCGCTGGTCCACACACCACAGAATGTTACTTTGAACCTGGATGTTTGGTGTATTCTGATCCTGTGGCCATATGTACAGCACAGATGTAGGATCTTAATTTGAGCCAGTTTGCTACATCAGGAAATTCATCCTGCAGCAACAGGAAATGGGAATTATGATGTTGATTATAATTCATGGATATTTATGTTGGGTTTGATACATTCTTCCAAAGTGAAAATCAAGTTTTACATTTTAAAATGGAAATGACCAACTTCAGAAGCTTTTTTAACCCCTAAAATACACAACCTTTGTTTTTTGTTCCTCTTCTCCTCCAACAGGGTGATCAAATTAACATCTTAACATCTCAACATTAACATCTCTTGATCTCCTATGAAACATTCAGAGAATTCCCAGATGTATCTTAGAGGTACGTTTTCCTCCAGTACGGAACATTTCAGTCGGTCTGTTAAGGCTAGTGAAGGGAAGTGCTACAGTATACAGTGTATGTAGACACCTCTTCAAATTAGTGGATTAGGCTATTTCAGCCACCATCCATTGCTGACAGGTGTATATAATTGAGCACACAGCCATACAATCTTCATAGACAAACATTGTCAGCAGAATGGCCTTACTGAAGAGCTCAGTGACGTCTAGGAGCAACAACGGCTCGACCGCTAAGTGGTAGGCCGCACAAGCTCACAGAACGGGACTGCCGAGTGCTGAAGCTCGTAGTGTGTAAAAATTGCCTGTCCTCGGTTGCAACACTCACTACCGAGTTTCAAACTGCCTCTGGAAGCAACGTCAGTATAATAATTGTTTTTCGGGAACTTCATGAAATGGGTTTCCATGGCCAAGCAGCCTAAGATCACCATACGCAATGCCAAGCGTCAGCTGGAGTGGTGTAAAGCTCTCAGCCATTGGACTCTAGAGCGGCGGAAACGCGTTCTCTGCAGTGATGAATCACGCTTCACCATCTGTCAGTCCGACGGACGAATCTGGGTTTGGCAGATGCCAAGAGAAGGCTACATGCCCCAATGCATAGTGCCATCTGTAAAGTTTGGTGGAAGAGGAATAATGGTCTGGGGCTGTTTTTCATAGTTCGGGCCCCTTAGTTCCAGTGAAGGGAAATCTTAACGCTACAGCATACGATGACATTCTAGACGATTCTGTGCTTCCAACTTTGTGGCAACTGTTTGGGGAAGGCCCTTTACTGTTTCAGAATGACAATGCCCTCTTGCACAAAGCGAGGTGCATACAGAAATAGTTTGTTGAGATCGGTGTGGAAGAACTTGACGGGCCTGCACAGAACCCTGACCTCACTTCCATCGAACACCTTCGGGCTGAATTGGAACGACGACTACGAGCCAGGCCTAATCGCCCAACATCAGTGCCAGACCTCACTGACCTCACTGCTCCATTGTGACTGAATGGAAGCACGTCCCTGCAGCAATGTTCCCACATCTAGTGGAAAGCCTTCCCAGAAGAGTGGAGGCTGTTATAGCAGCAATGTTCCAACATCTAGTGGAAAGCCTTCCCAGAAGAATGGAGGCTGTTATAGCAGCAAAGTGGGGGACCAACTCCATATTAATATCCATGATTTTGGAATGAGATGTTGAAGGAGCAGGTGTCCACATACTTTTGGTCATGTAGTGTATTTGTCTGCCATCTGCCACATCATATCCAATGCATTAAATTAGCATTTTTAGGCAGCTTTCAGATGTCCATTTCTTAGATGGAAATGTTTTATGTGTAGTGGGAATGCAGTGATCTTTTCATGGAAATGGCCCTGCTCCAACTCCAACCTCTTGCTCCTGGCAATTTCCAAAAAACACAGACACACTCCAATGCAGACTTCACCAGAGCATGATCAATACAGGATGTGTCCTAAATGACACCCTATTCCCTATTAATGGGCTATAGGGCTCTGGTCAAAAGGAGTACAGGAAATAGAGCGCCATTTTGGACACACCCACATAAATCCATTTTTGAAACAGATGCATTAAAAAGTAACTTCTCTCTATTCTCTGGTGCAGCGTTGATCAGAACCGGTTTGGAAATGGGGAAGAAACGGTACCGTTATCCATTCTGGCTCAATCTGTTCTCTATTCTCTGGTGCAGCGTTGATCAGAACCGGTTTGGAAAGGGGGAAGAAACGGTACCGTTATCCATTCTGTCTCAATCAGTTCTCTATTCTCTGGTGCAGCGTTGATCAGAACCGGTTTGGAAAGGGGGAAGAAACGGTACCGTTATCCATTCTGTCTCAATCAGTTCTCTATTCTCTGGTGCAGCGTTGATCAGAACCGGTTTGGAAAGGGGGAAGAAACGGTACCGTTATCCATTCTGTCTCAATCAGTTCTCTATTCTCTGGTGCAGCGTTGATCAGAACCGGTTTGGAAAGGGGGAAGAAACGGTACCGTTATCCATTCTGTCTCAATCAGTTCTCTATTCTCTGGTGCAGCGTTGATCAGAACCGGTTTGGAAAGGGGGAAGAAACGGTACCGTTATCCATTCTGGCTCAATCTGTTCTCTATTCTCTGGTGCAGCGTTGATCAGAACCGGTTTGGAAAGGGGGAAGAAACGGTACCGTTATCCATTCTGTCTCAATCTGTTCTCTATTCTCTGGTGCAGTGTTGATCAGAACCGGTTTGGAAAGGGGGAAGAAACGGTACCGTTATCCATTCTGTCTCAATCTGTTCTCTATTCTCTGGTGCAGCGTTGATCAGAACCGGTATGGAAAGAGGGAAGAAACGGTACCGTCATCCATTCTGACTCAATCTTAAAGAGATGCAAATAGACCTGGCTTCTTCAGAAAATCTAGAATGTTCCTCGCTCCACTGCTCCCATTTCATTCCATTATAGGCTAGCGAGACGTCCCAGGAAAATCTTTCAGGGATATCCCCCCCCCTCCTCCATTTTTCATTTAGAAGCAAATGACAAACCAATCGTTCTGTACCAGTTGTAATCTCTCAAATAGTTTGGATTTGACATCGAGAAAGACGGATCTGTTGCGTTTCAATGGCCTTCGTTTATTGGTAAAATGTCAATCAAATCAAATGTATTTTGTGCCGAATACAACAGTTCCAGTAGACCTGTGAAATGCTTTACTTACAAGCCCTTAACCAACAATGCAGTTCAAGAAATAGAGTTAAGAAAATATTTACTAAATAAACTAAAGTAAAAAGTAACATAATAAAATAACAATAACAAGCCTATATACAGTGGGTACCAGTACCTAGTCAATGTGGAGGCTATATACAGTGGGTACCAGTACCTAGTCAATGTGGAGGCTATATACAGGGGGTACCAGTACCTAGTCAATGTGGAGGCTATATACAGGGGGTACCAGTACCTAGTCAATGTGCAGGGGGACAGGTTAGTCGAGGTAATTTCTACATGTAGGTAGGGGTAACACTTTGAGTGTTGGGTTTCTGTGTCTTCTTCGTAGATTAGTTGTAAGAGAACAATGTACTCAGGTTTTCCCAGATAGCAATAAGTAATATGCTTGATATTGAGGGCTGATACTGTCAGTGTAGCCTCCACTAGAAAGAGATTTGATCACAAAATGCTCTCCTTAACGCTCTCTTTTAACGCTCTCCTTAACGCTGTCCTTAACGCTCTCCTTAACGCTCTCCTTAACGCTCTCCTTAACGCTGTCCTTAACGCTCTCTTCTGCAAATGCACTTTGCACTTTGCAAATTTCACATCAGATGCTAGTAAACAGTAGAAGTTAATTAACCTCACATGCATTCTCCATGCTTCACAAAAACACTCCCA
Organism: Salvelinus fontinalis; assembly: GCF_029448725.1. Classification (NCBI taxonomy): domain Eukaryota; kingdom Metazoa; phylum Chordata; class Actinopteri; order Salmoniformes; family Salmonidae; genus Salvelinus; species Salvelinus fontinalis. Next base: position 38,649,848 of record NC_074691.1, read on the forward strand.
TACGTTCTCATACAGCTGTCCCAAACACTCCCACAATCTCTCATACAGCTGTCCCAAACACTCCCACACGCTCTCATACAGCTGTCACAAACACTCCCATACGTTCTCATACAGCTGTCCCAAACACTCCCACATGTTCTCATACAGCTGTCCCAAACACTCCCACACGTTCTCATACAGCTGTCCCAAACACTCCCACATGCTCTCATACAGCTGTCCCAAACACTCCCACACGTTCTCATACAGCTGTCCCAAACACTCCCACATGTTCTCATACAGCTGTCCCAAACACTCCCACACGTTCTCATACAGCTGTCCCAAACACTCCCACACGTTCTCATACAGCTGTCCCAAACACTCCCACATGTTCTCATACAGCTGTCCCAAACACTCCCACATGTTCTCATACAGCTGTCCAAAACACTCCCACATATTCTCATACAGCTGTCCCAAACACTCCCACATGTTCTCATACAGCTGTCCCAAACACTCCCACATGTTCTCATACAGCTGTCCCAAACACTCCCACATGTTCTCATACAGCTGTCCCAAACACTCCCACATGTTCTCATACAGCTGTCACAAACACTCCCACAATCTCTCATACAGCTGTCCCAAACACTCCCTGCATATACAGCACATTAGTAAACAAACACTTCCTCTTTTCTTTGTTGGTAGTGTGTCATCTTTCAGCTCAAGTTTAGTGGTAGAAAAAGTACCTAAATGTTAAACTCGAGTAAAAGTAAAGATACCTTAATAGAAAATGACTCAAGGAAAAGTGGAAGTCACCCAGTAAAATACTACTTGAGTACAATTATAAAAGTATTTGGTTTTAAATATACTTAAGTATCGAAAGCAAAAGTATAAATCCCTTCAAATTCTTTATATAAAGCAAACCAGACGGCACAACTTTCTTGCTTTTTTATTTACAGATAGCCAGGGGCTCGCTCCAACACTCAGACATAATTTACAAACAAATTGTGTTTAGCAGTGGTGTAAAGTAATTAAGTAAAAATACATGAAAATACTACTTAAGTAGTTTTTTATGGTATCGGTACTTAACTTTACTGTTTATATTTTTTACAACTTTTACATTTACTTCACTACATTCCAAAATAAAATGATGTACTTTTTCTCCAAACATTTTCCCTGACACCCAAAAGTACTTGTTACATTTTGAATGCTTAGCGGGACAGGAAAATGGTCCAATTCACACACTTTTCAAGAACATCTCCGGTCATCCCTACTACCTCTGACCTGGCAGACTCACGGAACACATGCTTAGTTTCTAAATGATGTCTGAGTGTTGGAGCGAGCCCCTGGCTATCTATTTTAAAAACAAGAAAATGCTACCGTCTGTTTTGCTTAAGATAAGGAACTTTAAATGGTTTATACTTTTACTTCTGATACTTCTATTTTAGCAATTACATTTACCTTTGATACTTAAGTATATTTAAAACCAAATGCTTTTACTCAAGTAGTATTTTACTAGGTGACTTTCACTTTTACTTGAGTATGACACATGGGTACTTTTTCCACCACTGATGTCCAGTGAGTCCACCAGATCAGAGGTAGTAGGGATGAACAGGGAAATTGTAACGGAATTCCCCCTCCTCTTCATACGAAAAGGAGGAGTGGTGATTCGACCAAGACGCAGCGTTGTAACTTGACATATTATTATTTATTAAACAAGACGAAAAAACACGAAACGAAATACACTTGAATAATTAACAAAATAACAAAACGGAGTAGACAGACCTGGACATGGAACTTACATAAAACAGGAAGAACTCACGAACAGGAACAGACTACATATGTCACACCCTGGCCTTAGTATTATTGGTTTTCTTTATTATTTTAGTTAGGTCAGGGTGTGACATGGGGAATGTTTATGTTTTGTTGTTTTGGGTGTTTATTTGGTAAAGGGGTTAATGGTTGTAGTGTATGGTTTTGTGTTGAGTGTAGATGTCTAGTATTGTCTATGGTGGTTAGTATTCTAGGAGAGTCTATGGTTACCCGAATGAGTTCCCAATTAGAGACAGCTGATTTCGGTTGTCTCTGATTGGGAGCCTTATTTAGGGTAGCCATAGGCTCTCATTGGTTGTGGGTAATTGTCTATGTAAGAACGTTAGTAGCCTGTATGTTTGTGCACAACGTTTGTAGCTTCACGGTCGTTTTGTTGTTTTGTTAAAGTGTTTTTGTGTCGTGTTCATCTTCGTGTTGTGTTTAATAAAGAAGATGGCTTATTTTCCAAAAGCTGCATTTTGGTCCGTCAATCCGCCACACGATCGTGACAGAATTACCCACCATAGGACCAAGCGGCATGGAAGGCGGCAACAGGACCTACCTACACAGGATCTCTGGAGTTGGGAGGACGAATTGGAAAGAGATGGACCTTGGGCGCAAACTGGAGAATATCGCTGCTCTCGTGTGAAAGGTGAGGCAGCCACAGCCCAGGAGAGGTGGTTTAAGGAGGCAGCTAGGAGACGTGGATGGAAGCAGGAGAATCAAGCTCGAAACCGGAATTATGAGGGGACACGTATTGCACGGAAGCCCGAAAAGCCCGTGAGTAACTCCCAAAAATTTCTTGGGGGGGGCTAAGGGGTTGTGGGCCAAGGGGTTGTGGGCCAAGGGCAGGTAGGAGACCTGCGCCCACTTCCCAGGCTAACCGTGGAGAGCGGGAGTACGGGCAGACACCGTGTTACGCAGTAGAGCGCACGGTGTCTCCTGTACGTGTGCATAGTCCGGTGCGGGTTATTCCACCTCCCCGCACTGGTAGGGCTAGATTGGGCATTGAGCCAGGTGTCATGAGGCCGGCTCAACGCGTCTGGTCTCCAGTGCGTCTCCTCGGGCCGGCATACATGGCACCTGCCTTACGCATGGTTTCCCCGGTTCGCCTACATAGCCCGGTGCGGGTTATTCCACCTCCCCGCACTGGTTGGGCGACCGGGAGCATTCAACCAGGTAAGGTTGGGCAGGCTCAATGCTCAAGAGAGCCAGTACGCCTGCACGGTCCGGTATTTCCGGCGCCACCTCCCCGCCCCAACCCAGTACCACCAGTGCCTCCTCCACGCACTAGCCTTATGGTGCGTGTCTCCAGCCCGGTATCACCAATTCCGGCACCACGCACTAAGCCTTTTGTGCGTCTCCAGAGTCCTGTGCATCCTGTTGCTGCTCCCCGCATTAGCCCTGAGATGCGTGTCCCCAGTCCGGTACCACCAGTTCCGGCCCCACGCACTAGGCCTAATGTGCGTCCCCAGGGTCCAGTATGCCCTGTTCCTGCTCCCCGCACTAGCCCTGAGATGCGTGTCCCCAGCCCGGTGCCACCAGTCCCGGCACCACGCACCAGGCCTACAGTGCGCCTCAGCCGGCAGGAGTCTGCCGTCTGCACAGCGATGACTGAACTGCTCGTCTCCCCAGCGCCATCTGAGCCATCCGTCTCCCCAGCGCCATCTGAGCCATCCGTCTCCCCAGCGCCATCTGAGCCATCCGTCTGCAATGAGCCTGCAAAGCCGCCCGTCTGCCATGAGCCTGCAAAGCCGCCCGTCTGCCATGAGCCCACTGAGCCGTCCGCCAGACAGGAGCCGCTAGAGCCGCCAGCCAGACAGGAGCCGCTAGAGCCGTCCGTCAGACAGGATCTGCCAGAGCCGCCAACCAGACAGTATCTGCCAGAGCCGCCAACCAGACAGGATCTGCCAGAGCCGCCAACCAGACAGGAGCAGCCAGATCAGTCAGCCAGCCATGAGCAGCCAGATCCGTCAGCTAGCCATGAGCAGCCAGATCCGTCAGCTAGCCATGAGCAGCCAGATCCGTCAGCCAGCCATGAGCAGCCAGATCCGTCAGCTAGCCATGAGCAGCCAGATCCGTCAGCTAGCCATGAGCAGCCAGATCCGTCAGCTAGCCATGAGCAGCCAGATCCGTCAGCTAGCCATGAGCAGCCAGATCCGTCAGCTAGCCATGAGCAGCCAGATCCGTCAGCTAGCCATGAGCAGCCAGATCCGTCAGCCAGCCATGGGCCATCCCTCAGTCCGGAGCTGCAGTCCCTCAGTCCGGAGCTGCAGTCCCTCAGTCCGGAGCTGCCATTCCTCAGTCCGGAGCTGCCCCTTACCCTGGTGCTGCCCCTTACCCTGGTGCTGCCCCTTACCCTGGTACTGTCCCTGACCCTGGTACTGTCCCTGACCCTAGTACTGCCCCTGACCCTGGTACTGCCTCTTACCCTGGTACTGCCCCTTAGTCCGGAACTGCCCCTGAATGCAATGGGGTTAAGGTGGAGGGGGGTCGTTTGGAGGAAGCCTAGGAGGTGTTTAGGTACTGTGGTGACGTGGGGACCGCGACCAGAGCCGGAGCCGCCACCGTGGATGGAAGCCCACCCAGACCCTCCCCTAGACTGTGTATGGTGCGCCCGGAGTTCGCGCCTCAAGGGGGGGGTTATGTCACACCCTGGCCTTAGTATTATTGGTTTTCTTTATTATTTTAGTTAGGTCAGGGTGTGACATGGGGAATGTTTATGTTTTGTTGTTTTGGGTGTTTATTTGGTAAAGGGGTTAATGGTTGTAGTGTATGGTTTTGTGTTGAGTGTAGATGTCTAGTATTGTCTATGGTGGTTAGTATTCTAGGAGAGTCTATGGTTACCCGAATGAGTTCCCAATTAGAGACAGCTGATTTCGGTTGTCTCTGATTGGGAGCCTTATTTAGGGTAGCCATAGGCTCTCATTGGTTGTGGGTAATTGTCTATGTAAGAACGTTAGTAGCCTGTATGTTTGTGCACAACGTTTGTAGCTTCACGGTCGTTTTGTTGTTTTGTTAAAGTGTTTTTGTGTCGTGTTCATCTTCGTGTTGTGTTTAATAAAGAAGATGGCTTATTTTCCAAAAGCTGCATTTTGGTCCGTCAATCCGCCACACGATCGTGACAACATAAACCGAGACAGTCCCGTGTGGCGCGACAAACACTGACACAGGAGACAACCACCCACAACAAACAATGTGAAACAACCTACCTTAATATGACTCTCAATTAGAGGAAACGCCAAACACCTGCCTCTAATTGAGAGCCATACCAGGCAACCCATTAACCCAACATAGAAAACACATAACATAGACTACCCACCCAAAACTCACGCCCTGACCAATTAAACACATACCACACAACAGAAAACAGGTCAGGAACGTGACAGGACCCCCCCTCAAGGTGCGAACTCCGGGCGCACCCCTACAACTCAAGGGGAGGGTCTGGGTGGGCATCTGTCCGCGGTGGCGGCTCTGGCGGTGGACGAGGACACCACTCCACCACTGTCTTTGTCCCTCTCCTTCGCGTCCTTTGAGTGGCGACCCTCGCCCCCGACCATGGTCCAGGAACCCTCACTAAGGCCCCTCCTACATAGAGGAGACAACTCAGGACAGAGAGGTAGCTCAGGACAGAGAGGTAGCTCCGGACAGAGAGGTAGCTTAGGACAGAGGGACAACTCTGTACTGGTGGCAGCTCCGGACAGAGGGACAACTCTGTACTGGTGGCAGCTCCGGACTGAGTGGCAGCTCATGACTGAGTGGCATCTCATGACTGAGTGGCATCTCATGACTGGAGGGCAGCTCATGACTGGAGGGCAGCTCATGACTGGAGGGCAGCTCATGACTGGAGGGCAGCTCATGACTGGAGGGCAGCTCATGACTGGAGGGCAGCTCATGACTGAAGGGCAGCTCATGACTGAAGGGCAGCTCATGACTGAAGGGGAGCTCATGACTGAAGGGCAGCTCATGACTGAAGGGCAGCTCATGACTGGAGGGCAGCTCATGACTGAAGGGCAGCTCATGACTGAAGGGCAGCTCATGACTGAAGGGCAGCTCATGACTGTAGGGCAGCTCCTGACTGGCTGGCGGCTCTGGCAGCTCCTGACTGGCTGGCGGCTCTGGCAGCTCCTGACTGGCTGGCGGCTCTGGCAGCTCCTGACTGGCTGGCGGCTCTGGCAGCTCCTGACTGGCTGGCGGCTCTGGCAGCTCCTGACTGGCTGGCGGCTCTGGCAGCTCCTGACTGGCTGGCGGCTCTGGCAGCTCCTGACTGGCTGGCGGCTCTGGCAGCTCCTGACTGGCTGGCGGCTCTGGCAGCTCCTGACTGACGGACGGCTCTAGCGGCTCCTGACTGACGGACGGCTCTAATGGCTCGGGACAGACGGGCGGCTCTAATGGCTCGTGGCAGACGGATGGCTCAGAAGGCGCTGGGCAGACGGATGGCTCAGAAGGCGCTGGGCAGACGGATGGCTCAGAAGGCTCTGGGCAGACGGATGGCTCAGAAGGTGCTGGGCAGACGGATGGCTCAGAAGGCGCTGGGCAGACGGATGGCTCAGACGGCGCTGGGCAGACGGATGGCTCAGACGGCGCTGGGCAGACGGATGGCTCAGACGGCGCTGGGCAGACGGATGGCTCAGACGGCGCTGGGCAGACGGATGGCTCAGACGGCGCTGGGCAGACAGATGGCTCAGACGGCGCTGGGCAGACAGATGACTCAGACGGTGCTGGGCAGACAGATGGCTCAGTCCTGCTAAGGCCCACAGTAGGCCTGGTGCGTGGTGCCGGAACTGGTGGTACCGGACTGGAGACACGTACCTCAAGGCTATTGCAGGGAGCAGGAACAGGGCACACTGGACCCTCGATGCGCACTATAGGCCTGGTGCGTGGTACCGGAACTGGAGGTACCGGGCTGAGGGCACGCACCTCAGGGCGAGTGCGGGAGCAGGAACAGTGCGTACAGGGCTCTGGAGACGCACAGGAGGCTTGATGCGTGGTGCCGAAACTGGAGGCACTGAGCTTGAGACACACACCACAGGGAGAGTGCGTGGAAGAGGAACAGGGCTCTGGAGACGCACTGGAAGCCTGGTGCGTGGTGTAGGCACTGGTGGTACTGAGCTGGGGCGGGAAGGTGGCGCCGGATATACCGGACCATGCAGGTGTACTGGCTCCCTTGAGCACTGAGCCTGCCCAACCTTACCTGGTTGTATGCTCCCCGTCGCCTGACCAGTGCGGGGAGGTGGAATAACCCGCACCGGGCTATGTAGGCGAACCGGGGACACCATGCGTAAGGCTGGTGCCATGTAAGCCGGCCCAAGGAGACGTACTGGTGGCCAGATATGTAGAGCCGGCTTCATGGCACTTGGCTCAATGCTCATTCTGTCACACCCTGGCCTTAGTTATCTTTGTTTCCTTTATTATGTTTGTTAGGTCAGGGTGTGATATGGGGAAGGGTTGTGTTTGGGTGGTTATATGGTTAAGGGGTTGTTGGGTTTTGTGTTTGTGGTTTTGTGTTGAGTGAGTATGTCTAGGTATGTCTATGGTTTAGTGAGGGTTTCTAGGTATGTCTATGGTTGCCTGAGTGGTTTCTCAATCAGAGACAGGTGTCTTTCATTTGTCTCTGATTGGGAGCCATATTTTAGGCGGCCATAGGCATCATGTGTTTGTTGGGTCATTGATTTAGTCATTCGTCTTAGTCTGTGTCTAGGTCTGTTTCAAGTTTGCATGTTTTGCATTTAGTCGGTTTTTGTTTCACGGTCTTGGATTTGTTGTTTTGCTTCGTTCGGTCATCTCCTTAATAAAGAGAAGATGTATTATTTACACGCTGCGCCTTGGTCCTCTCTCTCTCCCATGGACGATCGTGACAGAATGACCCAACCAATTTGGACCAAGCAGCGTGAAAGGAGGGAACCAGAGCCCGTTGTGCAGATACTGGAGGTGAGCAATGGGAAGGATACAGAGACTGTTAAGGAGTTAATGAGGAGTTTGGAGGAGAGTGAAAAGAGGGACCTGCTGTGTTGGTGCGTGAGGCACGACATCCACCCGACAGAGCGTGTGCGGGAGGTGATGTTACCTGAGTCAGTTCTCCATGCTCGTCCTGAGTTGCGTGCTAACCGTCTGGGAATGACAGTCCCACGAACCAGGCCTCCTGTGTAAATTCCTAGTCCTACACCTCCTGTAACACCTTTCCGCCCCAGCCCAGTACCACCAGTTCCGGCACCACGCCCCAGGATTCCAGGGTGTCTCCAGAGCCCTGTTCGCATTGTTGCTTCTCCCCGCACTCGCCCTGAGGTGCGTGTCCTCATCCCGGTACCACCTGTGCCGGTACCACGCACTAGGCCTATAGTGCGCTTTGAGAGCCCAGTGTGTCCTGTTGCTGCTCCCCGCACTAGCCCTGAGATGTGTGGCCCCAGCCTGGTACCACCAGTTCCGGCACCACGCACTAGGCCTAATGTGCGTATCCAGGGTCCAGTATGCCCTGTTCCTTCTCCCCGCACTAGCCTTCAGGTGCGTGTCCCTAGCCCGGTACCACCAGTTCCGGCACCACGCACCAGGCCTATAGTGCGTCTCAGCCGGCCAGAGCTGCCAGTCTGCCCCGAGTCGTCAGAGCTGCCAGTCTGCCCCGAGTCGTCAGAGCTGCCAGTCTGCCCCGAGCCGTCAGAGCTGCCAGTCTGCCCCGAGCCGTCAGAGCTGCCAGTCTGCCCCGAGCCGTCAGAGCTGCCAGTCTGCCCCGAGCCGTCAGAGCTGCCAGTCTGCCCCGAGCCGTCAGAGCTGCCAGTCTGCCCCGAGCTGCCAGTCTGCCCCGAGCCGTCAGAGCTGCCAGTCTGCCCCGAGCTGCCAGTCTGCCCCGAGCCGTCAGAGCTGCCAGTCTGCCCCGAGCCGTCAGAGCTGCCAGTCTGCCCCGAGCCGTCAGAGCTGCCAGTCTGCCCCGAGAAGTCAGAGCTGCCAGTCTGCCCCGAGAAGTCAGAGCTGCCAGTCTGCCCCGAGCCGTCAGAGCTGCCAGTCTGCCCCGAGCCGTCAGAGCTGCCAGTCTGCCCCGAGCCGTCAGAGCTGCCAGTCTGCCCCGCGCCATCTGAGCCGCCAGTCTACCCAGCGCCATCTGAGCCATCCGTCTGCCCAGCGCCTTCTGAGCCATCCGTCTGCCCAGCGCCATCTGAGCCATCCGTCTGCCACGAGCCAGAGTCGCCCGCCAGCCATGATCAGCCAGAGTCGTCCGCCAGCCATGATCAGCCAGAGTCGCCCGCCAGCCATGATCAGCCAGAGTCGCCCGCCAGCCATGATCAGCCAGAGTCGCCCGCCAGCCATGATCAGCCAGAGTCGCCCGCCTGCCATGATCAGCCAGAGTGGTCCGCCAGCCAGGATCAGCTGAATCCGCCATTCAGCCAGGATCTACCAGAGACACCGAAGCGGAGATCGACTATGGTGGAGTGGGGGCCACGTCCTGCACCCGAGCCGCCGCCATATTAAGGCCTACCCCGGATCCTCCCCTAGACTTTGTGTTGGTGCGCCCGGTGTTCGCACCTTAAGGGGGGGGTTATGTCACACCCTGGCCTTAGTTATCTTTGTTTCCTTTATTATGTTTGTTAGGTCAGGGTGTGATATGGGGAAGGGTTGTGTTTGGCTGGTTATATGGTTAAGGGGTTGTTGGGTTTTGTGTTTGTGGTTTTGTGTTGAGTGAGTATGTCTAGGTATGTCTATGGTTTAGTGAGGGTTTCTAGGTATGTCTATGGTTGCCTGAGTGGTTTCTCAATCAGAGACAGGTGTCTTTCATTTGTCTCTGATTGGGAGCCATATTTTAGGCGGCCATAGGCATCATGTGTTTGTTGGGTCATTGATTTAGTCATTCGTCTTAGTCTGTGTCTAGGTCTGTTTCAAGTTTGCATGTTTTGCATTTAGTCGGTTTTTGTTTCACGGTCTTGGATTTGTTGTTTTGCTTCGTTCGGTCATCTCCTTAATAAAGAGAAGATGTATTATTTACACGCTGCGCCTTGGTCCTCTCTCTCTCCCATGGACGATCGTGACACATTCTAGCCCTACCAGTGCGGGGAGGTGGAATAACCCGCACCGGGCTATGCACATGTACAGGAGACACCGTGCGCTCTACTGCGTAACACGGTGTCTGCCCTTACTCCCGCTCTCCACGGTTAGCCTGGGAAGTGAGCGCAGGTCTCCTACCTGCCCTAGACCCACTACCTCTTAGCCCCCACCCAATACATTTTTGGGTTGTACTTGGGCTTTTCCGGTTCCTCTCTCCGGTTTCCTCCGCTCTCCGAGCTGCCTCCAGCTGTTCCCATGGGAGGCGATCCTCTCCAGCCAGGATCTCCTCCCATGTGTAGCAACCCTTACCGTTCAAAACATCCTCCCATGTCCATTCCTCCTTCTTGCGCTGTCCCTTCCTCCCGTTACACCGCTGCTTGATCTTTTGTTGGTGGGTGGTTCTGTAACCGAATTCCCCCTCCTCTTCATACGAAAAGGAGGAGTGGTGATTCGACCAAGACACAGCGTTGTAACTTGACATATTATTATTTATTAAACAAGACGAAAAAACACGAAACGAAATACACTTGAATAATTAACAAAATATCAAAACGGAGTAGACAGACCTGGACATGGAACTTACATAAAACACGAAGAACTCACGAACAGGAACAGACTACATAAACCGAGACAGTCCCGTGTGGCGCGACAAACACTGACACAGGAGACAACCACCCACAACAAACAATGTGAAACAACCTACCTTAATATGACTCTCAATTAGAGGAAACGCCAAACACCTGCCTCTAATTGAGAGCCATACCAGGCAACCCATTAACCCAACATAGAAAACACATAACATAGACTACCCACCCAAAACTCACGCCCTGACCAATTAAACACATACCACACAACAGAAAACAGGTCAGGAACGTGACAGGACCCCCCCTCAAGGTGCGAACTCCGGGCGCACCCCTACAACTCAAGGGGAGGGTCTGGGTGGGCATCTGTCCGCGGTGGCGGCTCTGGCGGTGGACGAGGACACCACTCCACCACTCCACCAAGTGTGTGAATTGGAAAATGTAACGAGTACTTTTGGGGTCAGGGAAAATGTATGAAGTAAATAGTACATTATTTTATTTAGGAATGTAGTGAAGAACAAGTTTACTTTTGTCATAAATATAAAGTACAGATACCCCCACAAAAATACTTTTTTACTTTTAAGTAATTTACACCACTGCTCAAGTTGGCCAATCACTCAGCACAAGTTGGTGAGGGAGAGAGAGAGAATTAGGCAGATACCAGCTAATTATCAAAATCCAGAAAAAAAGCTGTTAAATTCTACAACCACCTAAAAGGAAGCGATTCCCAAACCTTCCATAACAAAGCCATCACCTACAGAGAGATTAACCTGGAGAAGAGTCCCCTAAGCAAGCTGGTCCTGGAGCTCTGTTCTCAAACACAAACAGACCCCACAGAACCCCAAGACAGCAACACAATTAGACCCAATGATGAGAACCAAATGATGAGAAAACTAAGAGATAATTAATTGACACATTAGAAAGAATTCACCAAAAAACTGAGCAAACTAGAATGCTATTTGGCCCTAAACAGAGAGTACACAGTGGCAGAATACCTGACCACTGTGACTGACCCAAAATTAAGAAAAGCTCTGACTATGTACAGACTCAGTGAGCATAGCCTTGCAATTGAGAAAGGCCGCTGTAGGCAGACATGGCTCTCAAGAAAAGACAGGCTATGTGCTCACTGCCCACAAAATGAGGTGGAAACTGAGCTGCACTTCCTAACCTCCTGCCAAATGTATGATCATATTGGAGACACATATTTCTCTCAGATTACACAGACCCACAGTGTACAATCACAGCAGCAAGATGTGTGACCTGTTGCCACAAGAAAAGAACAAACACCATTGTAAATACAACCCATATTTATGTTTATTTATTTTCCCTTTTGTACTTTAACTATTTGCACACCGTTATAACAGTGTATATAATATGACATTTGAAATGTCTTTATTCCTTTGAAACTTTTGTGAGGGTAATATTTACTGTTCATTTTTTATTGTTTATTTCACTTTTGTATATTATCTATTTCACTTGCTTTGGCAATGTTAACATATATTTCCCATGCCAATAAAGCCCCTTGAATTGAATTCAATTGAAAGAGAAAGAAAGTCCTTCACTAAGCGGAAAACACGTAGAATAATTGAATATGGTCTAGTAAGCTCAAAATGCCCCCAAACACATATATTTTGTTTGGATCAAGTATCAAGAAAGACAACGTTTTGATCCAAAGTAACATTGTCACAAAGTCTGACAACTATGACAACATTCCACAGAACAGTCAATTACCATGCAGCATTGCCAACATTCCACAGAACAGTCAATTACCATGCAGCATTGACAACATTCCACAGAACAGTCAATTACCATGCAGCATTGACAACATTCCACAGAACAGTCAATTACCATGCAGCATTGACAACATTCCACAGAACAGTCAATTACCATGCAGCATTGTGTGATGTGTACTTGTGATGTGTTAAGCGTCCTGGTCTGACATTGCGTGATGTGTACTTGTGATGTGTTAAGCGTCCAGGTCTGACATTACGTGATGTGTACTTGTGATGTGATAACGCGTCCTGGTCTGACATTGCGTGATGTGTACTTGTGATGTGTTAAGCGTCCTGGTCTGTCATTGCGTGATGTGTACTTGTGATGTGTTAAGCGTCCAGGTCTGACATTACGTGATGTGTACTTGTGATGTGATAACGCGTCCTGGTCTGACATTCCGTGATGTGTACTTGTGATGTGTTAAGAGTCCTGGTCTGTCATTACGTGATGTGTACTTGTGATGTGTTAAGAGTCCTGGTCTGTCATTGCGTGATGTGTACTTGTGATGTGTTAAGAGTCTTGGTCTGTCATTGTGTGATGTGTACTTGTGATGTGTTAAGCGACCTGGTCTGTCATTGCGTGATGTGTACTTGTGATGTGATAACGCGTCCTGGTCTGACATTCCATGATGTGTACTTGTGATGTGTTAAGCGTCCTGGTCTGTCATTGCGTGATGTGTACTTGTGATGTGATAACGCGTCCTGGTCTGACATTCCGTGATGTGTACTTGTGACGTGTTAAGCGTCCTGGTCTGTCATTGCGTGATGTGTACTTGTGATGTTTTAAACGTCCTGGTCTGACATTGTGTGATGTGTACTTGTGATGTTTTAAACGTCCTGTTCTGACATTGCGTGATGTGTACTTGTGATGCGTTAAGCGTCCTGGTCTGTCATTGCGTGATGTGTACTTGTGATGCGTTAAGCGTCCTGGTCTGTCATTGCGTGATGTGTACTTGTGATGTGATAACGCGTCCTGGTCTGACATTCCGTGATGTGTACTTGTGATGTGTTAAGCGTCTTGTTCTGACATTGCGTGATGTGTACTTGTGATGTTTTAAACGTCCTGGTCTGACATTGTGTGATGTGTACTTGTGATGTTTTAAACGTCCTGTTCTGACATTGCGTGATCCTCTCATATCCCCCCAGATCCTCTTTGATTCAAATCTTTTTTCGGTCTGTCGAAGACGGTAAATGAGCTACTTTTAATGTCACAGCCGTCACCTAGAGGGCTCGTCATCTCATCTCATCTCCTTGTTGATTTTGCTCTCTGATTGGCTGATGTGAATTTGTAATACGGCAGCTGATTGGTTGTGAATGTCTAATATGACTGCTAGTAGGCTGTGAATGTGTGATATGCGTCACGCTCTGACCTTAGAGAGCCTTTTTATTTCTCTATGTGGTTAGGTCAGGGTGTGATTTGGGTGGGCATTCTAGTTTTTCTATTTCTTTGTTGGCCGGGGTATGGTTCCCAATCAGAGGCAGCTGTCTATCGTTGTCTCTGATTGGGGATCATACTTAGGCAGCCCCTTTTCCCACCTTCAGTTGAATATATAATACGTCTGTTGATTGGCTGAGGTGAATATGTAATATGTTAAATGTATGCACGCACGACTCTAAGTGTCTTTGGATTAAAAGCGGCTGCCAGATGACATATATTATTATGTTGTTCATACAACTGATTGGTCTGTTCAATCAGGTCTGATTGGTTATACATGTGTAATATGGCTGTTGATTGGCTAAAGTGAATGTGTAATATGGCTGCCATGACAGGCCATATTCCATATAAAACACCACGGGCCAGCGGATAATCAATTACCCATCGAATTATTAATTAAGCGTTTCTCTGTAATGCCAAGGCAATTTCAGTAAGATGGATATTACACTACACTAATGGTACACGGCAGGGTTGTGTGTGTGTGTGTGTGTGTGTGTGTGTGTGTGTGTGTGTGTGTGTGTGTGTGTGTGTGTGTGTGTGTGTGTGTGTGTGTGTGTGTGTGTGTGTGTGTGTGTGTGTGTGTGTGTGTGCGTGTGTGCGTGTGTGCATGTGGGTGTGTGTGTGTGTGTGTGTGTGTGTGTGTGTGTGTGTGTGTGTGTGTGTGCGTGTGTGCGTGTGCGCGCGCGTGTGTGTGTGTGCGTGTGCGTGTGTGTGTGGTGTGTGTGCGTGTGTGTGTATGTGTGCATGTGCGCCCGTGTGTGTGTGGTGTGTGTGTGTGTGTGTGTGTGTGTGTGTGTGTGTGTGTGAGAGAGGGACCTTACACTAAACACACTAGGCAGAGCGGTGGAACTGCAGGATAGTGTTGAAATCCCAGGTGACATACATGACTGTTTATACTGCTGAAGTCCTTCACTTAGGTAACTACACTGTTAAAATGAAGTGTTTTGTAACACTTAAACGAGTGGAAACTGAGCTGTCGCCTACGTTAACCTCTACAGGATCGATGTCACCCCCGCGCGGGACTGTTGAGCTAATGTTATAGATCAAATCAAATCAAAATGTGATTAGTGTGAGGTTGTAAGTAACAAGAACATTTCCCAGGACATAGACATATCTGATAAGGGCAGAAAGCTTCAATTCTTGTTAATCTAACTGCACTGTTCAATTTACAAGGAACATTTTCTGGAGTTTTGAAACACATGGGTGTAAAGGGGTTATGAGATATGACATGGTGTGTTGTAACACCTCTTAATCAAGAGTTGTGCAACACCTTGCCAGGGACTGGGAACAGTAAACCAGGAAATGGTTGAAAACACTAGTATGGTGCTTCGAGTCCTGTTGAGTGCAAAATTAGAATCCTTCTTCTAGAGTGCCCAAGCACTGTAAAGCGTAGTCTCTCCTCGTATTGTGTTCCCTGCTCTGATACGATGTGTTGTGTTCCCTGCTCTGATACGTTGTGTTGTGTTCCCTGCTCTGAGACGATGTGTTGTGTTCCCTGCTCTGAGATGTGTTGTGTTCCCTGCTCTGTTACAGTGTGCTGTGTTCCCTGCTCTGAGACGATGTGTTGTGTTCCCTGCTCTGATACGATGTGTTGTGTTCCCTGCTCTGATACGATGTGTTGTGTTCCCTGCTCTGAGACGATGTGTTGTGTTCCATGCTCTGATACGATGTGTTGTGTTCCCTGCTCTGATACAGTGTGTTGTGTTCCATGCTCTGATACGATGTGTTCCCTGCTCTGATACGATGTGTTGTGTTCCCTGCTCTGATACGATGTGTTGTGTTCCCTGCTCTGATACGATGTGTTCCATGCTCTGATACGATGTGTTGTGTTCCCTGCTCTGCTACGATGTGCTGTGTTCCCTGCTCTGATACGATGTGTTGTGTTCCCTGCTCTGATACGATGTGTTGTGTTCCCTGCTCTGAGACGATGTGTTCCCTGCTCTGATACGATGTGGTGTGTTCCCTGCTCTGAGACGATGTGTTCCCTGCTCTGATACGATGTGTTGTGTTCCCTGCTCTGATACGATGTGTTGTGTTCCCTGCTCTGAGACGATGTGTTGTGTTCCCTGCTCTGAGACGATGTGTTGTGTTCCATGCTCTGATACGATGTGTTGTGTTCCCTGCTCTGATACAGTGTGTTGTGTTCCATGCTCTGATACGATGTGTTCCCTGCTCTGATACGATGTGTTGTGTTCCCTGCTCTGATACGATGTGTTGTGTTCCCTGCTCTGATACGATGTGTTCCATGCTCTGATACGATGTGTTGTGTTCCCTGCTCTGCTACGATGTGCTGTGTTCCCTGCTCTGATACGATGTGTTGTGTTCCCTGCTCTGATACGATGTGTTGTGTTCCCTGCTCTGAGACGATGTGTTCCCTGCTCTGATACGATGTGGTGTGTTCCCTGCTCTGAGACGATGTGTTCCCTGCTCTGATACGATGTGTTGTGTTCCCTGCTCTGATACGATGTGTTGTGTTCCCTGCTCTGAGACGATGTGTTGTGTTCCCTGCTCTGAGACGATGTGTTGTGTTCCCTGCTCTGATACGATGTGCTGTGTTCCCTGCTCTGATACGATGTGTTGATAAAGTCCTCATAGATAATTCCAAAAGGTCATATTTATAGTATTATGCTCAAACAGAGGACACGAGAAAGTATAGTTTTGTGAAAATATTAATTAATACATTTGTCCAGGATAATTAATAATGAGTACAAAATAACTGTTTTAACTTCTCTAGGATAGGGGGCAGCATTTTCACGTTTCACATTTCACGTTGCCCAGAGTAAACTGCCTCCTACTCATCCCAGATGCTAATATATGCATATAATTAGTATTGGATAGAAAACACTCTGAAGTTTCTAAAACTGTTTGAATCATGTCTGTGACTATTACAGAACTTATTTGTCAGGCAAAACCCAGAGGACAAACCATTCAGATTTTTTTGTTGTTGAG
This sequence comes from Salvelinus fontinalis, assembly GCF_029448725.1. Lineage (NCBI taxonomy): Eukaryota > Metazoa > Chordata > Actinopteri > Salmoniformes > Salmonidae > Salvelinus > Salvelinus fontinalis. The sequence continues at coordinate 38,666,401 of NC_074691.1, forward strand.
GTCACTCTCTTTTCAACATTTTTCATTGAGAATCAAGATTTCTAAGGGACCTTCCTGCAGGTCCAATCGCTTTCACTGGATGTCAACAGTCTTTAGAAATTGGTTGAGGTTTTTCCTTTGAGAAATGAAGAAGTAACACTGTTCAGAATGAGGCTCCAGTGAAGTGTACTGTTTGTTAGAGGCGCGTGACCAGAAAGCATGCTACACATTGTTTTCCTCCGGTATTGAACACAGATCATCCAGTCTTCAATTTTATTGATTATTTACGTTAAAAAATACCTAAAGTTGTATTACAAAAGTAGTTTGAAATGTTTGGACAAAGCTTATAGGTAACTTTTGAAAAATGTTGTGGTCACGTTGTGCAAGTTGGAACCGGTGTTTTTCTGGATCAAACGCGCCAAATAAATGGACATTTTGGATAAATATCGACGGAATTAATCGAACAAAAGGACAATTTGTGATGTTTATGGGACATATTGGAGTGCCAACAGAAGAAGCTCGTCAAAGGTAATGCATGAATTATATCTTTATTTCTGTGTTTTGTGTCGCGCCGGGAGCGTTGAAATATGATGGTCTGTGTCACGTTCCTGACCTGTTTTCTGTTGTTTTGTATGTGTTTAGTTGGTCAGGGCGTGAGTTGGGGTGAGTAGTTGGGTTAATGTGTTGCCTGGTATGGTTCTCAATTAGAGGCAGGTGTTTGACGTTTCCTCTGATTGAGAACCATATTAAGGTAGGTTGTTCTCACTGTTTGTTTGTGGGTGATTGTTCCTGTGTCTGTGTATACCACATGGGACTGTTTCGTTTGTTCGTTCGTTTTAGGTAGTCTGTTCCTGTTCGTGCGTTCTTCGTCTATATGTAAGTTTGTTTGTTTCAGGTCTGTTGCCTTCGTTTATTGTTTTGTAGTTTGTTCTAATGTTCATTAGTGTTTCGTCTTTCATTTAATAAATCAGTATGTATTCATCACCCGCTGCGCCTTGGTCCGTTCATTCACCACAAGACGAACGTTACAGTCTGTGATTGTTAGCTGGGGTGCTATCCTCAGATAATAGCATCGTTTGCTTTCGCCATAAAGCATTTTTGAAATCTGACATGTTGGCTGGATTCACAACAAGTGTAGCTTTAATTTGGTGTATTGAATGTCTGATTTCATGCAAGTAAAATTTTTATAGTAATTTATTTGAATTTGGCGCTCTGCATTTTCACTGGATGTTGGCCAGGTGGGACGCTAGCGTCCCACATATCCCAGAGAGACAAAATAATAAGACATTATTTTGAAGCTTCAAATGCTTCATCTTTTCTTTGCAAATGATCAAATAATAACATTAACATGTACAGGTCTATCACATTTTTAAAGATCTGAAAGGTAAGTATCATATTCTTCAATATCAACAGAAATATATTATTATATTATATTATATTGTTATTATATTTCACATTCATGGAAAAACAAAAAATGCAAACAGGAAGTTTCGGTACAATTTTATAAATGTGGATCATTTGTTTGTTCGGAATGGTGTGATCTTTTTGTGTCAGTAAAATTAATTATGCGAGAAATGGCGATGGAAACGCCAAACACCATTGTATCAGGCTGTATATATCATATCAAATAAAATTAAATCTAATTGTATTGGTCAGTACACATATTTAGCAGACGTTATTGGTCACATACACGTGTTTAGCAGATGTTATTGGTCAATACACGTATTCAGCAGATGTTATTGGTCACATACACGTGTTTAGCAGATGTTATTGGTCACATACACATATTTAGCAGATGTTATTGGTCACATACACATACTTAGCAGATGTTATTGGTCACATACACGTGTTTAGCAGATGTTTTTGCAGGTGTAGCGCAATACTTGCGTTTATAGCTCCAACAGTGCAGTAATATCTAACAATTCACAACCATTAACAAATCTAAAAGTAAAATTATTTGAATTAAGAAATATATAAATATTAGGACGAGCAATGTCGGAATGGCATTGACTAAAATACATTAGAATAGAATACAGTATATACATATGAAATGAGTAAAGCAGAACGTAAACATTATTAAAGTGACTAGTGATTAGATGTCTATGTATAGAGGGCAGCAGTCTCTAAGGTGCAGGGTTGAGTAACTGGGTGGTAGCTGGCTAGTTATGGCTATTTAACAAGTCTGATGGCCTTGAGATAGAAGCTGTTTTTCAGTCTCTCGGCCTCAGTTTGATGCACGTGTAGTGACCTCGCCTTCTGGATGACAGCGGGGTGAACAGGCCGTGGCTCGGGTGGTTGATGTCCTTGATCTTTCTGGCCTTCCTGTGACATCGGGTGCTGTAGGTGTCCCAGAGGGCAGGCAGTGTGCTGTTGCGCCTTCTTCACCACACTGTCTGTGTTGGTGGACCATTTCAGACTGTCAGTGATGTGTACGTCCAGGAACTTGAAGCTTTTCACCTTTTCCACTTTGGACCTGTCGATTTTCTTAAGTCCATGATCAGCTCCTTCATTTTGTTGATGTTGAGGGAGAGGTTATTTTCCTGGCACCACTCTGCCAGGGCCCTTACCTCCTCCCTGTAGGCTGTCTCATCATTGTTGGTAATCAGGCCTACTATGGTTGTGTTGTCTGCAAACTTGATGATTGAGTTGGAGGCGTGCATGGCCACGCAGTCATGGGTGAACAGGGAGTACAGGAGGGGGCTGAGTACGGACCCTTGTGGGGCGGAGTGGAGGGGTTGTTTCCTACCTTCACCACCTGGGGGCGGCATGTCAGGAAGTCCAGGACCCATTTGCACAGTGCAGGGTTCAGACCCAGGGCCTTGAGCTTAATGATGAGCTTGGAGGGTACTATGATGTTAAATCCTGAGCTATATTCGATGAACAGCATTCTTACATAGGTATTCCTCTTATCCAGATGGGTTAGGGCAGTGTGCAGTGTGATGGCGATTGCATCGTCTGTGGACCTGTTAGGGCGGTATGTAAACTGTAGTGGGTCTAGGGTGGCCGGTAAGGTGGAGGTGATATGGTCCTTGACTAGTCTCTCGAAGCACTTCATGATGACAGAAATGAGTGCTACGGGGCTATAGCCATTTAGTTCAGTTATCTTTATTGTATTGGGTACAAGAACACTGGTAGACATCTTGAAGCAAGTGGGGACAGCAGACTGGGATAGGAAGAGATTGAATATGTCCATAAAAACTAACAACAGACTGTATATATCATATCAGACTTCATATGTCTTATCAGACTTTATATATCATACCAGACTGTATATGTCATATCAGACTGTATATATCATATCAGACTGTATATATCATACCAGACTGTATATGTCATATCAGACTGTATATATCACATCAGACTGTATATATCATATCAGGCTGCATATATCATATCACACCTTACATTTCCAAACAGCATTACCCTCCAACTGATCCATTAACCAAAAGCACAATGTCATCTTGTGACTATTGCACTGGGTCAGAACAACCCAATACTCCAGAGAATAAAAAACATTCATAATGTGACCAGCAGTAACAAATGAATCAAATCAAATTGTATCCGTCAAATGCTTCATAAACAACAGGTGTACAGGTATATTAACAGTGAAATGCTTTCTGATGGGCCCAACCATGCAGAGACAAATAAAATAGAGACATAATAGAGAAGTAAAACACTTAATAATAAAAAATAAAACAATGAACTAAGTATAACTTGTCTATACATATATATAGACATATATGCATATGTAAAGTGTTCAGACCCCTTTTACGTGTTCCATATTTTGTTACGTTACAGCCTTATTCTAAAATGGATTAAATCGTTTTTTTTTTGTTGGCATCAATCTATATCAATACCCCATAATGACATCACAATACCCCATATTGACATCACAATACCCAATAATGACATCACAATACCCCATAATGACATCACAATACCCAATAATTACATCACAATACCCAATAATGACGAAGCAAAAAACTCTAAAAAAAAACACAACAACTTTTAACTTTTAACAAAAAATTTAAAATAAAACGGAAATATCGTATTCAGATCCTTTACAGATTACTTTATTGAAGCTCCTTTATCAGTGATTACAGCCTCAAGTCTTCTTGGGTATGATGCTACAAGCTTGCCACACCTGTATTTGGGGAGTTTCTCTTCTGAGGAGCGTTGTCATGTGCTCTTCACGACTGTGTGGTTGTTTGTAGACCATGATAGATTCTTAGTGATGTGGACACCGAGGAACTTGAAGTTCGCGACCCGCTCTACTACAGCCCCGACAATGTGAGTGGGGGAGTGATCGGCCCTGTGTTTCCTGTAGTCTACGTTGAGGGAGAGGATGTTGTCCTGGCACCACACTGCCAGGTCTCTGACTTCCTCGCTATAGTGCTGTCTCATTGTCACCGGTGATCAGGCCTTCCACCGTTGTGTAATCAGCAAATGTAATAATGATCGTTGGTGAACAGGGAGTACAGGAGGGGCCCTCGTGTTTAGGGTCAGTGTGGCAGCTGTGTTGTTGCCTATCCTTACCAGCTGGGGGCGGTCTGTTAGGTAGTCCAGGATCCAGTTGCAGAGGGAGCTGTTCATTCCCAGGTTCCTTAGCTTAGTGATTAGCTTGGAGGGCACTATGGCGTTGAACGCTGAGCTGTAGTCAATGAACCACATGTTCACATAGGTGTTCCTCTTGTTCAGGTGGGAAAGGGCAGTGCGGAGTGCAATAGAGATTGCATCATCTGTGGATCTGTTGGAGCGGTATGTGAATTGGAGTGGGTCCAGGGTGTCTGGGATGATGGTGTTGATTTGACCCATGACCTGCCTTTCAAATCATGTCATGGCTACAGATGTGATTGCTACGGGGCGATAGTCATTTAGAATTACCTTGGCTTTCTTGGGCAGAGGGACTATGGTGGTCTGTTTGAAGGTATTACAGACTGGGTCAGGCAGAAGGTTGAAAATGTCAGTGAAGACACTTGCCAGATGGTCAGCGGATGCTCTGGGTATGCATCCTGGTAATCCATCTGGCCCTGCGGCTTTGTGATGTTAACCTTTTTAAAGGTCTTACTCACATCGGCTACGGAGAGTGTGATCACAGTTGTCCGGAACAGCTGGTGCTCTCATGCATGGATCAGTGTTGCTTGCCTCGAAGCAAGCATAGAAAGCATTTTGCTCATCTGGTAGGGTCATGTCACTGGGAAGCTCGCCGCTGTTAATATCTGTCCTGTTTCAGTGGGTAACCTGTACATATGTTTTTTTTCGTATCCCAACTCCACCTGAGACACCCTTGGAGAGTGGGGTCACGGCCAAGGATCAGCCATTAGTGACAGCAACCCTGGACCAATTAGGCGTAAGTGCCTTGCTCAAGGGCAGATTGGCTAACCTCTAGGGTATCTGCCGCCTGCACACTTGTCAGTGTGTGTGTGCGTGTGCCTCTGACTCTGTCGCTCTCGCTGTGTCTTTCTCTGTGTCTCTTGGTCTGTGTCTCTGTCTCTCTCTGTGTCTCTCAGTCTGTGTCTCTGTCTCTCTCTGTGTCTCTCAGTCTGTGTCTCTCCCTCTCTCTTTCTCTCTGTGTCTCTCCCTCTGTGTCTCTCCCTGTGTCTCTGTCTCGCTCTGTGTCTCTGTCTCTCTCTGTGTCTCTCTCTGTCTCTCTCTGTGTCTCTCTGTCTCTCTCTGTGCCTTTATCTCTCTCTATGTCTCTGTCGCTCTCTCTGTCTTTGTCTCTCTCTGTGTCTCTGTCTCTCTCTGTGTCTTTGTCTCTCTCTGTGTCTCTTTCTCTCTCTGTGTCTCTCTATGTCTCTGTCTATCTCTCTGTGTCTTTCTCTGTGTCTGTCTCTTTCTGTGCCTCTGTCTCTCTCTGTCTCTGTCGCTCTCTCTGTCTCTCTCTGTGTCTCTGTGTCTCTCTCTGTCTCTGCAAGTATAAAGCTATCCGACATGTCTTAGCCTCAGATTTTCTCATATCTCTCACCTCATATGTTAATGTGCATATATTTTCTGTATCTGTTGATTAAGTAGTGGGGGGGGGGGTTGTATTGAGAAACATTAATTACGGTATAAAAACAGACAGTCAAGTAGCAGGTTGTGAAGTATCATTACTCATATTATATGACATACATACACCATTTACCTAGAGAGACAGCTGTCTAAGCATCGACCACCTGGAAAAACATTTACATAGAGAGACAGCTGTCTAGGCATCGATCATTTGGAACATGAGAAGTGTTATAAAGAACATTGAGGTGAGAGACTGTGACACAGAGTGCAACAGGGAAGGAGAGGAGAAAAAAAAGTGATAGAGAACCAGACTGAGAGGTGGGAGACGGAGAGGTGGGAGATGCAGAGTGGAAAGAGGGAGAGGAGGAGGGAAAGAGAGGAGAGAGTTATATAGTGAAAAGAGGAAGATAAGTAGGAGGGAGCAGAGAGAGGAGGAGGGAAGGGGATGAGGGAGTCACAGAGTGGAAAGAGGGAGAGGAGGAGAGAGAGGAGGAGGGGAAGAGAGAGTTGAGGAGGGGAGGAGAGTCACAGAGTGGAAAGAGGGGTAGGAGGAGGGAAGGAAGGGGGGAGAGAGTCATAGAGTGGAAAGGGGGGAGGAGGAGGAGGAGGGAAGGGGAGGAGGGAGTTACAGAGTGGAAAGAGGAGGAGGGAAGGGGAGGAAAGAGTCACAGAGAGGAAAGAGGAGGAGGGAAGGGGAGGAAAGAGTCACAGAGAGGAAAGAGGAGGAGGGAAGGGGAGGAGACAGTCACAGAGTGGAAAGAGGGAGATGAGGGAAGGAGAGAGTCACAGAAAGGAAAGGGGAGAGGGGAAGGGAAGGAGAGAGTCACAGAGTGGAAAGAGGGAGAGGAGGAGAGTCGCAGAGTGGAAAGAAGGAGAGGAGGAGGGAAGGAGAGAGTCACAGAGAGGAAAGGGGAGAGGGGAAGGGAAGGAGAGAGTCACAGAGTGGAAAGAGGGAGAGGAGGAGGGAAGGGGAGGAAAGAGTCACAGAGAGGAAAGAGGAGGAGGGAAGGGGAGGAGACAGTCACAGAGAGGAAAGAGGAGGAGGGGAGGGGAGGAGACAGTCACAGAGTGGAAAGAGGGAGAGGAGGAAAGTCGCAGAGTGGAAAGAGGGAGAGGAGGGAAGGAGAGAGTCACAGAGAGGAAAGGGGAGAGGGGAAGGGAAGGAGAGAGTCACAGAGTGGAAAGAGGGAGAGGAGGAGGGAGCTATGGAGCGACAGAGGCGGAAGGAAGGAGGAAAGATCAACAGTGGAACGAGGCAGGAAGGGAAACGAGGATGAAGTAAAGAGTGAAGGAGGGAGGGAAAGAAAGTAGTGATGGAGAAAAATGTTGTATTGTTACATATCGCAATAGTATTTTGGACAATATTATATTGATATTTGACTCCAAGTATCGATTTGTAAGAAAACTGATACAATACAAAACAATAAGTCATTCTTCATACCCCTTCAGGATAGATATTAATAAGGTATTTGAGGTAGATACATTTTATTCAGACCCCTGGACTTTTTCCACATTTTGTTACGTTACAGCCTTATTCAAAAATGTATAAAATACTTTCCCCCCCCCACATCAATCCACACACAATACCCTATAATGACAAAGCAAAAACAGAATTTATATTTTGGGGGGTAATTTATTAAACATAAATTTACATAAGTATTCAGACCCCCTCACATTCTTCTCTGCAGATCCTCTCAAACTCTGTCAGGTTGAATGGGGAGCGTTGCTGCACAGCTATTTCTAGGTCTCTCCAAAGATGTTTGATCGGGTTCAAGTCCGGGCTCTGGCTGGGCTACTGAAGGTCATTCAGAGAATTATCCTGAAGCCACTCTTGTGTGGTCTTGGCTGTGTGCTTAGGATCGTTGTCCTGTTGGGTGGTGAACCTTCATCCTATTTTGAGCACTCTGGAGCAGGTTTCCATCAAGGATCTCTCTGTACTTATCTCCGTTCATCTTTGCCTCGATCCTGACTAGTCTCCCAGTCCCTGCCATAGAAACACATCCCCACAGCATGATGCTGCCACCACCATGCTTCACCGTAGGGATGGTGCCAGGTTTCCTCCAGATGTGACGCTTGGCATTTAGGCCAAAGAGTACAATCTTGGTTTCATCAGACCAGATTATCTGGTTTCTCATGGTCTGAGAGTCTTTCGGTGCATTTTGTCAAACTTCTAGCGGGCCGTTGTGCATTTTACTGAGGAGAGGCTGACTACTCTACCATGAAGACCTGATTGATGGGAGACCATCTCCACAGAGGAACTCTAAAGCTCTCTCAGAGTGACTATCGGGTTCTTGGTCACCTCCTTGACCAATGACCTTCTCCCCCGATTGCTCAGTTTTGGTCGGGTGGCCAGCTCTAGGAAGTGTCTTGGTGGTTCCAAACTTCTTCTGTTTAAGAATGACGGAGACCACTGTGTTCTTGGGGACCTTCAAAGATGCATAATTGTTTTGGAACCCTTCCCCAGATCTGTGCCTCGACACAATCCTGTCTCAGAGTTCTATGGACAATTCCTTCAACCGCATGGCTTGGTTTTTGCTCTGGAATGCACTGTCAACTGTGGGCCCTTATATAGACAGGTGTGTGCCTTTCCACATCATGTCCAATCAATTGAATTTACTACAGGTGGACTCCAATCAAGTTGAAGAAACATCTCAAGGATGATCAATGGAAAAAGGATTCACCTGAGCTCAATTTCGATTCTAATCACAAAGTGTCTGAATACTTATGTAAATAAGGTATTTCTGTTTTTAAGTTTTATTCATTTGAAACTATTTCTGAAAACAGGTTTTCAGTTGGTTATTATGGGGTATTGTGTGTAGATTGAGTGTGGAGCTGAGGATCTTTTTATATATATAATCCATTTTAGAACAAGGCTGTAATGTAACAAAATGTGTGGAAAAAGTCAAAGGGTCTGAACACTTTCCAAAGGCACTTATTGGTAAAATTAGCTGGCTCTCTTGGGCTGTATATATTTATTGGTAGCATTAGCTGGCTCTCGTTGGCTGTATATATTTATTGGTAGCATTAGCTGGCTCTCGTTGGCTGTATATATTTATTGGTAGCATTAGCTGGCTCTCGTTGGCTGTATATATTTATTGGTAGCATTAGCTGGCTCTCGATGGCTGTATATATTTATTGGTAGCATTAGCTGGCTCTCGATGGCTGTATATATTTATTGGTAGCATTAGCTGGCTCTCGTTGGCTGTATATATTTATTGGTAGCATTAGCTGGCTCTCGTTGGCTGTATATATTTATTGGTAGCATTAGCTGGCTCTCGATGGCTGTATATATTTATTGGTAGCATTAGCTGGCTCTCGTTGGCTGTATATATTTATTGGTAGCATTAGCTGGCTCTCGTTGGCTGTATATATTTATTGGTAGCATTAGCTGGCTCTCGTTGGCTGTATATATTTATTGGTAGCATTAGCTGGCTCTCGTTGGCTGTATATATTTATTGGTAGCATTAGCTGGCTCTCGTTGGCTGTATATATTTATTGGTAGCATTAGCTGGCTCTCGTTGGCTGTATATATTTATTGGTAGCATTAGCTGGCCTTTCGTTGGCTGTATATATTTATTGGTAGCATTAGTTGGCTCTCGTTGGCTGTATATATTTATTGGTAGCATTAGCTGGCTCTCGTTGGCTGTATATATTTATTGGTAGCATTAGCTGGCTCTCGATGGCTGTATATATTTATTGGTAGCATTAGCTGGCTCTCGTTGGCTGTATATATTTATTGGTAGCATTAGCTGGCTCTCGTTGGCTGTATATATTTATTGGTAGCATTAGCTGGCTCTCGTTGGCTGTATATATTTATTGGTAGCATTAGCTGGCTCTCGTTGGCTGTATATATTTATTGGTAGCATTAGCTGGCTCTCGTTGGCTGTATATATTTATTGGTAGCATTAGCTGGCTCTCGTTGGCTGTATATATTTATTGGTAGCATTAGCTGGCTCTCGTTGGCTGTATATATTTATTGGTAGCATTAGCTGGCTCTCGTTGGCTGTATATATTTATTGGTAGCATTAGTTGGCTCTCGTTGGCTGTATATATTTATTGGTAGCATTAGCTGGCTCTCGTTGGCTGTATATATTTATTGGTAGCATTAGCTGGCTCTCGATGGCTGTATATATTTATTGGTAGCATTAGCTGGCTCTCGTTGGCTGTATATATTTATTGGTAGCATTAGCTGGCTCTCGTTGGCTGTATATATTTATTGGTAGCATTAGCTGGCTCTCGTTGGCTGTATATATTTATTGGTAGCATTAGCTGGCTCTCGTTGGCTGTATATATTTATTGGTAGCATTAGCTGGCTCTCGTTGGCTGTACCTGTGCCAAAACTACGCTATTTTTAATCCTATAGTTTTTTTCTCAAGAAAAAAAAGACAATTTGTGAGCCAACATGTTTTAAGCACTTTAATTTCTGATCAAAACAAATGTTCTCATGATCTCTCTTGTATCTCTGCAGCAGACATGTAGTTAGAAATATGTTTTGGAACATCGAATCCCAAAACATATAGAATCGTGAGAATTGCAATGCATATCATATTGGCACCTAAGTATTGTGATCATATTGTATTGTGAGGTCCCTGGCCTAAAAGAAAGGAGTGGGTCGTCTCATGTCAGCCACGCCGTGGAGGCAATTTGGCAACATAAATTACCCAGACCTTTCACTGTTTCTGCTGTCATGGCGATGGAATAGAGCCATCTATTACTCTGTGGTTACTTGTCAGGACGCTAGCTACACCGCGTGACAGTGAACTGGGTGGGTGTCTGTCTGCATGTGTGTGTGCAGGATGTTATCTCTCTCTCTTGTCTCTCTATATCTGGTCTCTCTCTCTCTCTCTACTCTCTCTCCTCTCTCTCCTCTCTCTCTCCTCTCTCCTCTCTCTCCTCTCTCTACTCTCTCTCCTCTCTCTCTCTCCTCTCTCCTCTCTCTCCTCTCTCTACTCTCTCTCCTCTCTCTCCCCTCTCTCCCCTCTCCTCTCTCTCTCTCTCCTCTCTCTCTCTCTGTCCTCGATCTCTCTCCTTTCTCTCTATCTCTCTCTCTGTCCTCTCTCTCTCCTCTCTCTCTCTCTCTCTCTACTGTAGAATTAAATAAAAAGTATAGATCATCTCGGCTGGGTTATATTGTGTTAAGAAATTCATAAAGCACAGATGGAACTCAGGCGGTCAAAATGATTTTGACTGCATATCCCTCAACCTCGTGTCTGTTTGTGTAGGACAATCAGAGGGTCTTGCCCTTCAATGAAAGGCTGTGGTTTTATGATAAAACACTTAGACTTATTTGCTAATTACCTCTTCCTCTCCTCTCCCTCCTTCCTCTCTCTGTATCTCTCTCTCTCTCACACACACACACACACACACACACACACACACACACACACACACACACACACACACACACACACACACACACACACACACACACACACACACACACACACACACACACACACACACACACACACACACACACACACACACACACACACACACACACTCTCTCTTTTCATTGCCTCTCTCTATATCCCCCTTGTCTTTGTTACATCCTCCCTTCTCACAGGGTTGGGCTCAATTCAGATATTGAATTCAGAATGCCTAATCAATTCTTGATTTTGAAGTAGTAAACAGAATTTAAATATGAATTTGTATTAAGGGAAATAGAATTGAATGCAATGAAATCCTAATGCTTCTTCTATTCTATATTAGGTATAGTCTATACAAATCTACAGTTGAAGTCGGAAGTTAACATACACTTAGGTTGTAGTCATTAAAACTCGTTTTTCAATCACTCCACAAATAAAATATAATATAATAATGGTTGTCGATATAATATAATGGCATTGGTTGTCAAGAAAATAGAATTGGCTATTGTAAGCACTTAGGTTAAAAGTGTATGTGAATATTGTTTCCGGAGAAAAGTGATATCAAAGTTGCGAGGGTTTGTGGCCTGCTGAAGGTCATTTTGCAGGGCTCTGGCAGTGCTCCTCCTTGCACAAAGGCGGAGGTAGCGGTCCTGCTGCTGGGTTGTTGCCCTCCTACGGCCTCCTCCACGTCTCCTGATGTACTGGCCTGTCTCCTGGTAGCGCCTCCATGCTCTGGACACTACACTGACAGACACAGCAAACCTTCTTGCCACAGCTCGCATTGATGTGCCATCCTGGATGAGCTGCACTACCTGAGCCACTTGTGTGGGTTGTAGACTCCGTCTCATGCTACCACTAGAGTGAAAGCACCGCCAGCATTCAAAAGTGACCAAAACATCAGCCAGGAAGCATAGGAACTGAGAAGTGGTGTGTGGTCACCATCTGCAGAATCACTCCTTTATTGGGGGTGTCTTGCTAATTGCCTATAATTTCCACCTTTTGTCTATTCCATTTGCACAACAGCATGTGCAATGTATTGTCAATCAGTGTTGCTTCCTAAGTGGACAGTTTGATTTCACAGAAGTGTGATTGACTTGGAGTTACGTTGTGTTGTTTAAGTGTTCCCTTTATTTTTTTGAGCAGTGTATATAGTTTTGAAATCAAATGTTCTTGTATTTCTTCTTTCTGAAAGGTCTGACAAGACAAAATCTAGTTTTGGCTGTTTTTACTTTGACTGTCTTGAGTGTGTTTAAATTATAAATGTGCGGGTCAATCTGACCCACAATGGATGTCGTTTCTTTCTCAGCAATGCACAAGGTTTAATGTCGCTCCAGTGATGATGGAAATGAAAAATGAAAATCCTTGCATCATAAATCCCCAATCCCCAGTTCCCAGCTACAGTACAAAGGACTTCTGTAATGACTAGGAGTTATAGTTCAGGTATACATCACACAGTCATATAACTGGTATTCTGGCACAGGACATTGCTTGTCTCTTCCCTAGAGGATTGGGGATTTAATATGAGGATATTGGATGTAAAATGTTTTTGGCTCTGGCCAAAAAGTATTGTCATTTCAGATTCACCCTATATGACCCTGCAATGTCAGTGAAGGGTGAACTGTCCCTTTAACAGTGTATCCTTCCTCCTGTAATGTGGGTGAACTGTCCCTTTAACAGTGTATCCTTCCTGCTGTAATGTGGGTGAACTGTCCCTTTAACAGTGTATCCTTCCTCCTGTAATGTGGGTGAACTGTCCCTTTAACAGTGTATCTTTGCTCCTGTAATGTGGGTGTACTGTCCCTTTAACAGTGTATCCTTCCTCCTGTAATGTGGGTGAACTGTCCCTTTAACAGTGTATCTTTCCTCCTGTAATGTGGGTGAACGATCCCTTTAACAGTGTATCTTTCCTCCTGGAATGTGTGTGAACTATCCCTTTAACAGTGTATCTTTCCTCCTGTAATGTGGGTGAACGATCCCTTTAACAGTGTATCTTTCCTCCTGGAATGTGGGTGAACTATCCCTTTAACAGTGTATCTTTCCTCCTGTAATGTGGGTGAACTTTCCCTTTAACAATGTATCTTTCCTCCTGTAATGTGGGTGAACTGACAGAGATGGCGCTGCAGTGGATAGCAGCTGTTTTCGGGCTTGCAATTTTGTGTGTTTTTTTAAACGCTAATCGTAATTTTCTTTGTACATAATATACCTGCCATCATTTCCTATGACTGAAAACAGCTTCCGTATATCAGAACAGCGATTACTAACCTCAATTTGGACAAACATTTCTACTTCAACAAGTTGGCTGCTCCGGACGTTCTGCTTTCTCTGGAACAGAAGCTCTGATCCCCGGGATTCAAAAGAGAAAGCGGCGGCGAAAGAGACGCAGGCGAGCCGGAACCCTGATCAGACTACGTCGATGAGCAAATTGTCCTCTGTTCTATTGGCGAACGTGTAATCACTGGAGAACAAACTGGATATCCTATCTACAACAGCTACGTTTCTCGAGAGTAGTGGCTGAACGAGGATATGGATTTGCATCTCAATGGTTTTTCTATGCATCGTCGGCGTGTCTCGAGGTTGGTGATTTTAATACAAGGAAACTGACATCCGTTTTACCTCATTTTTTACCAGCACGTCACCCGAGCAAATAGAGGTGACAAAATACTAGATCACCTTTAGTCCACACACAGAAACACGTACAAGGTACACGTACTTTACCCCTGCCGTTATGTACATAGCTACCTCAATTACCTGGTACCCCTCCACATGGACTCAGTACTGGTACTTCCTGTATATAGCCGTGTTATTACCTCGTACCCCTCCACATGGACTCAGTACTGGTACTTCCTGTATATAGCCATGTTATTACCTCGTACCCCTGCACATCGACTCAGTACTGGTACTCCCTGTATATAGCCATGTTATTACCTCATACCCCAGCACATCGACTCAGTACTGGTACTTCCTGTATATAGCCATGTTATTACCTCATACCCCAGCACATCGACTCAGTACTGGTACTTCCTGTATATAGCCATGTTATTACCTCGTACCCCTCCACATTGACTCAGTACAGGTACTCCCTGTATATAGCCGTGTTATTACCTGGTACCCCTGCAGATCGACTCAGTACAGGTACTTCCTGTATATAGCCGTGTTATTTTTACTAGTTATTGTAATTTGTTGTGTATTTATTCCTCTTGTCACTATTTCTACTTGTATTGTATATTTCTGTCCTTTATCTTTCTCTCAGCATTGTTGTAAAAGGACCCATCAGTAAGCATTTCACTGTTAGTCTACACCTGTTGTTTACCAAGCGTGTGAAAAATAAAATGTGATTTTAGTATTTGATTGAACAATCGCTTTAACTTCAAACTTGAATAACTATGTAATGTTGATTTAACTATCGCTTTAACTATATCAATAAGAGACCTCTGAAGGTTTCTCTCTCTCTCCTCCTCCCCCCTGACAGTTTCTCTCTCTCCTCCTCCCCCCTGACAGTTTCTCTCTCTCCTCCTCCCCCCTGACAGTTTCTCTCTCTCCTCCTCCCCCCTGACAGTTTCTCTCTCTCCTCCTCCCCCCTGACAGTTTCTCTCTCTCCTCCTCCCCCCTGACAGTTTCTCTCTCTCCTCCTTCCCCCTGACAGTTTCTCTCTCTCCTCCTCCCCCCTGACAGTTTCTCTCTCTCCTCCTCCCCCCTGACAGTTTTTCTCTCTCCTCCTCCCCCCTGACAGTTTCTCTCTCTCCTCCCCCCCCCTGACAGTTTCTCTCTCTCCTCCTCCCCCCTGACAGTTTCTCTCTCTCCTCCTCCCCCCTGACAGTTTCTCTCTCTCCTCCTCCCCCCTGACAGTTTCTCTCTCTCCTCCTCCCCCCGGACAGTTTCTCTCTCTCCTCCTCCCCCCTGACAGTTTCTCTCTCTCCTCCTCCCCCCCTGACAGTTTCTCTCTCTCCTCCTCCCCCCCTGACAGTTTCTCTCTCTCCTCCCCCCCCTGACAGTTTCTCTCTCTCCTCCTCCCCCCTGACAGTTTCTCTCTCTCCTCCTCCCCCCTGACAGATGGTCTGCTCCAGTGACAGTGAGGACAACTTCGTCATGTTATTAACAGTATGTGAACTGTAATGGTGGTGAACTAATATTTACAGTGTTTGTCTCTTTTCAGACGGACTGCTCCAGCGACAGCGAGAGTGAAGATAACTTCATAGTGATCCCACCCAGAGACCACCTGGGCCTGGCCATCTTCTCCATGCTCTGCTGTTTCTGGCCCCTGGGCATCGCTGCTTTCTACTTCTCCCAGGGGGTAAGCTTGTTACTTGTTACTTGTTATACACCACCTTTCCTGGGGTTACAGTTTCCTATTTTATCGCTTTGGTACTATTTTCACAAGTATGCAGTGAATTTTCAAAAACTCTCAGTACAAAAAAACTACAAACTGGTAACAGTTGTAACGCAGCCAGTCTTACATTCAAAACCTTTAATTTTACAAAAACAAAATGTTGGTAGACATCGTTCACAACCATTGATCCAAAATATACATTTACTGTGAAATATAAATCATCACATTTGGTTTAAATCACCCGAAACACTACATAATGAAATGTTCTCTATTTAGTTATATTAACACCTTAATCTATTAACAAATCCAATGTTTCAAAATTGTCCTTTGAATGTAGTATGCTACAATACTGTAAATTACTGTACATTACACTATTTTCACATTAGGTGATACACTTGCACTACCCATTAAAGTTGACTGAACATCAACATTCCATAATTGACGACGCATTTTACGATGTAATCAAATTAAATAAAGAATGTTTAGTTGGCAGTAGTTTTCATCAAGCCTGTCTTGAGCACTTAGGTTCTGGTCGAATTCTGGGGGGATAAAAAAGTTTGGCACGGCGAATCCAATCCTGAAATAGGTCTTGATTGAAATCATCGCATCCCTCGTCCATGGCCTGAAGGAGGGTGGTATGCTCATGGGGATGGCAATCATACAGCTTCCACCTCTATTGCAATCGTGTATTGTATTTTAAAAGTATTGTATTGTACTTATGTATTGTAGTGGCCATGTACGTGGCTCAGTTTGTTGTAACAGCATGGCACTAGCAACATCAGAGTTGTGGGTTCATTTCTCAGTGGGATCTCGTACCAAAATGCTTGGACTGTTGTCACTTTGGATAAAAGTGTCTGCTACATAAATGGCATATATTACAGTATTACAGTACTGTATTGGCCTATATTACAGTATTACAGGACTGTATTGGCCTATATTACAGTATTACAGGACTGTATTGGCCTATATTACAGTATTACAGTACTGTATTTGCCTATATTACAGTATTACAGGACTGTATTGGCCTATTACAGTATTACAGTACTGTAATGCCCTATATTACAGTATTACAGGACTGTATTGGCCTATTTTATGGTATTACAGGACTGTATTTGCCTATATTACAGTATTACAGGACTGTATTGGCCTATTTTATGATATTACTTTACTGTATTGGCCAACTCAATTTTAGTAAAGCATACTTTTTATGTTTCTACTTTACAGACATACATTTTCATTATGTAGTTCTCAAAATCTATCTGCGATTTATTTAGAATTCAAGGCACACTTAACCAGCATGGCTACCACAGCATTCTGCAGTGATACGCCATCCCATCTGGTTTGCGCTTGGTGGGACTATCATTTGTTTTTCAACAGGACAATGACCCAACGCACCTCCTGTCTGTCTTTGGCCTATTTGACCAAGAAGGAGAGTGATGGAGTGCTGCATCAGATGATCTGGCCTCCACAATCACCCGAACTCAACCCAATTGAGATGGTTTGGGATGAGTTGGACCGCCGAGTGAAGGAAAAGTAGTCAACAAGTGCTCAGAATATGTGGGAACTCTTTGTGTGTGTGTGTGTTTCTGTGTGTGGAGTGAAGGTGGTGTAGTTTTTTGGGGGTAAAACAGATTTCAGTTTTCCTGCATTGGAGAAGAAGAAGTTCCCTGCATTAATATTCACCGGCCACTAGGAGCGCTGCCTCTGGATGAGCATGTTCTTGTTTGCTTATGGCCCTATACAGCTCGTTGAGTGTGGTCTTGGTGCCAACATCGGATTGTGGTGCTAAATAGACCTCTACGAAAAATATTGATGAAAACTCTCCTGGTAAATAGTATGGTCTGCAGCTTATCATGAGGTATTCTAACAAGTAGACCAACCAGTTTACATGTAAAATCAATAGGTTTACTAAATGTTTAACTAATTAACAGCATCAATTGAGAGCAGTCAGACTATGTAATAGTTAAATGTCTTTTAACAAAAGAGAAGAGAATCATATTACAAATAATGTGAGTATTGCATTTCAAAAGACACTTTTTACGAACCGGTATTGCAATGTAAAACGTTTTTCTAGATGAAACACTGATTTAAGTTTGGTGAAAAAAGTTGCATGTTTCCTCCAGACGTGACGCTTGGCATTCAGGCCAAAGAGTTAAATCTTGGTGTCTTCAGACCAGAGAATCTTTCGGTGCCTTTTGCCGAACTCCAAGCGGGCTGTCATGTGCCTTTTACTGAGGAGTGTTTTTTGTCTGGCCACTCTACCAATAAGGCCTGGTTAGTGGAGTGCTGCAGAGATGGTTGTCCTTCTGGAAGGTTCTCCCATTTCCACAGAGGAACTCTGGAGCTCTGTCAGAGTGACCATCAGCTTCTTGGTCACCTCCCTGACCAAGGCCCTTCTCCCCTGATTGCTCAGCTGTAGGAAGAGTCTTGGTGTTTCCAAACTTCTTCCATTTAAGAATAAATAGGCCACTTTGTTCTTGGGGACCTTCAATGCTGCAGAACATTTATGGTAACCTTCCCCAGGTCTGTGCCTCAACACAATCCTGTCTCGGAGCTCCACGGACAATTCCTTCGAACTCATGATGTGGTTTCTGCTCTGGCATGCAGTCAAGTGTAAATTATACCTAAATAAGATAATTCAGTTTTTATTTTGTATAAATTAGCAAAAATGTCAAAGAAACCTGTTGGCTTTGTCGTTATGGGGTATTGTGTATAGACTGATGAGAAAAAAGTAATTTAATCCATTTTAGAAGAAGGCTGTAAGGTAACAAAATGTGGAAAAAGTCAAAGGGTCTGAGTACTTTCTGAATGTACTGTATGTGTAATTGCACCAAAGTAATTAAAAAAAAAGAATTAACACGCGACACACCTGTCAATACCTGGACACATCAGTGCTTTCTAATTCTCAGGGCTATAACTTCTACCGACTCAGAAACCCGGATCCGGGAACACCCCCACCTCCCCCACCAGTAAAGAAGCTGAATAGCATAGCTAGCATAGCGTCACAATTAAATAGTAGCATCTAAATATCATTCAATCACAAGTCCAAGATACCAGATGAAAGATCCACTTCTTGTGAATCCAGCAATCATTTCTGATTTGTAAAATGTTTTACAGGGAAGACACAATATGTAAATCTATTAGCTAACCACGTTAGACAAAAACACCAAGTTTTCTTTGTCCACCATTTTTTCTCACCACCAGTAGCTATCACCAATTCGGCCAAATAAAGATATTGATAGCCACTAACCAAGAAAAAACCTCATCAGATGACAGTCTGATAACATATTTATTGTATAGGATAGGTTTTGTTAGAAAAATGTGCATATTTCAGGTATAAATCATAGTTTACAATTGCACCCACCATCACAACTTGACTAGAATAAATACAGAGAGCAACGTGTATTACCTAATTACTAATCATAAAACATTTCTTAAAAATACACAGCGTACACTAATTGAAAGACACAGATCCTGTGAATCCAGACAATATTTCAGATTTTCTAAGTGTCTTACAGCGAAAACACAATAAATCGTTATATTAGCATAGCACATGTGCAAACAGTACCCCAGCATTGATTCACGGCAAAAAGAGCGATAGCATTATCACCACCAAAATGTATTAATTTTTTTACTAACCTTCTCAGAATTCTTCAGATGACACTCCTGTAACATCATATTACAACATACATATAGAGTTTGTTCGAAAATGTGCATATTTAGCCACCAAAATTGTGGTTATACAATGAGAAAAGTAGCCAAGCTGGTCAGAAAATGTCTGGCGCCATATTGGACAGTGATCTAGTCTTATACACAAATACTCATAAACTTGACTAAAAAATACAGGGTGGACAGCGATTGAAAGACAATTTAGTTCTTAATGCAATCGCTGAATTACATTTTTAAATTATCCTTACTTTTCAATACAGGTTGCGCCAAAGCGAAGCTACCCCAAAGAAAATGGCGGCATAAGCGTTTAACATTTTTCGACAGAAACACGATTTATCATCATAAATAGTTCATACTATTAGCTGAACTGCCATCAGAATCTTGGGCAATGAATCCTTTCTCCGGCCTAATCGTCTTTTGGTCGAAAGATGTCCTCTTGTCCCGTCGAAATGGCCACTAATGTTCACCATGTACTAGAAAAGTGCCCAGCTCCTCGAAGTGCGTCACAAAGAAATGCCATAAAATCGCCCTAAACGGATATAAATTGCTATAAAACGGTTTAAATGAACTACCTTATCATGTTTTTAACACCTATAACGAGTAAAAACATGACCGGTGAAATATTACTGGCTAAACAACAGCTTGGAAGGAGGCAAGTCCGACGTCCATCGTGCGTCAGGCGCAGAGACGAAAAGAAAGCTACTTCCGGTCATTGGTCTTTTATACAGGCCCTGATTGCGCAATCGACTCCATTCAAAGCGTCACCACTTACTGACATCTAGAGGAAGACGTAGGCAGTGTTTGTTTCCCCATAGCATTTACAGGGACATTACAACTGACCTGGGAACAGGGGCCAAGATTTCTGAAATCTCTCCCTGTCTCCCTGTCATGAAAAGTGCTGTAGAAGGAGTTCTGTTTCACTCAGAGACATAATTCCAACGGCTATAGAAACTAGAGAGTGTTTTCTATCCAATAATAATAATAATATGCATATTGTACGAGCAAGAATTGAGTACTAGGCAGTTTAATCTGGAGACCGATTTATGCTAAGTCGAAACAGCACCCCCTATATTCACCACTTACTGACATCTAGAGGAAGGCGTAGGCAGTGTTTGTAGCCCCATAGCATTCACAGGGACCTAAAAACTGACCTGGGAACAGAGGCCAAGATTTCTGAAATCTCACTCCCTGGCAGGAAAGGTGCTGTAGAATGAGTTCTGTTTCACTCAGAGACATAATTCCAACGGTTTTAGAAACTAGAGAGTATTTTCTATCCAATAATAATAATAATATGCATATTGTACGAATAAGAATTGAGTGCTAGGAGGTTTAATTTGGCAACGTCAAGAAAAAAAAAGTGCTAACAGCTCCCCCTATTGAGTAGAGGTTTTTAAGTAAAACTACTTTAAAGTACTACTTAAATAGTTTTTGGAGGTATCTGTACTTTACTTAATATTCATATCTTTGCCAACTTTTACTTCACTACATTCCTAAAGAAAATGATGTACTTTCTACTCCATACATTTTCCCAGACACCCAAATGTACTCGTTACATTTTGACATGAAAATGGTCCAATTCACACACTTATCAAGAGAACATCCCTGGTCATCCCTACTGCCTCTGATCTGTCAGACTCAAATGCTTTGTTTGTAAATTATGTCTGAGTGTTGGAGTGTACCCCTGGCTATCCGTCAATAAAAATGAATGAAAAATGGTGCCATCTGGTTTGTTTAATATAAGGAATTTTAAATGATTTGTACTTTTACTTTTAATACTTAAGTACATTTTAGCAATTCCGTTTACTTTTTATACTTAAGTATAGTTAAAACCAAATATTTTTAGACTGTTACTCAAGTGGTATTTTACGGGGTAACTTTCACTTGAGTTATTTTTCTATTAAGGTATCTATACTTTTACTCAAGGTTGAACAATTTAGTACTTTTTCCTCCTCTGCACACACTTGTCACCACCTGGACACATCAGTGCTTTTTACTTCTCAGGGCTATAACACAGCCAGGCTGTTGATGGCCAAGTCCATCTCAAGTGTGAAGTGTGAAGTCTTATTAACGAAGGCTAAACATACAGTGTCCTCATCTGTTTGTGTGACCACGGATCTTGGCAGGCAGACAGAACTTGGCTGTCTGTGAATTATCTTACCAGCTTATTTAGTTCTTCCTAATAATTATAGGATATTATCTGGTCTAATGATTAGAGATGGCTGATTCCTTCAGCCTGTCAATCTACTGTGAGTGATGCAGCAGGAGAGGGGCATGGCAGGAGAAGGGAATTTTTTCACCTCTACTTGATCGGTGGGACCCCGCGGGACGGTTGAGCTAATGTAGACTAATGCGATTAGCGTGAGGTTGTAAGTAACAAGAACATTTCCCAGGACATAGACCTATCTGATATTGGTAGAAAGCTTAAATTCTTGTTAATCTAACTGAACTGTCCAATTTACAGTAGCTATTACAGTGAAAGAATACCATGCTATTGTTTGAGGAGAGTGCACAGTTATGAACTTGAACAGTTATTAATAAACCAATGAGGCACATTTGGGCAGTCTTGATACAACATTTTGAACAGAAATACAATGGTTTATTGGATCAGTCTACAACATTTCACATACACTGCTGCCATCTAGTGGCCAAAATCTAAATTGTGCCTCGGCTGGAATAATACATTATGGCCTTTCTTTTGCATTTCAAAGACGGTACAAAAAAAACACGTTTTTTTCTTTGTATTATTTTTTACCAGATTTAATGTGTTATATTCTCCTACATTCATTTCACATTTCCACAAACTTCAAAGTGTTTCCTTTCAAATGGTATCTTACCTGTTTCAATACGCAGAGACAATATCCCTGATCTTACCTGTTTCAATACGCAGAGACAATATCCTGATCTTACCTGTTTCAATACGCAGAGGCAATATCCCTGATCTTCCCTGTGCACATAGCGATCTCTTGTTTTAAGGTAGGTTATACATAATATATCTCTCATACACTAATTCATAATTTAGCTCATACACTATAGGTCAGCAAACAAAAGGTTCTCATTTTGGGTTAATGATTAATCCCCTTCACCCATTTTTGTTTTCATATTGCATCAACTGTTATGTTTTAATCATGTCTATGTCAACCTTAATTTGGTTTTCGTACAGATGTTCACAGTCAGACTGTTGGAAAAAGGTCAGACATTTCAGTTGCCCAGGCTCCCCCTTATGGATAAATCCCATAGAACAACTGTATTAGCTATTCTGGCAGTCGGCATATCCAACAGTCTATTCCAAAGTCTCACCATACACGCCTTCCATCTCACCTCACAGGGTTCCCAGCCTGTGTCCCCTGTTATTGCAAATATAGGTGCAAACTTGTGGACACCTAAAATAATAAATAACCTACTGCTCTGGTATGGACGTGTTCGTTTTAGAGATACCTCTTAGCATCCCACGCTCCTGCTGAATAATCAAATCAAAGTTTATTTGTCACGTGCGCCGAATACAACAGGTGTAGACCTTAAAGTGAAATGCTTACATACTAACCAATAGTGCAAAAAGGGTATTAGGTCCAGATCAGGACACACGCATGTCTGATACAGTTCTAGAATACGTAGCATAATCAATAATTCGTCTGTCTCAGGGCTGCCTCAGGGCTGTCTCAGGGCTGTCTCAGGGCTGTCTCAGGACTAGCTCAGGGCTGTCTCAGGGCTGCCTCAGGGCTGTCTCAGGGCTGCCTCAGGGCTGTCTCAGGGCTGTCTCAAGGCTGTCTCAGGGCTGTCTCAGGGCTGTCTCGGGACTAGCTCAGGGCTGCCTCAGGGCTAGCTCAGGGCTGCCTCAGGACTAGCTCAGGGCTGCCTCAGGACTAGCTCAGGGCTGCCTCAGGACTAGCTCAGGGCTGCCTCAGGACTAGCTCAGGGCTGCCTCAGGGCTGCCTCAGGGCTGCCTCAGGGCTGCCTCAGGGCTGCCTCAGGACTAGCTCAGGACTAGCTCAGGGCTGCCTCAGGACTAGCTCAGGGCTGCCTCAGGACTAGCTCAGGGCTGCCTCAGGACTAGCTCAGGGCTGCCTCAGGACTAGCTCAGGGCTGCCTCAGGGCTAGCTTCATCCATATTCCATTGGAGAGAGAATGGCTCTCGGCAGTAGGCTAATTGAACACATACAATACACCCTCGCCATCAAAGTGCTCTGAACGATTATAGTATGACTGCATGATCAATAACTGTAGCCGGGTACGCAGATAACATTGTGTGTGTGTGTGTGTGTGTGTGTGTGTGTGTGTGTGTGTGTGTGTGTGTGTGTGTGTGTGTGTGTGTGTGTGTGTGTGTGTGTGTGTGTGTGTGTGTGTGTGTGTGTGTGTGTGTGTGTGTGTGTGTGTGTGTGTGTGTGTGTGTGTGTGTGCATGTATGACTGCATCATCAATATCTAGTCAGGGATGCAGATCACAAACTAACCTCAGGCAGCCACAGAGACCCAATAATAAATGGATGATAGAATCTCTATGCACATGGTCTTCAAGAGGTGAACGTCTATACAACATAGATCACTAGAGACGTGGGCTGGTCTAATGCAATACAAATCTGTGTGTTCAACTGGAGAGGCTGAAATGCAACAATACAATCTACCTGCAGTGAAGCCTCTTAATATTTACGTTACATTCGTTCATCTAGCATACACTCCCAAACTAGAGCAACCAGGGTCAAACACCCTGCCCCCCCCCCCAGGGGCACATCGACAGATCTCCCACCATGTCGAATCGGGAACCCAAACCAGCGACCTCTCAACCCATCGGCCCAAGCACCCAACCGCCAGGCCACCAAGCCATCCAAGACCCACCCCTCCCAACGGAAAACCTCCCCCTCTAATCCCCACCCCCAAAATCTCCCAACAACACTTTTTCTAGGGTCAATTTTAGATTAGATTAATGTTGTGCTTTTTTCAGCCATTCCTGAACCTGAAACCAGAAACAGGCTCCCTGAGGGAAACACCAGAACAAATTGTCTATTGATTCTGTATCCTCACAGCAAAATCTGCGATGATTGTATGCCCTAAATATTCAACATTTTGTCGGTGGAAAGAATTCTGTACAATAATTTGAGCTGAAAAGCACAAAGTCTTGAATCCATATATAAACTCATACACCCAGTGCCATGGAATCAGTACATCAAAAATCTATTCCCAGCTATTTTGCAATCTGTATGGCACAGCTGTCAATATCTTGGTCTTCAAATTAAACTGGTATACTTTCCTATAAACAGTATGCTATTTTTGTTTCTCCGTCAGTTTTGATCCTTTCAATTGGGCAGACAGACCAGTTCCCTACCTTCTCCCGCTGCCACCTCATTTACCTCGACTAACCGGTGCCCCCGCACATTGACTCTGTACCGGTACCCCATGTATATAGCCGCACTTGTTATTTTACTGCTGCTGTTTAATTATTTGTTACTTTTATTTTCTATTTAAAAATGTTTACTTAAGACTTACTTTTATTTAAAGCATTGTTGGTTAAGGGCTTGTAAGTAAGCATTTCACTGTAAGGTCTACCTACACCTGTTGTATTCGGCACATGTGACAAATACAATTTGATTTGACCTGCCTAGTGCAGTAATCAATTGGTTGCAATCTTGGATTGAGCAGACATTCCCATACAATTCCGATAGCTCCGTGAAAAACATACTGTAACTCTACCATTCCTAAACAAAATACCCTTTTCAAACATAATTTCCATAAATACAGGTATTTTATTAACCGGCACATTTGTTGTAAAATTGTTCTATCTTTCTGGAGGGATGAAATTGAAATTGTAACCAGCTCTGCAATGCTTGTTTGAAAAAGAAAGATACTTTGAACAAAGTTTCATTTTCAATTAATCGAAAATGAGACATAGCAAACTGAGGAAATCAGTCAATTGAAATA
Source organism: Salvelinus fontinalis (assembly GCF_029448725.1). Classification (NCBI taxonomy): domain Eukaryota; kingdom Metazoa; phylum Chordata; class Actinopteri; order Salmoniformes; family Salmonidae; genus Salvelinus; species Salvelinus fontinalis. The sequence goes on from NC_074691.1 coordinate 38,691,648, forward strand.
CATTCATTAGGCCTTAATCTATGGATTTCACATGACTGGGCAGGGGCGCAGCCATGGGTGGGCCTGGGAGGGCATAGGACCACCCACTTGGCAGCCAGTCCCACCCACTGCCCAGATGAAAAGAGAGAGGAGAGAGGGAGAGCGGGAGAGGAGAGCCGGATCCAAAATGGAGATGTATGGGTAAACCACTTCTCCAATCTTTTTGGCTCTATAACAAAGAACAAACAGCAAAAACATGATCAAACACAAATCTTAGAATCAACTATTAAAGACTACCAGAACCCATTGGATTCTCCAATTACCTTGAACGAGTTACAGGACAAAATAAAAACCCTCCAACCCAAAAAGGCATGTGGTGTTGGTATCCTCAATGAAATGGTCAAATATACAGACAACAAATTCCAATTGGCTATACTAAAACTCTAACATCATCCATAGCTCTGGCATCTTTCCCAATATTATGAACCAAGGACTGATCACCCCAATCCACAAAAGTGGAGACAAATTTGACCCCAATACCGTGGGATATGCTTCAACAGCAACCTTGGGAAAATCCTCTGCATTATCATTAACAGCAGACTCGTACATTTCCTCAGTGAAAACAATGTACTGAGAAAATGTCAAATTGGCTTTTTACCAAAATATTGTACGACTGACCACGTATTCACCCTAATTGACAAACAAGCAAACCAAAACAAAGACAAAATCTTCTCATGTTTTGTTGATTTCAAAAAAGCTTTCGACTCGATTTTGCATACAAATTGAAGGAAAGTGGTGTTGGGGGAAAAACATATGACATTATAAAATCCATGTACACAAACAACAAGTGTGCAGTTAAAATAGGCAAAACATATTATATATTCCCAAACGGCCGTGGGGTGAGACAGGGATGTAGCTTAAGCCCCACCCTCTTTAACATATACACTGCTCAAAAAAATAAAGGGAACACGAAAATAACACATCCTAGATCTGAATGAATTATTCTTATTAAATACTTTTTTCTTTACATAGTTGAATGTGCTGACAACAAAATCACACAAAAATTATCAATGAAATCAAATTTATCAACCCATGGAGTCTGGATTTGGAGTCACACTCAAAATAAAAGTGGAAAACCACACTACAGGCTGATCCAACTTTGATGTAATGTCCTTAAAACAAGTAAAAATGAGGCTTAGTAGTGTGTGTGGCCTCCACGTGCCTGCATGACCTCCCTACAACGCTTGGGCATGCTCCTGATGAGGTGGCGGATGGTCTCCTGAGGGACCTCCTCCCAGACCTGGACTAAAGCATCCGCCAACTCCTGGACAGTCTGTGGTGCAACGTGGCGTTGATGGATGGAGTGAGACATGATGTCCAAGATGTGCTCAATTGGATTCAGGTCTGGGGAACAGGCGGGCCAGTCCATAGCATCAATGCCCTCCTCTTGCAGGAACTGCTGACACACTCCAGCCACATGAGGTCTAGCATTGTCTTGCATTAGGAGGAACCCAGGGCCAACCGCACCAGCATATGGTCTCACAAGGGGTCTGAGGATCTCATCTCGGTACCTAATGGCAGTCAGGCTACCTCTGGCGAGCACATGGAGGGCTGTGCGGCCCCCTAAAGAAATGCCACCCGACACCATGACTGACCCACCGCCAAACCGGTCATGCTGGAGGATGTTGCAGGCAGCAGAACGTTCTCCACGGCGTCTCCAGACTCTGTCACGTCTGTCACATGTGCTCAGTGTGAACCTGCTTTCATCTGTGAAGAGCACAGGGTGCCAGTGGCGAATTTGCCAACCTTGGTGTTCTCTGGCAAATGCCAAACGTCCTGCACGGTGTTGGGCTGTAAGCCCCCACCTGTGGACGTCGGGCCCTCATACCACCCTCATGGAGTCTGTTTCTGACCGTTTGAGTAGACACATGCACATTTGTGGCCTGCTGGAGGTTATT
>NC_074691.1:38698584-38970705 GCF_029448725.1 Salvelinus fontinalis
TATTCACTGACTGCATTATCAGGGCTAACACATTATTCACTGACTGCATTATCAGGGCTAACACATTATTCACTGACTGCATTATCAGGGCTAACACATTATTTACTGACTGCATTATCAGGGCTAACACATTATTTACTGACTGCATTATCAGGGCTAACCCATTATTTACTGACTGCATTATCAGGGCTAACACATTGTTTACTGACTCCATTAATCAGGGCTAAGACATTATTTAATGACTGCATTATCAGGGCTAGCACATTATTCACTGACTGCATTATCAGGGCTAACACATTATTCACTGACTGCATTATCAGCGCTAACACTTTTGTCTCATACATCAAATGTATTGAGAGCCAGAAGACCTAACTCCACTTGTATTGGTCAGTGAGCACTACACCCGACGCAGCTAATAGAAGAACATAAGAGTCATGAAAGGAGCGTGTGTATTTTACTAATAAAACAGATGGCATACAAAATCAAACCAACCCCCCCACCAAAAAAAATAATTAAATACTCAACAGTATGGTTCTAAAACACAAATGAAAAGCTCAATTTTAGACAGCCAACTAACTCCACTGACGGAAGTGAAGGTAAAGCATTTATTTTCAGCTTCGCTGTTCAGGAAGGGAATTCTAACTAACGTGGGTATTTTATTTTAAAAGGACAAGGTAGGTTATTTCATACGCAACTGTCTGCTGGAAGAGTAACGGTTAGCTAACAAATAAATCATTTTAGCCTCTTTGTCGCATCCCAAATGGCACCCTATTCCCTACATAGTGCACTACTGGCACCTTATTCCCTACGTAGTGCACTACTGGCACCCTATTCCCTACATAGTGCACTACTGGCACCCTATTCCCTACATAGTGCACTACTGGCACCCTATTCCCTACATGGTGCACATACTGTAGGACGCTGGTCAAAAGTAGTGCACTATGTAGGGATTATGGTGACATTTGGGACACATACAGGAGGTTCAAATTAGTGTTCGCTAATCGTTACTCTTCCATGTGTAAATACTCGAGCAAACAGTTGTGTGTGAAATAACCTACCTGTCCTTTAAATATAAAATGCTCATGTTTTTCAATGCAATTTAATTGGCTATTAAGAATGAAAAACATAATTATTTATGAAAACATGTTTAGTTTGCCTAGAAATCTCTTGAAACATGCAGAATAAGAAGTCTCCGTTTGTTTTCAAAAGGATTCATTGTTTAGGAGTCGTTCATCACTCCAGTAGGAGTCGTTCATCACTGCAGTAGGAGTCGTTCATCACTCCAGTAGGAGTCGTTCATCACTCCAGTAGGAGTCGTTCATCACTCCAGTCTTCAGAAAACTCACCTGCAGATGTACATGTTTTAAGGAGTTGAAAATGAATGACACATCCAAAATCATCGATCGTCATTCTCAAAATATCTTAAAACATGTTTTCTTCAGAATAACTGGCAGGATTTTACTGACAGGCAGCTAGCTATTCATGGTTCAGGTAAGAGTCGCTCCAAGAGGAATTGGTGTTTTCTCCATCACCTCTCAGACTTCTGACATTCTATGTGTTCTGACAGTCTAACATTCCATGTGTTCTGACAGTCTAACATTCTATGTGTTCTGACATTATAACATTCTATGTGTTCTGACAGTCTAACGTTCTAACATTCTATGTGTTCTGTCAGTCTAACGTTCTAACATTCTATGTGTTCTGTCAGTCTAACATTCTAACATTCTATGTGTTCTGTCTAACATTCCATGTGTTCTGACAGTCTAACATTCTATGTGTTCTGTCAGTCTAACATTCTATGTGGTCTGTCAGTCTAACATTCTATGTGTTCTGTCTGTCTAACATTCTATGTGTTCTGTCAGTCTAACGTTCTAACATTCCATGTGTTCTGACAGTCTAACATTCTATGTGTTCTGTCAGTCTAACATTATATGTGTTCTGTCTGTCTAACATTCTAACATTCTACGTGTTCTGTCTATCTAACATTCTAACATTCTATGTGTTCTGTCAGTCTAACGTTCTATGTGTTCTGACAGTCTAACATTCTATGTGTTCTGTCTGTCTAACATTCCATGTGTTCTGTCTGTCTAACATTCCATGTGTTCTGTCTGTCTAACATTCTAATATTCTAAGTTGTTCTGACAGTCTAACATTCTATGTGTTCTGTCTAACATTCCTTGTGTTCTGACAGTCTACCATTCTATGTGTTCTGTCTAACATTCCATGTGTTCTGACAGTCTAACATTCTATGTGTTCTGTCTAACATTCCATGTGTTCTGACAGTCTAACATTCTATGTGTTCTGTCTAACATTCCATGTGTTCTGACAGTCTAACATTCTATGTGTTCTGACAGTCTAACATTCTATGTGTTCTGTCTAACATTCCATGTGTTCTGACAGTCTAACATTCTATGTGTTCTGTCTAACATTCCATGTGTTCTGACAGTCTAACATTCAATGTGTTCTGACAGTCTAACATTCTATGTGTTCTGTCAGTCTAACATTCTATGTGTTCTATCAGTCTAACGTTCTATGTGTTCTGTCAGTCTAACATTCTATGTGTTCTGACAGTCTAACATTCTAACATTCTACGTGTTCTGTCTAGCATTCCATGTGTTCTGACAGTCTAACATTCTATGTGTTCTGTCAGTCTAACATTCTATGTGTTCTATCAGTCTAACATTCTCTGTGTTCTGTCTGTCTAACATTTTATGTATTCTGACAGTCTAACATTCTATGTGTTCTGTCCGTCTAACATTCTAACATTCTATGTGTTCTGTCTGTCTAACATTCTATGTGTTCTGTCTGTCTAACATTCTATGTGTTCTGTCTGTCTAACATTCTATGTGTTCTGACATTCTAACATTCTATGTTCTGTCAGTCTAACATTCTACATTCTATGTGTTCTGTCTGTCTAACATTCCATGTGTTCTGACAGTCTAACATTCTATGTGTTCTGACAGTCTAACATTCTATGTGTTCTGTCAGTCTTACATTATATGTGTTCTGTCTGTCTAACATTCTAACATTCTATGTGTTCTGTCTGTCTAACGTTCTAACATTCTATGTGTTCTGTCTGTCTAACATTCTAGCATTCTATGTGTTCTGTCTGTCTAACATTCTATGTGTTCTGACAGTCTAACATTCTAACATTCTATGTTCTGTCAGTCTAACATTCTACATTATATGTGTTCTGTCTGTCTAACATTCTATGTGTTCTGACAGTCTAACATTCTAACATGATATGTGTTCTGTCAGTCTAACATTCTAACATTCTATGTGTTCTGACTGTCTAACATTCTAACATTCTATGTGTTCTGACTGTCTAACATTCTATGTGTTCTGTCAGTCTAACATTCTAACATTATATTTGTTCTGACAGTCTAACATTCTATGTGTTCTGTCAGTCTAACATTCTATGTGTTCTGTCAGTCTAACATTCTATGTGTTCTGACTGTCTAACATTCTATGTGTTCTGGCAGTCTAACATTCTAACATGATATGTGTTCTGTCAGTCTAACATTCTAACATTCTATGTGTTCTGACAGTCTAACATTCTAACATTCTATGTGTTCCGACTGTCTAACATTCTCTGTGTTCTGTCCGTCTAACATTCTAACATTCTATGTGTTCTGTCTGTCTAACATTCTATGTGTTCTGTCTGTCTAACATTCTATGTGTTCTGACATTCTAACATTCTAACATTCTATGTTCTGTCAGTCTAACATTCTACATTATATGTGTTCTGTCTGTCTAACATTCTATGTGTTCTGTCAGTCTAACATTCTAACATTCTATGTGTTCTGACAGTCTAACATTCTAACATTCTATGTGTTCCGACAGTCTAACATTCTATGTGTTCTGTCCGTCTAACATTCTAACATTCTATGTGTTCTGTCTGTCTAACATTCTATGTGTTCTGTCTGTCTAACATTCTATGTGTTCTGACATTCTAACATTCTATGTTCTGTCAGTCTAACATTCTACATTCTATGTGTTCTGTCTGTCTAACATTCCATGTGTTCTGACAGTCTAACATTCTATGTGTTCTGACAGTCTAACATTCTATGTGTTCTGTCAGTCTTACATTATATGTGTTCTGTCTGTCTAACATTCTAACATTCTATGTGTTCTGTCTGTCTAACATTCTATGTGTTCTGTCTGTCTAACATTCTATGTGTTCTGACTGTCTAACATTCTATGTTCTGTCAGTCTAACATTCTACATTCTATGTGTTCTGTCTGTCTAACATTCCATGTGTTCTGACAGTCTAACATTCTATGTGTTCTGACAGTCTAACATTCTATGTGTTCTGTCAGTCTTACATTATATGTGTTCTGTCTGTCTAACATTCTAACATTCTATGTGTTCTGTCTGTCTAACGTTCTAACATTCTATGTGTTCTGTCTGTCTAACATTCTAGCATTCTATGTGTTCTGTCTGTCTAACATTCTATGTGTTCTGACAGTCTAACATTCTAACATTCTATGTTCTGTCAGTCTAACATTCTACATTATATGTGTTCTGTCTGTCTAACATTCTATGTGTTCTGACAGTCTAACATTCTAACATGATATGTGTTCTGTCAGTCTAACATTCTAACATTCTATGTGTTCTGACTGTCTAACATTCTAACATTCTATGTGTTCTGACTGTCTAACATTCTATGTGTTCTGTCAGTCTAACATTCTAACATTATATTTGTTCTGACAGTCTAACATTCTAACATTCTATGTGTTCTGACTGTCTAACATTCTATGTGTTCTGTCAGTCTAACATTCTATGTGTTCTGACTGTCTAACATTCTATGTGTTCTGTCAGTCTAACATTCTATGTGTTCTGTCAGTCTAACATTCTATGTGTTCTGACTGTCTAACATTCTATGTGTTCTGACAGTCTAACATTCTAACATGATATGTGTTCTGTCAGTCTAACATTCTAACATTCTATGTGTTCTGACAGTCTAACATTCTAACATTCTATGTGTTCTGACTGTCTAACATTCTATGTGTTCTGTCAGTCTAACATTCTAACATTATATTTGTTCTGACAGTCTAACAGTCTAACATTATATTTGTTCTGACAGTCTAACATTCTAACATTCGATGTGTTTTGACAATCTAACATTCTATGTGTTCTGTCAGTCTAACATTCTACGTTGATGGTGATGGAAAACACTGTCTCAGGCGCCACTCCAGAATCTCCTAGAAGTGTTCAATTGGGTTGAGATCTGGTAACTGAGACGGCCATGGCATATGGTTTATTTCATTTTCGTGCTCATCAAATCATTCAGTGACCGCTCGTGCCCTGCGGATTGGGGCCATTGTCATCCTATGGGCACATAGCCATGGTAGCCAAAAGAATGGGCAAGCTTTTTTATACATTTTTATGCTAAGCATAATGGGATGTTAATTGCTTAGGAATTGTTCAGGAACCACAGCTGTGTGAAAGCACCTGCTTTCAATATACCTTGTATCCTTTATTTACTCAAGTGTTTCCTTTATTTTGGCAGTTACACAAGGCTTGACTACTCCTAATTGCCCGTTTTAAAATCTTATGTCCCAAGACTTGTTTAGTCCTAACTACCATTTCCACATGTCTTACATCATATGACAAGACTCCTAACTGCCATTTTTCAAACCCACAATCCGCGATGAGCTTTTCACAGTTCTATTGCGTTTCCAAGGCTATATCTCACTCATCTCTCTCTCCTCTGTTCCCTTCTTCCAGACCAGTAAGGCGGTGACGAAGGGTGACTTCCCGCTGGCGAGCATCGCATCCCGGAGGGCGCTGTTCCTTGCGGCCCTTTCCATCACCATCGGGACAGGGATCTACGTTGGGGTGGTGGTGGCCCTCATCGCCTACCTCTCCAAGCCTGGACACGTATAGCAGCGCCTGACCTCCGGACCACCGGGGAAAAGCAGGACAACTAGGAACTGTCTCTTCCTGGAATGGAACTTTTTTGGGGACATATTCCTCCTTCTCCCTCCATCCCTCCATCCCTCCGTTCTTCTCCTGGACAACCAGAGGAACCACAGAAGAGGAAAGGAAGGATGAACCACCACTCTCAATGAACACGGCTAATGCCAGGGGTTAGAACTGCCCCTCTCCGGAACATAACAGCGCTCCTGACAATGGAAACAGTTTTTGGGGCATGTTCCTCTGTCTTTCTCTCTCTCATCCATACATCTGTCTATCCTCCCCCTTTAGCTTCCCTACGGGTGGTCCCGTGTCAGCAAAGATTAGATGAACAGACTGAGAAGGGCAAGGCAGGAAGGGAGGTGGAGGAGGAGGAGGAGAGCAAGGCGAAACCAGGACAGACTGAAAACAGAAATATTTCTCTGGGAAAAGTTACCTGAGTGAAGTTGAAGAGAATTTAGTTCTGCCATTCCGCTGTTCTGCTCCGTTGTCTTCACCCCCCTGTAGGGTGTTTGAACTCTGCTGTGTTCAACATTCTACAAACCATTACAGAAACAGACAGGGGAGGGAACAGACATGGAAAAACATGGACGCCAATTACTGAGACTTTAGGGAATGGAGGAACTTCAAGGGGCCCCAGTGTCTGGAGGACTCACTGAAAATATAAGCTGAAACACTAAAAACCTTGAGTTCTCTGTGTCATCTGAACTTCTAAACAGGGTTTGAAAATGTTGACTATTTGGATCCCCTGCTACTGACTGACTACCCCTTTTTTTGAATATACCATCAAATGCTTCTTCAATTGGCCTGGTTTTAGGCCTAACGCTGGGTGGTTCTCTGTCAACATGAAGACGCTCGTCTGAGATCCTTTTAGACTAGCGAGAGCGAGAGCGAGAGCGAGAGCGAGAGAGCGAGAGAGCGAGAGAGAGAGAGAGAGAGAGAGAGAGAGAGAGAGAGAGAGAGAGAGAGAGAGAGAGAGAGAGAGAGAGAGAGAGAGAGAGAGAGAGAGAGAGAGAGAGAGAGAGAGAGAGAGAGCCCTCTTCCCACTGATGGGGTAGTCATGTAACAGGTCCTTATTGCTTTCTGACTTTCAGAACTTGAAAGTCAGATCAAACATTTCTGTCTATCCCAAAGGCATGTTTTCTTCTTAATAAAGGAGACTATCTGGGCTATTGTCAACAAACTCAGAACTGTTAGTCACTGTTTGTTGACATGACAACAAGAAAGCAAAGCTGCCAAACATTGACAGATCTCACAATTCTAACTTTAATTAATAACATAATTATTGTGTGTGTGTGTGTTTTTCTAACTGAACAAACTGTGTTGGCAGAAATTGAATGATCTAAATTCAAAGGGAGAGAAAAAGCTAATTTCCTGCTCTCTGCAGGTGAACTGGACAGACACTGGGGAGAGATGTACAGTGCTGAAGTGGTTTCCCCTCCCTGAAGCGGCATCAATATCAGTCCATCAAAGAGAAACGTCATAGGATCTACCTAATAATGTCTTGTTTTGGTCCGTTAGGGTTCTGCCTTACCTCCATACGTCCAAGCTAGTGTTTCTATGTGGTTCCCCCCTCTTACTTTCTAAGGTACCTTCCCTGAACCCTGCCTGAAGGTGTATTCAGATCTACTGGCTTGACCGAACAGTCCCCGAACAGTCCTCGAACAGTCCTCGAACAGTCCCCGAACAGTCATCGAACAGTCCCCGAACAGTCCCCGAACAGTCCTCGAACAGTCCTCGAACAGTCCCCGAACAGTCATCGAACAGTCCCCGAACAGTCATCGAACAGTCCCCGAACAGTCCCCGAACAGTCATCGAACAGTCATCGAACAGTCATCGAACAGTCCCCGAACAGTCCCCGAACAGTCCCCGAACAGTCCCAGAACAGTCCCAGAACAGTCCCCGAACAGTCATCGAACAGTCCCCGAACAGTCCCCGAACAGTCCCCGAACAGTCCCCGAACAGTCCCCGAACAGTCCCCGAACAGTCATCGAACAGTCATCGAACAGTCCTCGAACAGTCCCCGAACAGTCCTCGAACAGTCCTCGAACAGTCCTCGAACAGTCCCGAACAGTCATCGAACAGTCCTCGAACAGTCCCCGAACAGTCCTCGAACAGTCCCCGAACAGTCCTCGAACAGTCCTCGAACAGTCCCCGAACACTGGATACTTAGCAGTAGACAGAAGTGTATTTCTTTTGATGTTTCCAGTATTACAGTGTTACAGCAGAGGTGTCCGCACATCCGGTTCAGTTCCTCTTAAAGTCTTTTTCACTCAGAAAGAAAAGGGCTTAACATAAATTGTAACAAAATACAGAAAGAACAAAAATATATACAGTACCAGTCAAAAGTTTGGACACATCTACTCATTCCAGGGTTTTTCTTTATTTTGACTATTTTCTACATTGTAGAATAATAGTGAAGAAATCAGAACTATGAACTAACTCATATGGAATCATGTAGAAACCAAAAAAGTGTTAAATAAATTAAAATATATTTTATATTCTTCAAAGTAGAATTTGCCTTTGCCTTTGCCTTGATGACAGCTTTGCACTCTTGGCATTCTCTCAACGTTTCTCAAATATTGAACGTGTTTTGGCAATAGCGACACTTTTTAACCATCTCTATAATGTACAGTGCCTTCGGAAAGTATTCAGACCCCTTGACTTTTGCCACATTTTGTTAGGTTACAGCCTTATTCTAAAATAGATTTTTTTTTTTATGCATCAATCTACACACAATACCCCACAATAACAAAGCAAAAACATGTTTTTAGAAATGTTTGCGAATTTATAAAAGAATTTAAAAAAAAAAAATATTACGTTTACATAAGTATTCAGACCCTTTACTCAGTACTTTGTTGAAGCACCTTTGGCAGCGATTACAGCCTCAAGTCATTACAGCCTAAACCTTTGGCAGCGATTACAGCCTTGGATATGACGCTACAAGCTTGGCACACAAGCTTGGCACACCTGTCTCGGAGCTCTACGGACAATTCCTTTAACCTCATGGCTTGGTTTTTGCTCTGACATGCACTGTCAACAGTGAGACTTTATATAGACATGTGTGTGCCTTTCCAAAAAAAAATTCAATCAATTGAATTTACCACAGGTGGACTCCAATCAAGTTGTAGAAACATCTCAAGGATGATCAATGGAAACAGGATGCACCTGAGCTCAATTTCGTGTCTCATAGCAAAGGGTCTGAATACTTATGTAAATAAGGTATTTCTGTTTTTTGAATTTTTTATAAAATTGCAAAAAAATAAAAAAAATGTTTTCACTTTGTCGTTATGGGGTATTGTGTGTAGATTGATGAGGATGGTTTATTTTATTTTATAATAAGGCTGTAACGTAACAAAATGTGGAAATAGTCAAGGGGTCTGAAAACTTTCCGAAGGCGCTGTGTATGAGTTGGACTGCAGAGTGACGGAAAAGCAGCCAACAAGTGTTCAGAATATGTGGAAACTCCTTCAAGACTTTTGTAAAGGCATTCCAGGTGACAACCTCATGAAGCTGGTTGAGAGAATGCCAAGAGTGAGCAAAGCTGTCATCAAGGCAAACGTTGGCTACCTTGAAGAATCTCAAATATAAAATATATTTTGATTTGTTTAACACTGCTTTGGTTACTACATGATTCCATATGTGTTATTTCATAGTTTTGATGTCTTCACTATTGTTCTACAATGTAGAACATAGTAAAAATAAAGACAAACCCTTGAATGAGTGGGATGTGTCCAAACTTTTGTCTGTTACTATATACATACGTTTATATATATATACATACGTGTATACGTTTAAAAAAGTTTGGGGTCACTTAGAAATGTCCATGTTTTTGAAAGAAAAGCACATTTTTGTCCATTAAAATAACATCAAATTGATCAGAAATATAGTGTAGACATTGATAATGCTGTAAATGACTATTGTAGCTGGAAACGGCAGATTATTTTATGGAATATCTACATAGGCGTACAGAGACCCATTATCAGCAACCATCACTCCTGTGTTCCAATGGCACGTTGTGTTAGCTAATCCAAGTTCATAATTTAAAAAAACTAATTGATCATTAGAAAACACTTTTGCAATTATGTTAGCACACCTGAAAAATGTCATCCTGATTTTAGAAGCAATAAAACTGGCCTTCTTTAGACTAGTTGAGTATCTGGAGCATCAGCATTTGTGGGTTTGATTACAGGCTCAAAATGGCTAGAAACAAAGAACTTTTTTCTGAAACTCATCAATCTATTCTTGCTCTGAGAAATGAAGGCTATTCCATGTGAGAAATTGCCAAGAAACTGAAGATCTCGTACAACGCTGTGTTCTACTCCCTTCACAGATCATTGCAAACTGGCTCTAACCAGAATAGAAAGAGGAGTGGGAGGCCCCGGTGTACAACTGAGCAAGAGGACAAGTACATTAGAGTGTCTAGATTGAGAAACAGATGCTTCACAAGTCCTCAACTGGCAGCTTCGTTAAATAGTACCCGCAAAACACCAGTCTCAATGTCAACAGTGAAGAGATTAAGATGGGCAAAATAACATAGATGACGGACAGAGGAAGATTGGAAAAAAGTGTTATGGACAGACGAATCTAAGTTTGAGGTGTTCGGATCACAAAGAAGAACATTTGTGAGACTCAGAAAACATGAAAAGATGCTGAAGGAGTGAACCATCTTTCAAGCAAGATAATGTGCTGGTCTGGGGGTGCTTTGGTGGTGGTAAAGTGGGAGATTTGTACAGGGTAAAAGGAATCTTGAAGAAGGAAGGCTGTCTCTTTATTTTGCATCGTCATGCCATACCCTTTTGACGGCGTTTAATTGGAGGCAATTTCCACCTACAACAAGACAATGACCCAAAGCACAGCTCCAAACTATGAAATAACTATTTAGGGAAGAAGCAGTCAGCTAGTGTTCTGTTTATAATGGAGTAACCAGCACAGTCACCGGATCTCAACCCTATTGAGCTGTTGTGGGAGCAGCTTGACCGTATGGTACGTAAGAAGTGCCCATCAAGCCAATCCAACTTGTGGGAGGTGCTTCAGGAAGCATGGGGTGAAATCTCTTCAGATTACCTGAACAAATTGACAACTAGAATGCCAAAGGTCTTCAAGGCTGTAATTGCTGCAAATGGAGGATTCTTTAACGAAAGCAAAGTTTCAAGGACACAATTACTATTTCAATTAAAAATCATTATTCATAACCTTGTTGACCTTCTTGACTATATTTACTATTCATTTTGCAACTCATTTCATGTTTGTTTTCATGGAAAACATTTCTAACGGACTCCAAACTTTTGAACGTGTGTATATATATATAATATCCCCCTCAGTCCTATAGCTATTTACCTGATGTAACTTCAAGACTTTATCATCCAATTATTGTTCTCTAAAACTGTCCTCTGCTCTAGTCTGCGTCCCAAATATCCCCTATGTAGTGCACTACTTTTGACCAGGGCACATAGGGCTCCGGCCAAATGTAGTGCTATACAAAAGGAATAGGGTGCCGTTTGCGACGCGTTAGTCCCTGTGGTCTAACTCAGTGTTGTGGTACAACACAGACAACTATTCAATACTATACATTCCCAGGACCCAGGTAGAGTGTGGGCAGTGAAGCACTGCAACCCAACTCTATACACTTACAGCTCTCTATCTCTCTCACCCTTCCTCCCTCCCTTCCTCCCACCCTCACCCTAACTCCCTCCCTCCCTCCCACCCTTCCTCCCACCCTCACCCTCTACCTCCCTCCATCTCCCTAACTCCCTCCCTCACCCTCTCCCTAATTCCCCCCCTCTCTCCCTCCTTTCCTCACCCTCTCCCCAACTCCCTCCCCCCCCTTCCTCTCCCCCCCCTCTCCCCCCCTCTCTCGTCATGCATTAGTCATACCTGACATTTATCAGTCACAATTATCTCCCTATAATGGTTTTCTCTGTAAGAGAGAATCAGCATCTCTCTAGACTAGAGCATAGCCCAACAAAGTAGCCAAACAACCTACAACCCAATACATTTCAAATCTGGCCTGTTGGTCAGTTTTCCAGTTGTGGGTTGTTACAGTCGAGTGTAATGATGTGAAAAGAACTGCCATTTGCCTGTCCGTAGCGCTCAGAACACAAAACATTTGGTATTTGTCCCAAATGACACCCTATTCTCTATGGGCCCTGATCAAAAGTGGTGCACTAGGTAGGCAACGGGGTTCTACTTGGGATGCATCCCTTGGAGATATAAAGAGGAAAGACAATGTCAGTCCACTAATGAAGACGAACCATGTCGACTTGGCTCCTGAGGGAAATGGTTGGGAAGTTGTTTTGCTATAATGGCTACCATTAAAACTAATTTAATAGCAGCTGTAGGCAGTGGCAGTTATTTTAACAGCAGCAGTTGGTCGGCCATTTTGTTTTCCAACTGCTATGGGCATTGTCTCGCCAGTTGGGCCCACCAAGCTAATTTTGTCTGACCATTATCAAAAGACAAAACAGAGAGACTTCTTCACTAGGCTAGACACTGAGGCCATGCGCGCGCAAACACACACATTAGACAGACACTAGACAGACACACATTAGACACACACTAGACAGACACATTAGACACACACACACACACACACAGACTCACACACACACACACACTTACACACACTAGAAGCAGGCAGAAGGTGGATGGCAGACCCAGATAACAGCACATTATGGCTTAATTGATTTGCTAGTGTTTTTGTCCATTAGCACATTCACTACCCAATGAACTGAACCCCCCTTGCGGTTTAGACCTGGTTACTTCCTGTTCCTGCTAGAGGATCCACCCGTGACCCCTTTTACAGTGTGTCCCCATGGCAACCGTTTGGCCCCACCAGTTTGTGGCAGAGCTATCGATTAAGACGTGTCTCTTCGTCCATTGGCTTCGTTCCCATCACCGTTATAAAATGTTGGTGCTTGCATATGTCATGCTGACGAATAACACTGTAAACTACTTCTGAGAGTTGGTGTTATGTGTTCTTATGTGTTTGTCACAGTGTTCATATTAGGACAATCATCTCCTCCTGAGACTGAGGCTGGCCTAATTATATATATATATATATCCGTATATATACACACCTGTTCCCGGTATATATATATACATACACACATACACACACGGGTGTGTATATATACGGACATATATATATATATATAATATATATATATATACAGTATTTTTGTTTGTTTGTTTACCTTTTTGAGAGAAAATGTTTAATTTCTGATGCAGCTGATGAATGCTTTGTGTTCTGTTCTGTAGCGTTGTCAGTCAAAGTGTTTTATCGAGTCTCTTTGTTGTTCTGTTCAATACGGTTTGACATTTAATGTTGATGCTGATGTTTCTCCCAACTTTAAACCCGATAGGCTGATGATCTCCGTAACAACGCTCATTCTGATAAACGTATTGGTTTCTGTGAACGTAACTATGACGTTTTAACAGGACGTTTCTGAGCGTTCTTCAACACCAGGGTGCTTCTCTAGGTATTGTGATATTCTGGAGAAAAAAAATACAACCAAATTTTATTTAGAATTGACTTTATGTTTGGGATATTCCCTACTTTCTGTATGTCTTGTGTGAGAAGACAATGTAAATATTGCTATTATAAAAATGTTCTGGGATGTAATGTAAAATAAAAACTACAGGAGAAAAATGACTTTTCTTTTCTTCAATCTTGAATTATTATTATTTTTTCTCTGTAGTTTGTATGCAGATTTCTGTTGTTAGACAACTATGCATATAGTGTCTTTTGTGACCTCAGTGAATCCAGAGTATTTTCAAAAACAAAGCCAACCTTCGAACACAAAATACAAAAGATGGTAGTGTTTGGCTAAGTGCTTTGTGAGCCTGTGATTTGGTGCTTGCACTTCCCGCCCGGCTTCCACACGGAAGTGTACATAATTAACTCGTTCATGACGAGAGAAAAGGTCATTAATTGGTCTATTGATCCTGAACCCATTAGCATGCATCCCAGAGAGTACCTACCGACCCAGTGACAAGTCACAGACATACCTCACTACCCCACCCACACACTTACAAATGACAGACATACCTCACTACCCCACCCACTTACAAGTCACAGACATACCTCACTACCCCACCCACCCACTTACAAGTCACAGACATACCTCACTACCCCACCCACCCACTTACAAATGACAGACATACCTCACTACCCCACCCACTTACAAGTCACAGACATACCTCACTACCCCACCCACCCACTTACAAGTCACAGACATACCTCACTACCCCACCCACCCACTTACAAGTCACAGACATACCTCACTACCCCACCCACCCACTTACAAGTCACAGACATACCTCACTACCCCACCCACCCACTTACAAGTCACAGACATACCTCACTACCCCACCCACCCACTTACAAATGACAGACATACCTCACTACCCCACCGACCCACTTACAAGTCACAGACATACCTCACTACCCCACCCACCCACTTACAAGTCACAGACATACCTCACTACCCCACCCACCCACTTACAAATGACAGACATACCTCACTACCCCACCCACTTACAAGTCACAGACATACCTCACTACCCCACCCACCCACTTACAAGTCACAGACATACCTCACTACCCCACCCACCCACTTACAAATGACAGACATACCTCACTACCCCACCCACTTACAAGTCACAGACATACCTCACTACCCCACCCACCCACTTACAAGTCACAGACATACCTCACTACCCCACCCACCCACTTACAAGTCACAGACATACCTCACTACCCCACCCACCCACTTACAAGTCACAGACATACCTCACTACCCCACCCACCCACTTACAAGTCACAGACATACCTCACCACTAAGTGTATCTTATTTAACTTCAGTTTGCAGTGTGGACAAGTTACAATTACTTTTCTTGACTTGCCATGTATGTTGGGACCAGGTGATATCATTATTGTATGTACTATGTGTAGGCTGTGTAGACTCGCTGTGAGTAACTAAGGGAACGGCATCAACGATACTCGTTTAGAGCCAGCCAAACACAACAAGGCATACGTTGAAGAAAGGCAGAAAAATCTACGATCAAATCGATTACATAACTGTACATGTAAACCCAGGCTTACTGCTCAAGCAGGCAAATTTGTCCAAATAAGATTCCCTCATTTGCGCGCAATTAACTAACTCACGTGCAAATGGGTGCTAATTAACGCTATGCTAACAGGAATATTACAAAGTACATTATGCATAATGACAGTCTCACTTATTTCCATGGTTTATATTTTTATCCATGTAGGCTAGGTTCGATTAAGATTCGCTTTCGTCGATGCCTTCGACGTTTACCTCAAATTTGGTGACCTTGAAGGAGACGGGAAGGGTTCGGGTTAAACGCCTTTGACTCCGTCCACATTGAGCCCGGCCCCCCGACATTTGACTCCGCCCACATTGAGCCCGGGCCCCGACATTTGACTCCGTCCACATTGAGCCCGGCCCCACGACATTTGACTCCGTCCACATTGAACCCGGCCCCCCGACATTTGACTCCGTCCACATTGAGCCCCCCCCCCCCCCCCCCCCCCCCCCGACATTTGACTCCGCCCACATTGAGCCCGGCACCGAAATTCACACTGCAGTCAGGGGCTTCTCGTGATATTAACCTACCCTGTGACCCCAGCCTATAGCCTTTAACAGACAGTGAATAATGCATGCTGGGTATTATGGTAAAACCCTTCCTCTCTATCCAGGGCATGCCAAATGGCACCCTATTCCATTAATAGTGCCCTACTTTTGATCAGGCCCCATAGGACTCTGGTCAAAAGTAGTGCACTATGTAGGGAACAGGATGGCATTTGGAACGTATGCCATGTGTCTACTGGGAGTCTAAAGGAATCTTAAAGGAACTAGTCGCTCTGCTACGCCCATCGCCCTGCATCTCCTTGCCCTGAGAGGGTTTGCTTAGCACGGTAACACTAAGGCTTTCCTGCTTTCTTTAAATCCTCGGCTTTTATCCCATCTTTGACACACAGGATTTCAGGGAGGGAGGGAGGGAGGGAGGGAGGGAGGGAGGGAGGGAGGGAGGAGAGAGAAATACCTGAAAGAGAGCATTTTCTCCTAAACCCTGGGGAGGGCCTCCAATACCTCTGTAAAGACGTATTTATCAACTGAGGGATAACAGAGAAAAATGAATATACACACACACACACGCACACACACACACACACACACACACACACACACACACACACACACACACACACACACACACACACACACACACACACACACACACACACACACACACACACACACAGTGAATAGGGAAGAAAACACTATGATGAGATAGTCCAAATGAGTATGCATTCATCTACTACAATTCAGAGTCAGCAGGTAGGAGGTAGTAGTCAGCAGGTAGAAGTCAGCAGGTAGGAGGTAGTAGTCAGCAGGTAGAAGTCAGCAGGTAGCAGGTAGTAATCAGCAGGTAGCAGGTAGTAGTCAGCAGGTAGCAGGAAGTAGTCAGCAGGTAGCAGGTAGTAGTCAGCAGGTAGCAGGAAGTAGTCAGCAGGTAGCAGGTAGTAGTCAGCAGGTAGCAGGAAGTAGTCAGCAGGTAGCAGGAAGTAGTCAGCAGGTAGCAGGTAGAAGTCAGCAGTCAGCAGGTAGTAGTCAGCAGGTAGCAGGTAGTAGTCAGCTGGTAGCAGGTAGCAGTCAGCAGGTAGCAGGTAGTAGTCAGCAGGTAGTAGTCAGCAGGTAGCAGGTAGTAGTCAGCAGGTAGCAGGTAGCAGTCAGCAGGTAGCAGGTAGTAGTCAGCAGGTAGCAGGTAGTAGTCAGCAGGTAGCATGTAGTAGTCAGCAGGTAGCAGGTAGTAGTCAGCAGGTAGAAGGTAGTAGTCAGCAGGTAGCAGGTAGCAGGTAGTAGTCAGCAGGTAGTAGTCAGCAGGTAGTAGTCAGCAGGTAGCAGTCAGCAGGTAGTAGTCAGCAGGTAGCAGGTAGCAGGTAGTAGTCAGCAGGTAGTAGTAAGCAGGTAGTAGTCAGCAGGTAGTAGTCAGCAGGTAGTAGTCAGCAGGTAGTAGTCAGCAGGTAGCAGTCAGCAGGTAGCAGTCAGCAGGTAGCAGTCAGCAGGTAGCAGTCAGCAGGTAGCAGGTAGTAGTCAGCAGGTAGCAGTCAGCAGGTAGCATTCAGCAGGTAGCAGGTAGTAGTCAGCAGGTAGCAGGTAGTAGTCAGCAGGTAGCAGGTAGTAGTCAGCAGGTAGTAGTCAGCAGGTAGTAGTCAGCAGGTAGTAGTCAGCAGTCAGCAGGTAGCAGTCAGCAGGTAGTAGTCAGCAGGTAGTAGTCAGCAGTCAGCAGGTAGTAGTCAGCAGGTAGCAGGTAGCAGTCAGCAGGTAGCAGTCAGCAGGTAGCAGGTAGTAGTCAGCAGGTAGCAGGTAGTAGTCAGCAGTTAGCAGTCAGCAGGTAGCAGGTAGTAGTCAGCAGGTAGCAGTCAGCAGTTAGCAGTCAGCAGGTAGTAGTCAGCAGGTAGCAGTCAGCAGGTAGTAGTCAGCAGGTAGCAGTCAGCAGGTAGCAGTCAGCAGGTAGAAGTCAGCAGGTAGTAGTCAGCAGGTAGCAGTCAGCAGTCAGCAGGTAGCAGTCAGCAGGTAGTAGTCAACAGGTAGTAGTCAACAGGTAGTAGTCAGCAGGTAGCAGTCAGCAGGTAGCACTCAGCAGGTAGCAGTCAACAGGTAGCAGTCAGCAGGTAGCAGTCAACAGGTAGCAGTCAGCAGTTAGCAGTCAGCAGGTAGTAGTCAGCAGGTAGCAGTCAGCAGGTAGTAGTCAGCAGGTAGCAGTCAGCAGGTAGCAGTCAGCAGGTAGAAGTCAGCAGGTAGTAGTCAGCAGGTAGCAGTCAGCAGTCAGCAGGTAGCAGTCAGCAGGTAGTAGTCAACAGGTAGTAGTCAACAGGTAGTAGTCAGCAGGTAGCAGTCAGCAGGTAGCACTCAGCAGGTAGCAGTCAACAGGTAGCAGTCAGCAGGTAGCAGTCAACAGGTAGCAGTCAGCAGGTAGTAGTCAACAGGTAGCAGTCAGCAGGTAGCAGTCAGCAGGTAGCAGTCAGCAGGTAGTAGTCAGCAGGTAGCAGGTAGTAGTCAGCAGGTAGTAGTCAGCAGGTAGCAGTCAGCATGTAGCAGTCAGCAGGTAGCAGTCAGCCGGTAGCAGGTAGCAGTCAGCAGGTAGCAGTCAGCAGGTAGCAGGTAGCAGTCAGCAGGTAGCAGGTAGCAGTCAACAGGTAGCAGTCAACAGGTAGCAGTCAACAGGTAGCAGTCAATGGGTAGCAGTCAACAGGTAGCAGTACGCAGGTAACAGGTAGCAGTCAGCAGGTAGCAGTCAGCATTTAGCAGTCAGCATGTAACAGTCAGCAGGTAGTCGTCAGCAGTCAGCAGTCAACAGGTAGCAGTCAACAGGTAGCAGTCAACGGGTAGCAGTCAATGGGTAGCAGTCAACAGGTAGCAGTATGCAGGTAGCAGGTAGCAGTCAGCAGGTAGCAGTCAGCAGGTAGCAGTCAGCAGGTAGCAGTCAGCAGTCAGCAGGTAGCAGTCAGCAGGTAGCAGTCAGCTGGTAGCAGTCAGCAGGTAGCAGTCAGCAGGTAGCAGTCAGCAGTCAGGAGTCAGCAGTCAGCGGGTAGCAGTCAACGGGTAGCAGTCAACGGGTAGCAGTCAACGGGTAGCAGTCAACGGGTAGCAGTCAACAGGTAGCAGTCAACAGGTAGCAGTCAGCAGGTAGCAGTCAGCAGGTAGCAGTCAGCAGGTAGCAGTCAGCAGGTAGCAGTCAGCAGGTAGCAGTCAGCAGGTAGTAGTCAGCAAGTAGTAGTCAGCAGGTAGCAGTCAGCAGGTAGCAGTCAGCAGGTAGTAGTCAGCAGGTAGTAGTCAGCAGGTAGTAGTCAGCAGGTAGTAGTCAGCAGTCAGCAGGTAGCAGTCAGCAGGTAGCAGTCAGCAGGTAGCAGTCAGCAGGTAGTAGTCAGCAGGTAGACGTCAGCAGGTAGCAGTCAGCAGGTAGCAGTCAGCAGGTAGCAGTCAGCAGGTAGAAGTCATCAGGTAGTAGTCAGCAGGTAGCAGTCAACAGGTAGCAGGTAGTAGTCAGCAGGTAGCAGTCAGCAGGTAGCAGTCAGCAGGTAGCAGTCAGCAGGGAGTAGTCAGCAGGTAGCAGTCAGCAGGTAGCAGGTAGTAGTCAGCAGGTATTAGTCAGCAGGTATTAGTCAGCAGGTAGCAGTCACAGGTAGCAGTCAGCAGGTAGTAGTCAGCAGGTAGCAGTCAGCAGGTAGCAGTCAGCAGGTAGCAGTCAGCAGGTAGTAGTCAGCAGGTAGCGGTCAGCAGGTAGCAGTCACAGGTAGCAGTCAGCAGGTAGCAGTCAGCAGGTCGTAGTCAGCAGGTAGCGGTCAGCAGGTAGCAGTCAGCAGGTAGCAGTCAGCAGGTAGTAGTCAGCAGGTAGCAGTCAGCAGGTAGCAGTCACAGGTAGCAGTCAGCAGGTAGCAGTCACAGGTAGCAGTCAGCAGGTAGCAGTCAGCAGGTAGAAGTCAGCAGGTAGAAGTCAGCAGGTAGTAGTCAGCAGGTAGCAGTCAGCAGGTAGTAGTCAACAGGTAGCAGTCAGCAGGTAGCAGTCAGCAGGTAGCAGTCAGCAGGTAGCAGTCAACAGGTAGCAGTCAACAGGTAGTAGTCAGCAGGTAGTAGTCAGCAGGTAGCAGTCAGCAGGTAGCAGTCAGCAGGTAGCAGTCAGCAAGTAGTAGTCAGCAGTCAGCAGGTAGCAGTCAGCAGGTAGCGGGTAGTAGTCAGCAGGTAGCAGGTAGTAGTCAGCAGGTAGCAGGTAGTAGTCAGCAGGTAGCAGTCAGCAGGTAGTAGTCAGCAGGTAGTAGTCAGCAGTCAGCAGGTAGCAGTCAGCAGGTAGTACTCAGCAGGTAGTAGTCAGCAGTCAGCAGGTAGTAGTCAGCAGGTAGCAGGTAGCAGTCAGCAGGTAGCAGTCAGCAGGTAGCAGGTAGTAGTCAGCAGGTAGCAGGTAGTAGTCAGCAGTTAGCAGTCAGCAGGTAGCAGGTAGTAGTCAGCAGGTAGCAGTCAGCAGTTAGCAGTCAGCAGGTAGTAGTCAGCAGGTAGCAGGTAGTAGTCAGCAGGTAGCAGTCAGCAGGTAGTAGTCAGCAGGTAGCAGTCAGCAGGTAGCAGTCAGCAGGTAGTAGTCAGCAGGTAGTAGTCAGCAGGTAGCAGTCAGCAGGTAGTAGTCAGCAGGTAGCAGTCAGCAGGTAGCAGTCAGCAGGTAGTAGTCAGCAGGTAGCAGTCAGCAGGTAGCAGTCAGCAGGTAGTAGTCAGCAGGTAGTAGTCAGCAGGTAGCAGTCAGCAGGTAGTAGTCAGCAGGTAGCAGTCAGCAGGTAGTAGTCAGCAGGTAGCAGTCAGCAGGTAGCAGTCAGCAGGTAGCAGTCAGCAGGTAGCAGTCAGCAGGTAGCAGTCAACAGGTAGTAGTCAGCAGGTAGCAGTCAGCAGGTATTAGTCAGCAGGTAGCAGTCAGCAGTCAGCAGGTAGCAGTCAGCAGGTAGTAGTCAACAGGTAGTAGTCAACAGGTAGTAGTCAGCAGGTAGCAGTCAGCAGGTAGCACTCAGGAAGGTAGCAGTCAACAGCTAGCAGTCAGCAAGTAGAAGTCAGCAGGTAGGAGTCAACAGGTAGCAGTCAGCAGGTAGTAGTCAGCAGGTAGCAGTCAGCATTTAGCAGTCAGCATGTAGCAGTCAGCAGGTAGCAGTCAGCCGGTAGTAGACAACAGGTAGCAGTCAGCAGGTAGCAGTCAGCAGGTAGCAGGTAGCAGTCAGCAGGTAGAAGGTAGCAGTCAACAGGTAGCAGTCAGCAGGTAGCAGTCAGCAGGTAGCAGTCAGCATTTAGCAGTCAGCATGTAGCAGTCAGCAGGTAGTCGTCAGCAGTCAGCAGTCAACAGGTAGCAGTCAACAGGTAGCAGTCAACAGGTAGCAGTCAATGGATAGCAGTCAACAGGTAGCAGTACGCAGGTAATAGGTAGCAGTCAGCAGTCAGCAGGTAGCAGTCAGCAGGTAGCAGTCAGCTGGTAGCAGTCAGCAGGTAGCAGTCAGCAGGTAGTAGTCAGCAGGTAGTAGTCAGCAGGTAGCAGTCAGCAGGTAGCAGTCAGCAGGTAGTAGTCAGCAGGTAGCAGTCAGCAGGTAGCAGTCAGCAGGTAGCAGGTAGTAGTCAGCAGGTAGCAGGTAGTAGTCAGCAGTTAGCAGTCAGCAGGTAGCAGGTAGTAGTCAGCAGGTAGCAGTCAGCAGTTAGCAGTCAGCAGGTAGTAGTCAGCAGGTAGCAGGTAGTAGTCAGCAGGTAGCAGTCAGCAGGTAGTAGTCAGCAGGTAGCAGTCAGCAGGTAGCAGTCAGCAGGTAGTAGTCAGCAGGTAGTAGTCAGCAGGTAGCAGTCAGCAGGTAGTAGTCAGCAGGTAGCAGTCAGCAGGTAGCAGTCAGCAGGTAGTAGTCAGCAGGTAGCAGTCAGCAGGTAGCAGTCAGCAGGTAGTAGTCAGCAGGTAGTAGTCAGCAGGTAGCAGTCAGCAGGTAGTAGTCAGCAGGTAGCAGTCAGCAGGTAGTAGTCAGCAGGTAGCAGTCAGCAGGTAGCAGTCAGCAGGTAGCAGTCAGCAGGTAGCAGTCAGCAGGTAGCAGTCAACAGGTAGTAGTCAGCAGGTAGCAGTCAGCAGGTATTAGTCAGCAGGTAGCAGTCAGCAGTCAGCAGGTAGCAGTCAGCAGGTAGTAGTCAACAGGTAGTAGTCAACAGGTAGTAGTCAGCAGGTAGCAGTCAGCAGGTAGCACTCAGGAAGGTAGCAGTCAACAGCTAGCAGTCAGCAAGTAGAAGTCAGCAGGTAGGAGTCAACAGGTAGCAGTCAGCAGGTAGTAGTCAGCAGGTAGCAGTCAGCATTTAGCAGTCAGCATGTAGCAGTCAGCAGGTAGCAGTCAGCCGGTAGTAGACAACAGGTAGCAGTCAGCAGGTAGCAGTCAGCAGGTAGCAGGTAGCAGTCAGCAGGTAGAAGGTAGCAGTCAACAGGTAGCAGTCAGCAGGTAGCAGTCAGCAGGTAGCAGTCAGCATTTAGCAGTCAGCATGTAGCAGTCAGCAGGTAGTCGTCAGCAGTCAGCAGTCAACAGGTAGCAGTCAACAGGTAGCAGTCAACAGGTAGCAGTCAATGGATAGCAGTCAACAGGTAGCAGTACGCAGGTAATAGGTAGCAGTCAGCAGTCAGCAGGTAGCAGTCAGCAGGTAGCAGTCAGCTGGTAGCAGTCAGCAGGTAGCAGTCAGCAGGTAGTAGTCAGCAGGTAGTAGTCAGCAGGTAGCAGTCAGCAGGTAGCAGTCAGCAGGTAGTAGTCAGCAGGTAGCAGTCAGCAGGTAGCAGTCAACAGGTAGCAGTCAACAGGTAGCAGTCAGCAGGTAGCAGTCAACAGGTAGCAGTCAGCAGGTAGCAGCCAGCAGGTAGCAGTCAGCAGGTAGCAGTCAGCAGGTAGCAGTCAGCAGGTAGTAGTCAGCAGGTAGTAGTCAGCAAGTAGTAGTCAGCAGGTAGCAGTCAACAGGTAGCAGTCAGCAGGTAGTAGTCAACAGGTAATAGTCAGCAGGTAGAAGTCAGCAGGTAGCAGTCAGCAGGTAGCAGTCAACAGGTAGCAGTCAGCAGGTAGCAGTCAGCAGGTAGCAGTCAGCAGGTAGCAGTCAGCAGGTAGCAGTCAGCATTTAGCAGTCAGCATGTAGCAGTCAGCAGGTAGTCGTCAGCAGTCAGCAGTCAACAGGTAGCAGTCAACAGGTAGCAGTCAACGGGTAGCAGTCAATGGGTAGCAGTCAACAGGTAGCAGTACGCAGGTAGCAGGTAGCAGTCAGCAGTCAGCAGGTAGCAGTCAGCAGGTAGCAGTCAGCTGGTAGCAGTCAGCAGGTAGCAGTCAGCAGGTAGTAGTCAGCAGGTAGTAGTCAGCAGGTAGCAGTCAGCAGGTAGCAGTCAGCAGGTAGTAGTCAGCAGGTAGCAGTCAGCAGGTAGCAGTCAACAGGTAGCAGTCAACAGGTAGCAGTCAGCAGGTAGCAGTCAACAGGTAGCAGTCAGCAGGTAGCAGCCAGCAGGTAGCAGTCAGCAGGTAGCAGTCAGCAGGTAGCAGTCAGCAGGTAGCAGTCAGCAGGTAGCAGTCAGCAGGTAGTAGTCAGCAGGTAGTAGTCAGCAAGTAGTAGTCAGCAGGTAGCAGTCAACAGGTAGCAGTCAGCAGGTAGTAGTCAACAGGTAATAGTCAGCAGGTAGAAGTCAGCAGGTAGCAGTCAGCAGGTAGCAGTCAGCAGGTAGCAGTCAGCAGGTAGAAGTCATCAGGTAGTAGTCAGCAGGTAGCAGTCAACAGGTAGCAGGTAGTAGTCAGCAGGTAGCAGTCAGCAGGTAGCAGTCAGCAGGTAGCAGTCAGCAGGGAGTAGTCAGCAGGTAGCAGTCAGCAGGTAGCAGTCAACAGGTAGCAGTCAACAGGTAGCAGTCAGCAGGTAGCAGTCAGCAGGTAGCAGTCAGCAGGTAGCAGTCAACAGGTAGCAGTCAACAGGTAGCAGTCAACAGGTAGCAGTCAGCAGGGAGTAGTCAGCAGGTAGCAGTCAGCAGGTAGTAGTCAGCAGGTAGCAGTCAGCAGGTAGCAGTCAGCAGGTAGTAGTCAGCAGGTAGAAGTCAGCAGGTAGCAGTCAGCTGGTAGCAGTCAGCAGGTAGCAGTCAGCAGGTAGTAGTCAGCAGGTAGTAGTCAGCAGGTAGCAGTCAGCAGGTAGCAGTCAGCAGGTAGCAGTCAGCAGGTAGCAGTCAGCAGGTAGCAGTCAACAGGTAGCAGTCAACAGGTAGTAGTCAGCAGGTAGCAGTCAACAGCTAGCAGGTAGTAGTCAGCAGGTAGCAGTCAGCAGGTAGCAGTCAGCAGGTAGCAGTCAGCAGGGAGTAGTCAGCAGGTAGCAGTCAGCAGGTAGCAGGTTGTAGTCAGCAGGTATTAGTCAGCAGGTAGCGGTCAGCAGGTAGCAGTCACAGGTAGCAGTCAGCAGGTAGTATTCAGCAGGTAGCAGTCAGCAGGTAGCAGTCAGCAGGTAGCAGTCAGCAGGTAGTAGTCAGCAGGTAGCGGTCAGCAGGTAGCAGTCACAGGTAGCAGTCAGCAGGTAGCAGTCAGCAGGTAGTAGTCAGCAGGTAGCGGTCAGCAGGTAGCAGTCAGCAGGTAGCAGGTAGCAGTCAGCAGGTAGTAGTCAGCAGGTAGCAGTCAGCAGGTAGCAGTCACAGGTAGCAGTCAGCAGGTAGCAGTCAGCAGGTAGAAGTCAGCAGGTAGAAGTCAGCAGGTAGTAGTCAGCAGGTAGCAGTCAGCAGGTAGTAGTCAACAGGTAGCAGGTAGTAGTCAACAGGTAGCAGTCAACAGGTAGCAGTCAGCAGGTAGTAGTCAACAGGTAGCAGTCAGCAGGTAGCAGTCAGCAGGTAGCAGTCAGCAGGTAGCAGTCAACAGGTAGCAGTCAACAGGTAGTAGTCAGCAGGTAGTAGTCAGCAGGTAGCAGTCAGCAGGTAGCAGTCAGCAGGTAGCAGTCAGCAAGTAGTAGTCAGCAGTCAGCAGGTAGCAGTCAGCAGGTAGCGGGTAGTAGTCAGCAGGTAGCAGGTAGTAATCAGCAGGTAGCAGGTAGTAGTCAGCAGGTAGCAGTCAGCAGGTAGTAGTCAGCAGGTAGTAGTCAGCAGTCAGCAGGTAGCAGTCAGCAGGTAGTAGTCAGCAGGTAGTAGTCAGCAGTAAGCAGGTAGTAGTCAGCAGGTAGCAGGTAGCAGTCAGCAGGTAGCAGTCAGCAGGTAGCAGGTAGTAGTCAGCAGGTAGCAGGTAGTAGTCAGCAGTTAGCAGTCAGCAGGTAGCAGGTAGTAGTCAGCAGGTAGCAGTCAGCAGTTAGCAGTCAGCAGGTAGTAGTCAGCAGGTTGCAGGTAGTAGTCAGCAGGTAGCAGTCAGCAGGTAGTAGTCAGCAGGTAGCAGTCAGCAGGTAGCAGTCAGCAGGTAGTAGTCAGCAGGTAGTAGTCAGCAGGTAGCAGTCAGCAGGTAGTAGTCAGCAGGTAGCAGTCAGCAGGTAGCAGTCAGCAGGTAGTAGTCAGCAGGTAGCAGTCAGCAGGTAGCAGTCAGCAGGTAGTAGTCAGCAGGTAGTAGTCAGCAGGTAGCAGTCAGCAGGTAGTAGTCAGCAGGTAGCAGTCAACGGGTAGCAGTCAATGGGTAGCAGTCAACAGGTAGCAGTACGCAGGTAGCAGGTAGCAGTCAGCAGTCAGCAGGTAGCAGTCAGCAGGTAGCAGTCAGCTGGTAGCAGTCAGCAGGTAGCAGTCAGCAGGTAGTAGTCAGCAGGTAGTAGTCAGCAGGTAGCAGTCAGCAGGTAGCAGTCAGCAGGTAGTAGTCAGCAGGTAGCAGTCAGCAGGTAGCAGTCAACAGGTAGCAGTCAACAGGTAGCAGTCAGCAGGTAGCAGTCAACAGGTAGCAGTCAGCAGGTAGCAGCCAGCAGGTAGCAGTCAGCAGGTAGCAGTCAGCAGGTAGCAGTCAGCAGGTAGCAGTCAGCAGGTAGTAGTCAGCAGGTAGTAGTCAGCAAGTAGTAGTCAGCAGGTAGCAGTCAACAGGTAGCAGTCAGCAGGTAGTAGTCAACAGGTAATAGTCAGCAGGTAGAAGTCAGCAGGTAGCAGTCAGCAGGTAGCAGTCAGCAGGTAGCAGTCAGCAGGTAGCAGTCAGCAGGTAGAAGTCATCAGGTAGTAGTCAGCAGGTAGCAGTCAACAGGTAGCAGGTAGTAGTCAGCAGGTAGCAGTCAGCAGGTAGCAGTCAGCAGGGAGTAGTCAGCAGGTAGCAGTCAGCAGGTAGCAGTCAACAGGTAGCAGTCAACAGGTAGCAGTCAGCATGTAGCAGTCAGCAGGTAGCAGTCAGCAGGTAGCAGTCAACAGGTAGCAGTCAACAGGTAGCAGTCAACAGGTAGCAGTCAGCAGGGAGTAGTCAGCAGGTAGCAGTCAGCAGGTAGTAGTCAGCAGGTAGCAGTCAGCAGGTAGCAGTCAGCAGGTAGTAGTCAGCAGGTAGAAGTCAGCAGGTAGAAGTCAGCAGGTAGTAGTCAGCAGGTAGCAGTCAGCAGTTAGTAGTCAACAGGTAGCAGGTAGTAGTCAACAGGTAGCAGTCAACAGGTAGCAGTCAGCAGGTAGTAGTCAACAGGTAGCAGTCAGCAGGTAGCAGTCAGCAGGTAGCAGTCAGCAGGTAGCAGTCAACAGGTAGCAGTCAACAGGTAGCAGTCAACAGGTAGTAGTCAACAGGTAGTAGTCAGCAGGTAGCAGTCAGCAGATAGCAGTCAGCAGGTAGAAGTCAGCAGGTAGAAGTCAGCAGGTAGCAGTCAGCAGGTAGCAGTCAGCAGGTAGCAGTCAGCAGGTAGCAGTCAACAGGTAGCAGTCAGCAGGTAGCAGTCAGTAGGTAGTAGTCAGCAGGTAGCAGGTAGTAGTCAGCAGGTAGTAGTCAGCAGGTAGTAGTCAGCAGGTAGCAGTCAGCAGGTAGCAGTCAACAGGTAGCAGTCAGCAGGTAGCAGTCAGCAGGTAGTAGTCAGCAGGTAGCAGTCAGCAGGTAGCATTCAGCAGGTAGTAGTCAGCAGGTAGTAGTCAGCAGGTAGCAGTCAGCAGGTAGCAGTCAGCAGGTAGCATTCAGCAGGTAGTAGTCAGCAGGTAGCAGTCTGCAGGTAGCAGTCTGCAGGTAGCAGGTAGTAGTCAGCAGGTAGCAGTCAGCAGGTAGTAGTCAGCAGGTAGCAGGTAGCAGGTAGCAGTCAGCAGTCAGCAGGTAGCAGGTAGCAGGTAGTAGTCAGTAGTCAGCAGTCAGCAGTCAGCAGGTAGCAGGTAGTAGTCAGCAGGTAGCAGGTAGTAGTCAGCAGGTAGCAGTCAGCTGGTAGTAGTCAGCAGGTAGCAGTCAGCAGGTAGTAGTCAGCAGTCAGCAGGTAGTAGTCAGTAGTCAGCAGGTAGCAGATAGTAGTCAGCAGGTAGCAGGTAGCAGTCAGCAGGTAGCAGTCAGCAGGTAGCAGTCAGCAGGTAGCAGGTAGTAGTCAGCAGGTAGTAGTCAGCAGGTAGCAGTCAGCAGGTAGTAGTCAGCAGTCAGCAGGTAGTAGTCAGCAGGTAGTAGTCAGCAGGTAGCAGTCAGCAGGTAGTAGTCAGCAGTCAGCAGGTAGTAGTCAGCAGGTAGTAGTCAGCAGGTAGCAGTCAGCAGGTAGTAGTCAGCAGGTAGCAGTCAGCAGGTAGTAGTCAGCAGTCAGCAGGTAGTAGTCAGTAGTCAGCAGGTACTAGTCAGCAGGTAGCAGGTAGTAGTCAGCAGGTAGCAGGTAGTAGTCAGCAGTCAGCAGGTAGTAGTCAGTAGTCAGCAGGTAGTAGTCAGCAGGTAGCAGGTAGTAGTCAGCAGTCAGCAGGTAGCAGTCAGCAGGTAGTAGTCAGAAGTCAGCAGGTAGTAGTCAGCAGGTAGTAGTCAGCAGGTAGTAGTCAGCAGGTAGTAGTCAGCAGGTAGCAGTCAGCAGGTAGCAGTCAGCAGGTAGCAGTCAGCAGGTAGCAGTCAGCAGGTAGTAGTCAGCAGGTAGTAGTCAGCAGGTAGACTGTAGTAGTCAGTAGTCAGCAGTCAACAGGTAGTAGTCAGCAGTCAGCAGGTAGTAGTCAGTTGTCAGCAGTCAACAGGTAGTAGTCAGCAGGTAGTAGTCAGCAGGTAGCAGTCAGCAGGTAGCAGTCAGCAGGTAGCAGTCAGCAGGTAGTAGTCAGCAGGTAGTAGTCAGCAGGTAGCAGGTAGTAGTCAGCAGGTAGCAGGTAGTAGTCAGCAGGTAGCAGGTAGTAGTCAGCAGTCAGCAGGTAGTAGTCAGTAGTCAGCAGTCAGCAGGTAGCAGTCAGCAGGTAGTAGTCAGCAGGTAGCAGTCAGCAGGTAGCAGTCAGCAGGTAGCAGTCAGCAGGTAGTAGTCAGCAGGTAGCAGGTAGTAGTCAGCAGGTAGTAGTCAGCAGGTAGTAGTCAACAGGTAGTAGTCAGCAGGTAGCAGGTAGTAGTCAGCAGGTAGCAGTCAGCAGGTAGCAGTCAGCAGGTAGTAGTCAGCAGGTAGTAGTCAGTAGTCAGCAGGTAGTAGTCAGCAGGTAGCAGGTAGTAGTCAGCAGTCAGCAGGTAGCAGGTAGTAGTCAGCAGTCAGCAGGTAGTAGTCAGCAGTCAGCAGGTAGTAGTCAGTAGTCAGCAGGTAGTAGTCAGCAGGTAGCAGGTAGTAGTCATTAGTCAGCAGGTAGCAGTCAGCAGGTAGCAGTTAGTAGTCAGCAGTCAGCAGGTAGTAGTCAGTAGTCAGCAGGTAGTAGTCAGCAGTCAGCAGGTAGTAGTCAGCAGGTAGTAGTCAGCAGGTAGTAGTCAGCAGTCAGCAGGTAGTAGTCAGCAGGTAGTAGTCAGCAGGTAGCAGGTAGTAGTCAGTAGTCAGCAGGTAGTAGTCAGCAGTCAGCAGGTAGTAGTCAGCAGGTAGTAGTCAGCAGGTAGTAGTCAGCAGGTAGCAGGTAGTAGTCAGTAGTCAGCAGGTAGTAGTCAGCAGTCAGCAGGTAGTAGTCAGCAGGTAGTAGTCAGCAGGTAGTAGTCAGCAGGTAGTAGTCAGCAGTCAGCAGGTAGCAGTCAGCAGGTAGTAGTCAGCAGGTAGCAGGTAGTAGTCAGTAGTCAGCAGGTAGTAGTCAGCAGGTAGTAGTCAGCAGGTAGCAGTCAGCAGTCAGCAGGTAGTAGTCAGCAGTCAGCAGGTAGTAGTCAGCAGGTAGCAGGTAGTAGTCAGTAGTCAGCAGGTAGTAGTCAGCAGGTAGCAGGTAGTAGTCAGCAGGTAGCAGGTAGTAGTCAGTAGTCAGCAGGTACTAGTCAGCAGGTAGCAGGTAGTAGTCAGCAGGTAGCGGGTAGTAGTCAGCAGGTAGTAGTCAGCAGGTAGTAGTCAGCAGTCAGCAGGTAGTAGTCAGCAGGTAGTAGTCAGCAGTCAGCAGGTAGTAGTCAGCAGGTAGTAGTCAGCAGTCAGCAGGTAGTAGTCAGCAGTCAGCAGGTAGTAGTCAGCAGTCAGCAGGTAGTAGTCAGCAGTCAGCAGGTAGTTGTCAGCAGTCAGCAGGTAGTAGTCAGCAGGTAGTAGTCAGCAGTCAGCAGGTAGTAGTCAGCAGTCAGCAGGTAGTAGTCAGCAGTCAGCAGGTACTAGTCAGCAGGTAGCAGGTAGTAGTCAGCAGGTAGCAGGTAGTAGTCAGCAGGTAGTAGTCAGCAGGTAGTAGTCAGCAGGTAGTAGTCAGCAGGTAGTAGTCAGCAGGTAGCAGTCAGCAGGTAGCAGTCAGCAGGTAGCAGTCAGCAGGTAGCAGTCAGCAGGTAGCAGTCAGCATGTAGCAGTCAACAGGTAGCAGTCAGCAGGTAGCAGTCAGTAGGTAGTAGTCAGCAGGTAGCAGGTAGTAGTCAGCAGGTAGTAGTCAGCAGGTAGTAGTCAGCAGGTAGCAGTCAGCAGGTAGCAGTCAACAGGTAGCAGTCAGCAGGTAGCAGTCAGCAGGTAGTAGTCAGCAGGTAGCAGTCAGCAGGTAGCATTCAGCAGGTAGTAGTCAGCAGGTAGTAGTCAGCAGGTAGCAGTCAGCAGGTAGCAGTCAGCAGGTAGCATTCAGCAGGTAGTAGTCAGCAGGTAGCAGTCTGCAGGTAGCAGTCTGCAGGTAGCAGGTAGTAGTCAGCAGGTAGCAGTCAGCAGGTAGTAGTCAGCAGGTAGCAGGTAGCAGGTAGCAGTCAGCAGGTAGCAGGTAGCAGGTAGCAGGTAGTAGTCAGTAGTCAGCAGTCAGCAGTCAGCAGGTAGCAGGTAGTAGTCAGCAGGTAGCAGGTAGTAGTCAGCAGGTAGCAGTCAGCAGGTAGTAGTCAGCAGGTAGCAGTCAGCAGGTAGTAGTCAGCAGTCAGCAGGTAGTAGTCAGTAGTCAGCAGGTAGCAGGTAGTAGTCAGCAGGTAGCAGGTAGCAGTCAGCAGGTAGCAGTCAGCAGGTAGCAGTCAGCAGGTAGCAGGTAGTAGTCAGCAGGTAGTAGTCAGCAGGTAGCAGTCAGCAGGTAGTAGTCAGCAGTCAGCAGGTAGTAGTCAGCAGGTACTAGTCAGCAGGTAGCAGTCAGCAGGTAGTAGTCAGCAGTCAGCAGGTAGTAGTCAGCAGGTAGTAGTCAGCAGGTAGCAGTCAGCAGGTAGTAGTCAGCAGGTAGCAGTCAGCAGGTAGTAGTCAGCAGTCAGCAGGTAGTAGTCAGTAGTCAGCAGGTACTAGTCAGCAGGTAGCAGGTAGTAGTCAGCAGGTAGCAGGTAGTAGTCAGCAGTCAGCAGGTAGTAGTCAGTAGTCAGCAGGTAGTAGTCAGCAGGTAGCAGGTAGTAGTCAGCAGTCAGCAGGTAGCAGTCAGCAGGTAGTAGTCAGAAGTCAGCAGGTAGTAGTCAGCAGGTAGTAGTCAGCAGGTAGTAGTCAGCAGGTAGTAGTCAGCAGGTAGCAGTCAGCAGGTAGCAGTCAGCAGGTAGCAGTCAGCAGGTAGCAGTCAGCAGGTAGTAGTCAGCAGGTAGTAGTCAGCAGGTAGACTGTAGTAGTCAGTAGTCAGCAGTCAACAGGTAGTAGTCAGCAGTCAGCAGGTAGTAGTCAGTAGTCAGCAGTCAACAGGTAGTAGTCAGCAGGTAGTAGTCAGCAGGTAGCAGTCAGCAGGTAGCAGTCAGCAGGTAGCAGTCAGCAGGTAGTAGTCAGCAGGTAGTAGTCAGCAGGTAGCAGGTAGTAGTCAGCAGGTAGCAGGTAGTAGTCAGCAGGTAGCAGGTAGTAGTCAGCAGTCAGCAGGTAGTAGTCAGTAGTCAGCAGTCAGCAGGTAGCAGTCAGCAGGTAGTAGTCAGCAGGTAGCAGTCAGCAGGTAGCAGTCAGCAGGTAGCAGTCAGCAGGTAGCAGTCAGCAGGTAGCAGGTAGTAGTCAGCAGGTAGTAGTCAGCAGGTAGTAGTCAACAGGTAGTAGTCAGCAGGTAGCAGGTAGTAGTCAGCGGGTAGCAGTCAGCAGGTAGCAGTCAGCAGGTAGTAGTCAGCAGGTAGTAGTCAGTAGTCAGCAGGTAGTAGTCAGCAGGTAGCAGGTAGTAGTCAGCAGTCAGCAGGTAGCAGGTAGTAGTCAGCAGTCAGCAGGTAGTAGTCAGCAGTCAGCAGGTAGTAGTCAGTAGTCAGCAGGTAGTAGTCAGCAGGTAGCAGGTAGTAGTCATTAGTCAGCAGGTAGCAGTCAGCAGGTAGCAGTTAGTAGTCAGCAGTCAGCAGGTAGTAGTCAGTAGTCAGCAGGTAGTAGTCAGCAGTCAGCAGGTAGTAGTCAGCAGGTAGTAGTCAGCAGGTAGTAGTCAGCAGTCAGCAGGTAGTAGTCAGCAGGTAGTAGTCAGCAGGTAGCAGGTAGTAGTCAGTAGTCAGCAGGTAGTAGTCAGCAGTCAGCAGGTAGTAGTCAGCAGGTAGTAGTCAGCAGGTAGTAGTCAGCAGGTAGCAGGTAGTAGTCAGTAGTCAGCAGGTAGTAGTCAGCAGTCAGCAGGTAGTAGTCAGCAGGTAGTAGTCAGCAGGTAGTAGTCAGCAGGTAGTAGTCAGCAGTCAGCAGGTAGCAGTCAGCAGGTAGTAGTCAGCAGGTAGCAGGTAGTAGTCAGTAGTCAGCAGGTAGTAGTCAGCAGGTAGTAGTCAGCAGGTAGCAGTCAGCAGTCAGCAGGTAGTAGTCAGCAGTCAGCAGGTAGTAGTCAGCAGGTAGCAGGTAGTAGTCAGTAGTCAGCAGGTAGTAGTCAGCAGGTAGCAGGTAGTAGTCAGCAGGTAGCAGGTAGTAGTCAGTAGTCAGCAGGTACTAGTCAGCAGGTAGCAGGTAGTAGTCAGCAGGTAGCGGGTAGTAGTCAGCAGGTAGTAGTCAGCAGGTAGTAGTCAGCAGTCAGCAGGTAGTAGTCAGCAGGTAGTAGTCAGCAGTCAGCAGGTAGTAGTCAGCAGGTAGTAGTCAGCAGTCAGCAGGTAGTAGTCAGCAGTCAGCAGGTAGTAGTCAGCAGTCAGCAGGTAGTAGTCAGCAGTCAGCAGGTAGTTGTCAGCAGTCAGCAGGTAGTAGTCAGCAGGTAGTAGTCAGCAGTCAGCAGGTAGTAGTCAGCAGTCAGCAGGTAGTAGTCAGCAGTCAGCAGGTACTAGTCAGCAGGTAGCAGGTAGTAGTCAGCAGGTAGCAGGTAGTAGTCAGCAGGTAGTAGTCAGCAGGTAGTAGTCAGCAGGTAGTAGTCAGCAGGTAGTAGTCAGCAGGTAGTAGTCAGCAGGTAGTAGTCAGCAGTCAGCAGGTAGTAGTCAGCAGGTAGTAGTCAGCAGTCAGCAGGTAGTAGTCAGCAGTCAGCAGGTAGTAGTCAGTAGTCAGCAGGTAGTAGTCAGTAGTCAGCAGGTAGTAGTCAGTAGTCAGCAGGTAGTAGTCAGCAGGTAGTAGTCAGCAGTCAGCAGGTAGCAGTCAGCAGGTAGTAGTCAGCAGTCAGCAGGTAGTAGTCAGTAGTCAGCAGGTAGTAGTCAGTAGTCAGCAGGTAGTAGTCAGTAGTCAGCAGGTAGTAGTCAGCAGGTAGTAGTCAGTAGTCAGCAGGTAGTAGTCAGCAGGTAGTAGTCAGCAGTCAGCAGGTAGTAGTCAGCAGGTAGTAGTCAGCAGTCAGCAGGTAGTAGTCAGCAGTCAGCAGGTAGTAGTCAGTAGTCAGCAGGTAGTAGTCAGTAGTCAGCAGGTAGTAGTCAGTAGTCAGCAGGTAGTAGTCAGTAGTCAGCAGGTAGTAGTCAGCAGGTAGCAGGTAGTAGTCAGTAGTCAGCAGGTAGTAGTCAGCAGTCAGCAGGTAGTAGTCAGCAGGTAGCAGTCAGCAGGTAGCAGTCAACAGGTAGCAGTCAGCAGGTAGCAGTCAGCAGGTAGTAGTCAGCAGGTAGCAGTCAGCAGGTAGCATTCAGCAGGTAGTAGTCAGCAGGTAGTAGACAGCAGGTAGCAGTCAGCAGGTAGCAGTCAGCAGGTAGCATTCAGCAGGTAGTAGTCAGCAGGTAGCAGTCTGCAGGTAGCAGTCTGCAGGTAGCAGGTAGTAGTCAGCAGGTAGCAGTCAGCAGGTAGTAGTCAGCAGGTAGCAGGTAGCAGTCAGCAGGTAGCAGGTAGCAGGTAGTAGTCAGTAGTCAGCAGTCAGCAGTCAGCAGGTAGCAGGTAGTAGTCAGCAGGTAGCAGGTAGTAGTCAGCAGGTAGCAGGTAGAAGTCAGCAGGTAGCAGTCAGCAGGTAGCAGTCAGCAGGTAGCAGGTAGTAGTCAGCAGGTAGTAGTCAGCAGGTAGCAGTCAGCAGGTAGTAGTCAGCAGTCAGCAGGTAGTAGTCAGCAGGTAGTAGTCAGCAGGTAGCAGTCAGCAGGTAGTAGTCAGCAGTCAGCAGGTAGTAGTCAGCAGGTAGTAGTCAGCAGGTAGCAGTCAGCAGGTAGTAGTCAGCAGGTAGCAGTCAGCAGGTAGTAGTCAGCAGTCAGCAGGTAGTAGTCAGTAGTCAGCAGGTACTAGTCAGCAGGTAGCAGGTAGTAGTCAGCAGGTAGCAGGTAGTAGTCAGCAGTCAGCAGGTAGTAGTCAGCAGGTAGCAGTCAGCAGGTAGCAGTCAGCAGGTAACAGTCAGCAGGTAGTAGTCAGCAGGTAGAAGTCAGCAGGTAGCAGGTAGTAGTCAGTAGTCAGCAGTCAACAGGTAGTAGTCAGCAGTCAGCAGGTAGTAGTCAGCAGGTAGTAGTCAGCAGGTAGTAGTCAGCAGGTAGCAGGTAGTAGTCAGTAGTCAGCAGGTAGTAGTCAGCAGTCAGCAGGTAGTAGTCAGCAGGTAGTAGTCAGCAGGTAGTAGTCAGCAGTCAGCAGGTAGTAGTCAGCAGGTAGTAGTCAGCAGTCAGCAGGTAGCAGTCAGCAGTCAGCAGGTAGTAGTCAGTAGTCAGCAGGTAGTAGTCAGCAGTCAGCAGGTAGTAGTCAGCAGTCAGCAGGTACTAGTCAGCAGGTAGCAGGTAGTAGTCAGCAGTCAGCAGGTAGCAGTCAGCAGGTAGCAGTCAGCAGGTAGTAGTCAGCAGGTAGTAGTCAGCAGGTAGCAGGTAGTAGTCAGCAGGTAGCAGGTAGTAGTCAGCAGGTAGCAGGTAGTAGACAGCAGTCAGCAGGTAGTAGTCAGTAGTCAGCAGTCAGCAGGTAGCAGTCAGCAGGTAGTAGTCAGCAGGTAGCAGTCAGCAGGTAGCAGTCAGCAGGTAGCAGTCAGCAGGTAGCAGTCAGCAGGTAGCAGGTAGTAGTCAGCAGGTAGTAGTCAGCAGGTAGTAGTCAACAGGTAGTAGTCAGCAGGTAGCAGGTAGTAGTCAGCGGGTAGCAGTCAGCAGGTAGCAGTCAGCAGGTAGTAGTCAGCAGGTAGTAGTCAGTAGTCAGCAGGTAGTAGTCAGCAGGTAGCAGGTAGTAGTCAGCAGTCAGCAGGTAGCAGGTAGTAGTCAGCAGTCAGCAGGTAGTAGTCAGCAGTCAGCAGGTAGTAGTCAGTAGTCAGCAGGTAGTAGTCAGCAGGTAGCAGGTAGTAGTCATTAGTCAGCAGGTAGCAGTCAGCAGGTAGCAGTTAGTAGTCAGCAGTCAGCAGGTAGTAGTCAGTAGTCAGCAGGTAGTAGTCAGCAGTCAGCAGGTAGTAGTCAGCAGGTAGTAGTCAGCAGGTAGTAGTCAGCAGTCAGCAGGTAGTAGTCAGCAGGTAGTAGTCAGCAGGTAGCAGGTAGTAGTCAGTAGTCAGCAGGTAGTAGTCAGCAGTCAGCAGGTAGTAGTCAGCAGGTAGTAGTCAGCAGGTAGTAGTCAGCAGGTAGCAGGTAGTAGTCAGTAGTCAGCAGGTAGTAGTCAGCAGTCAGCAGGTAGTAGTCAGCAGGTAGTAGTCAGCAGGTAGTAGTCAGCAGGTAGTAGTCAGCAGTCAGCAGGTAGCAGTCAGCAGGTAGTAGTCAGCAGGTAGCAGGTAGTAGTCAGTAGTCAGCAGGTAGTAGTCAGCAGGTAGTAGTCAGCAGGTAGCAGTCAGCAGTCAGCAGGTAGTAGTCAGCAGTCAGCAGGTAGTAGTCAGCAGGTAGCAGGTAGTAGTCAGTAGTCAGCAGGTAGTAGTCAGCAGGTAGCAGGTAGTAGTCAGCAGGTAGCAGGTAGTAGTCAGTAGTCAGCAGGTACTAGTCAGCAGGTAGCAGGTAGTAGTCAGCAGGTAGCGGGTAGTAGTCAGCAGGTAGTAGTCAGCAGGTAGTAGTCAGCAGTCAGCAGGTAGTAGTCAGCAGGTAGTAGTCAGCAGTCAGCAGGTAGTAGTCAGCAGGTAGTAGTCAGCAGTCAGCAGGTAGTAGTCAGCAGTCAGCAGGTAGTAGTCAGCAGTCAGCAGGTAGTAGTCAGCAGTCAGCAGGTAGTTGTCAGCAGTCAGCAGGTAGTAGTCAGCAGGTAGTAGTCAGCAGTCAGCAGGTAGTAGTCAGCAGTCAGCAGGTAGTAGTCAGCAGTCAGCAGGTACTAGTCAGCAGGTAGCAGGTAGTAGTCAGCAGGTAGCAGGTAGTAGTCAGCAGGTAGTAGTCAGCAGGTAGTAGTCAGCAGGTAGTAGTCAGCAGGTAGTAGTCAGCAGGTAGTAGTCAGCAGGTAGTAGTCAGCAGGTAGTAGTCAGCAGTCAGCAGGTAGTAGTCAGCAGGTAGTAGTCAGCAGTCAGCAGGTAGTAGTCAGTAGTCAGCAGGTAGTAGTCAGTAGTCAGCAGGTAGTAGTCAGTAGTCAGCAGGTAGTAGTCAGCAGGTAGTAGTCAGCAGTCAGCAGGTAGCAGTCAGCAGGTAGTAGTCAGCAGTCAGCAGGTAGTAGTCAGTAGTCAGCAGGTAGTAGTCAGTAGTCAGCAGGTAGTAGTCAGTAGTCAGCAGGTAGTAGTCAGCAGGTAGTAGTCAGTAGTCAGCAGGTAGTAGTCAGCAGGTAGTAGTCAGCAGTCAGCAGGTAGTAGTCAGCAGGTAGTAGTCAGCAGTCAGCAGGTAGTAGTCAGCAGTCAGCAGGTAGTAGTCAGTAGTCAGCAGGTAGTAGTCAGCAGGTAGTAGTCAGTAGTCAGCAGGTAGTAGTCAGTAGTCAGCAGGTAGTAGTCAGCAGGTAGCAGGTAGTAGTCAGTAGTCAGCAGGTAGTAGTCAGCAGTCAGCAGGTAGTAGTCAGCAGGTAGCAGTCAGCAGGTAGCAGTCAACAGGTAGCAGTCAGCAGGTAGCAGTCAGCAGGTAGTAGTCAGCAGGTAGCAGTCAGCAGGTAGCATTCAGCAGGTAGTAGTCAGCAGGTAGTAGACAGCAGGTAGCAGTCAGCAGGTAGCAGTCAGCAGGTAGCATTCAGCAGGTAGTAGTCAGCAGGTAGCAGTCTGCAGGTAGCAGTCTGCAGGTAGCAGGTAGTAGTCAGCAGGTAGCAGTCAGCAGGTAGTAGTCAGCAGGTAGCAGGTAGCAGGTAGCAGTCAGCAGGTAGCAGGTAGCAGGTAGCAGGTAGTAGTCAGTAGTCAGCAGTCAGCAGTCAGCAGGTAGCAGGTAGTAGTCAGCAGGTAGCAGGTAGTAGTCAGCAGGTAGCAGGTAGAAGTCAGCAGGTAGCAGTCAGCAGGTAGCAGTCAGCAGGTAGCAGGTAGTAGTCAGCAGGTAGTAGTCAGCAGGTAGCAGTCAGCAGGTAGTAGTCAGCAGTCAGCAGGTAGTAGTCAGCAGGTAGTAGTCAGCAGGTAGCAGTCAGCAGGTAGTAGTCAGCAGGTAGTAGTCAGCAGGTAGTAGTCAGCAGGTAGCAGTCAGCAGGTAGTAGTCAGCAGGTAGCAGTCAGCAGGTAGTAGTCAGCAGTCAGCAGGTAGTAGTCAGTAGTCAGCAGGTACTAGTCAGCAGGTAGCAGGTAGTAGTCAGCAGGTAGCAGGTAGTAGTCAGCAGTCAGCAGGTAGTAGTCAGCAGGTAGCAGTCAGCAGGTAGCAGTCAGCAGGTAGCAGTCAGCAGGTAACAGTCAGCAGGTAGTAGTCAGCAGGTAGAAGTCAGCAGGTAGCAGGTAGTAGTCAGTAGTCAGCAGTCAACAGGTAGTAGTCAGCAGTCAGCAGGTAGTAGTCAGTAGTCAGCAGTCAACAGGTAGTAGTCAGCAGGTAGCAGTCAGCAGGTAGTAGTCAGCAGGTAGCAGTCAGCAGGTAGCAGTCAGCAGGTAGCAGTCAGCAGGTAGTAGTCAGCAGGTAGTAGTCAGCAGGTAGCAGGTAGTAGTCAGTAGTCAGCAGTCAACATTTAGTAGTCAGCAGTCAGCAGGTAGTAGTCAGTAGTCAGCAGTCAACAGGTAGTAGTCAGCAGGTAGTAGTCAGCAGGTAGTAGTCAGCAGGTAGCAGTCAGCAGGTAGCAGTCAGCAGGTAGCAGTCAGCAGG
The DNA here is from genome assembly GCF_029448725.1 of Salvelinus fontinalis. NCBI lineage: Eukaryota > Metazoa > Chordata > Actinopteri > Salmoniformes > Salmonidae > Salvelinus > Salvelinus fontinalis. The sequence goes on from NC_074691.1 coordinate 38,735,755, forward strand.
TAGTAGTCAGCAGGTAGTAGTCAGCAGGTAGCAGGTAGTAGTCAGCAGGCAGCAGGTAGTAGTCAGCAGGTAGCAGGTAGTAGTCAGCAGTCAGCAGGTAGCAGTCAGTAGTCAGCAGTCAGCAGGTAGCAGTCAGCAGGTAGTAGTCAGCAGGTAGCAGTCAGCAGGTAGCAGTCAGCAGGTAGCAGTCAGCAGGTAGTAGTCAGCAGGTAGCAGGTAGTAGTCAGCAGGTAGTAGTCAGCAGGTAGTAGTCAACAGGTAGTAGTCAGCAGGTAGCAGGTAGTAGTCAGCAGGTAGCAGTCAGCAGGTAGCAGTCAGCAGGTAGTAGTCAGCAGGTAGTAGTCAGTAGTCAGCAGGTAGTAGTCAGCAGGTAGCAGGTAGTAGTCAGCAGTCAGCAGGTAGCAGGTAGTAGTCAGCAGTCAGCAGGTAGTAGTCAGCAGTCAGCAGGTAGTAGTCAGTAGTCAGCAGGTAGTAGTCAGCAGGTAGCAGGTAGTAGTCAGCAGTCAGCAGGTAGCAGTCAGCAGGTAGCAGGTAGTAGTCAGCAGTCAGCAGGTAGTAGTCAGTAGTCAGCAGGTAGTAGTCAGCAGTCAGCAGGTAGTAGTCAGCAGGTAGTAGTCAGCAGGTAGTAGTCAGCAGGTAGTAGTCAGCAGTCAGCAGGTAGTAGTCAGCAGGTAGTAGTCAGCAGGTAGCAGGTAGTAGTCAGTAGTCAGCAGGTAGTAGTCAGCAGTCAGCAGGTAGTAGTCAGCAGATAGTAGTCAGCAGGTAGTAGTCAGCAGGTAGCAGGTAGTAGTCAGTAGTCAGCAGGTAGTAGTCAGCAGTCAGCAGGTAGTAGTCAGCAGGTAGTAGTCAGCAGGTAGTAGTCAGCAGGTAGCAGGTAGTAGTCAGTAGTCAGCAGGTAGTAGTCAGCAGTCAGCAGGTAGTAGTCAGCAGGTAGTAGTCAGCAGGTAGTAGTCAGCAGGTAGTAGTCAGCAGTCAGCAGGTAGCAGTCAGCAGGTAGTAGTCAGCAGGTAGCAGGTAGTAGTCAGTAGTCAGCAGGTAGTAGTCAGCAGGTAGCAGTCAGCAGTCAGCAGGTAGTAGTCAGCAGTCAGCAGGTAGTAGTCAGCAGGTAGCAGGTAGTAGTCAGTAGTCAGCAGGTAGTAGTCAGCAGGTAGCAGGTAGTAGTCAGCAGGTAGCAGGTAGTAGTCAGTAGTCAGCAGGTACTAGTCAGCAGGTAGCAGGTAGTAGTCAGCAGGTAGCAGGTAGTAGTCAGCAGGTAGCAGTCAGCAGGTAGTAGTCAGCAGTCAGCAGGTAGTAGTCAGCAGGTAGTAGTCAGCAGTCAGCAGGTAGTAGTCAGCAGGTAGTAGTCAGCAGTCAGCAGGTAGTTGTCAGCAGTCAGCAGGTAGTAGTCAGCAGTCAGCAGGTAGTAGTCAGCAGTCAGCAGGTAGTAGTCAGCAGTCAGCAGGTAGTAGTCAGCAGTCAGCAGGTAGTAGTCAGCAGTCAGCAGGTACTAGTCAGCAGGTAGCAGGTAGTAGTCAGCAGGTAGCAGGTAGTAGTCAGCAGGTAGTAGTCAGCAGGTAGTAGTCAGCAGGTAGTAGTCAGCAGGTAGTAGTCAGCAGGTAGTAGTCAGCAGTCAGCAGGTAGTAGTCAGCAGGTAGTAGTCAGCAGTCAGCAGGTAGCAGTCAGCAGGTAGTAGTCAGTAGTCAGCAGGTAGTAGTCAGCAGTCAGCAGGTAGTAGTCAGCAGTCAGCAGGTACTAGTCAGCAGGTAGCAGGTAGTAGTCAGCAGGTAGCAGGTAGTAGTCAGCAGGTAGTAGTCAGCAGGTAGTAGTCAGCAGTCAGCAGGTAGTAGTCAGCAGGTAGTAGTCAGCAGTCAGCAGGTAGTAGTCAGCAGTCAGCAGGTAGTAGTCAGTAGTCAGCAGGTAGTAGTCAGTAGTCAGCAGGTAGTAGTCAGCAGTCAGCAGGTAGTAGTCAGTAGTCAGCAGGTAGTAGTCAGCAGTCAGCAGGTAGTAGTCAGCAGGTAGTAGTCAGTAGTCAGCAGGTAGTAGTCAGCAGGTAGTAGTCAGCAGTCAGCAGGTAGTAGTCAGCAGGTAGTAGTCAGCAGTCAGCAGGTAGTAGTCAGCAGGTAGTAGTCAGCAGTCAGCAGGTAGTAGTCAGCAGTCAGCAGGTAGTAGTCAGTAGTCAGCAGGTAGTAGTCAGTAGTCAGCAGGTAGTAGTCAGTAGTCAGCAGGTAGTAGTCAGTAGTCAGCAGGTAGTAGTCAGTAGTCAGCAGGTAGTAGTCAGCAGGTAGCAGGTAGTAGTCAGTAGTCAGCAGGTAGTAGTCAGTAGTCAGCAGGTAGCAGGTAGTAGTCAGTAGTCAGCAGGTAGTAGTCAGTAGTCAGCAGGTAGTAGTCAGTAGTCAGCAGGTAGTAGTCAGCAGGTAGCAGGTAGTAGTCAGCAGTCAGCAGGTAGTAGTCAGTAGTCAGCAGGTAGTAGTCAGTAGTCAGCAGGTAGTAGTCAGTAGTCAGCAGGTAGTAGTCAGTAGTCAGCAGGTAGTAGTCAGCAGGTAGTAGTCAGTAGTCAGCAGGTAGTAGTCAGCAGGTAGTAGTCAGCAGTCAGCAGGTAGTAGTCAGCAGGTAGTAGTCAGCAGTCAGCAGGTAGTAGTCAGCAGTCAGCAGGTAGTAGTCAGTAGTCAGCAGGTAGTAGTCAGTAGTCAGCAGGTAGTAGTCAGTAGTCAGCAGGTAGTAGTCAGTAGTCAGCAGGTAGTAGTCAGCAGTCAGCAGGTAGTAGTCAGCAGGTAGCAGTCAGCAGTCAGCAGGTAGTAGTCAGCAGTCAGCAGGTAGTAGTCAGCAGGTAGCAGGTAGTAGTCAGCAGGTAGCAGTCAGCAGTCAGCAGGTAGTAGTCAGCAGGTAGTAGTCAGTAGTCAGCAGGTAGTAGTCAGTAGTCAGCAGGTAGTAGTCAGCAGTCAGCAGGTAGTAGTCAGCAGTCAGCAGGTAGTAGTCAGCAGGTAGCAGGTAGTAGTCAGCAGGTAGCAGTCAGCAGTCAGCAGGTAGTAGTCAGCAGGTAGTAGTCAGTAGTCAGCAGGTAGTAGTCAGCAGGTAGCAGTCAGCAGTCAGCAGGTAGTAGTCAGCAGTCAGCAGGTAGTAGTCAGCAGGTAGCAGGTAGTAGTCAGCAGTCAGCAGGTAGTAGTCAGCAGGTAGCAGGTAGTAGTCAGTAGTCAGCAGGTAGCAGGTAGTAGTCAGCAGGTAGCAGGTAGTAGTCAGCAGGTAGCAGGTAGTAGTCAGCAGTCAGCAGGTAGAAGTCAGCAGGTAGCAGTCAGCAGGTAGTAGTCAGCAGGTAGTAGTCAGCAGGTAGTAGTCAGCAGGTAGCAGGTAGTAGTCAGCAGGTAGCAGTCAGCAGGTAGCAGTCAACAGGTAGCAGGTAGTAGTCAGCAGGTAGCAGGTAGTAGTCAGTAGTCAGCAGGTAGCAGTCAACAGGTAGCAGTCAACAGGTAGCAGTCATGCATTATAGAGACTATAGTCTTGGATTTAGCCATAGCAGTCTTTCTGGGAAAACATCTATTAACACTGCATTTCATATGCCAACATTCCAACAAGCTCTCACAGATTCACTGCAGAATGTGACGTTTTTATGAACGTAAAATTGGTCACGTTTAGACATTGATTTAAAGTTAAGGGTTAAGTTTTAGGATAGAGTTAAAAAACAAATAAAAAACAAGTGCCTTGCATTGGCATTGAACATGCGACCCTCAGAGCCAAAGAGCAAATACGCCACCCCCGTCCACGACGCCCTAGCAAAACCCAAGCCTAGCTGATGGTAATAGTGCCATTTGCCTGTAGCAGCTGGTTTTGAAGGCATCTCGATGTCCTGAGGACCTTGCCGGACGTCAAATTTGGAAGTGAGTCTTGAGCGACCTGGCTGAACATGCAACCCTTTATCAATACGAATGAACCTGTTAGGTAATGAACAGTAAAGCAACTAACATCAACACGGCTCATTATGGCTGTGAATTTGCTGTTGATGCTACAAGGGGACAGAGAGAATTAGACACAAGAACAAACTTGAACATGAGGAAAATAATAGGAAACCCAGCACAGAATACAACCAATTAGCATGCAGTTCTGATCTCTGCTAGTGTGTACGTTGTTGGAGAATAACATTAAATTATGTTGTTGTTTTGTGTTCAATTACCACATCATGATGTTTTAATGCACAGTGTACTGCTGTGTTTATGAGTTCTCCTCTCTCTACACACACAAACAAACACAAAAGGCTCAAGCAGATACGCACACAGATACATGCAGGCAGGATACACGCACAAAGACACTGGGATCAACCTGTCCCCTGTAGACACAAAAACCTCTATCAAAACATGAGCTGGTGAGGAGAAAAATCCTCTTTTTACTCCATATCTTCTTTTTTTCTCTGTGTGCAGATTTGTCTGTCTAGTATACATGTATGCTCCAAGTCCAGTGAATATTTTCTGTCAGTTTTCCAAATGGCACCCTATTCCCTATATATAGGGCAACTGGTCAAAATGGCACCCTATTCCCTATATATAGGGCAACTGGTCAAAATGGCACCCTATTCCTTATATATAGGGCAACTGGTCAAAATGGCACCCTATTCCTTTTATAGGGCAACTGGTCAAAATGGCACCCTATTCCTTTTATAGGGCAACTGGTCAAAATGGCACCCTATTCCCTATATAGGGCAACTGGTCAAAATGGCACCCTATTCCCTATATATAGGGCAACTGGTCAAACGTAGTGCACTATTAATAGGTAATAGGGTGCAGTTTGTGATGCAATCTATGTCACGCAGGTCGATGAAATTCAAGGAAGCCATTCAAGACAAGATGATGAGATGGAAAGAGAGAAGGAGAAACAGAAAATGACACGGAAAGAGAGAAGGAGAAACAGAAGATGACACGGAAAGAGAGAAGGAGAACAGAAAATGACACGGAAAGAGAGAAGGAGAACAGAAAATGACACGGAAAGAGAGAAGGAGAAACAGAAGATGACATGGAAAGAGAGAAGGAGAAACAGAAGATGACATGGAAAGAGAGAAGGAGAAACAGAAGATGACATGGAAAGAGAGAAGGAGAAACAGAAGATGACATGGAAAGAGAGAAGGAGAACAGAAAATGACACAGAAAGAGAGAAGGAGAAACAGCAGATGACATGGAAAGAGAGAAGGAGAAACAGAAAATGACACGGAAAGAGAGAAGGAGAAACAGAAGATGACACGGAAAGAGAGAAGGAGAAACAGAAGATGACATGGAAAGAGAGAAGGAGAAACAGAAGATGACACGGAAAGAGAGAAGGAGAACAGAAAATGACACGGAAAGAGAGAAGGAGAAACAGAAGATGACATGGAAAGAGAGAAGGAGAAACAGAAAATGACACGGAAAGAGAGAAGGAGAAACAGAAGATGACATGGAAAGAGAGAAGGAGAAACAGAAGATGACATGGAAAGGAAATGGAAATCAGCTGGAAAGGAAATGGAAGTCCCCCAGCGTGTCAACAGCCACAGCGTCTATCTAAAGCCTAGTTCAGATACAACAGCCGACACGAGATAAAACTAGCTAATTTTAGAACGATGTGTTGTACTGTACACACTGACTGAAAACGATTCAGATCAGGAAGAAGAGACATGCGTTTCAGACCGTTTCCACAGTAACGGTTACTCTTTACAAGGACGTGATGAAACTTTGACACAAATTTGCCACTTGTTTTTAGCAATGTGTTGTAGTAAACGAGTTTCATGAAATACTTGCACCAGAAACAAGGCAAGCTAGGCTAGCAACATTCAGAATAAAAAGCTACGTGCAGAAAAAAAAGCGAACTAGCTCTTTGCTTGGCTAGCTAGCTAGCTGCTTGGCTGAACACAGAACATTAGCACACTGTTCTCCGATTAGCTAAATGGATCAGTCTCATCAAAAAAAAACTTTGCCGAAAAGATGTTGAATCTCACAGCCTGTATTGGCGACCCCGACGACAGATCGTACGTGTCTGAACTGGGCTTAACTCTCTCAGATCGTACGTGTCTGAACTGGGCTTAACTCTCTCAGATCGTACGTGTCTGAACTAGGCTTAACTCTCTCAGATCGTACGTATCTGAACTGGGCTTAACTCTCTCAGATCGTACGTGTCTGAACTGGGCTTAACTCTCTCAGATCGTACGTGTCTGAACTGGGCTTAACTCTCTCAGATCGTACGTGTCTGAACTGGGCTTAACTCTCTCAGATCGTACGTATCTGAACTGGGCTTAACTCTCTCAGATCGTACGTGTCTGAACTGGGCTTAACTCTCTCAGATCGTACGTGTCTGAACTGGGCTTAACTCTCTCAGATCGTACGTGTCTGAACTGGGCTTAACTCTCTCAGATCGTACGTGTCTGAACTGGGCTTAACTCTCTCAGATCGTACGTATCTGAACTGGGCTTAACTCTCTCATCATCTGCCTATAAAACAAAGGATGATATTCAGAGCAAAAAATGTCCCCAGTGCAGATGATTGTGTGTGTATTTGGCTCTCTACCTGTATAGATTGTATAGCGTACAGTACCAGTCAAAAGTTTGGACACACCTACTCATTGTTTCTTTATTTCTACATTGTAGAATAATAGTGCAGACATCAAAACTATGAAATAACACATATGGAGTCATGTACTGAACAAAAAAAAAGTATATTTTAGATTCTTCAAAGTAGCCACCCTTTGCCTTGATGACAGCTTTGTACACTCTTGGCATTCTCTCAACCAGCTTCATGAGGAATGCTTTTCCAACAGGCTTGAAGGAGTTCCCACATATGCTGAGCACTTGTTGGCTGCTTTTCCTTCACTCTGCTGTCCAACTCATTCTAAACCATCTCAATTTAGTTGAGGTCGGGGGATTGTAGAGGCCAGGTCATCTGATGCTACACTCCATCACTCCTTATTCTATATCTATATAGACTGTATACCTTATGTCTGCATATTATAAAATGCTACAGCTATTCTTGTTTTGTTGCAGAATGTACTTTCAATTTGAATATCAGCAAGAACTCTCATTGTGTTGCATTTTGTCCCTGGAGCCGGATTGGGGGAAAATATGACTATTTTAAAACATGTGGAGAATAAGAAATGTCTGCCTCTGCAGAATCTATCTAGCCCAGCTAATGAGACCTATTCCCAGACAGCAACCCCCCCCCCCCCCCCCCCCCCCCACACACACACACCCACACCCACACATACACACACACACACACACACACACAGACGTAGTACCAGACAGCTTACTCAATAGACGCAGCAATGCAGTGGGTACACCAGCCATTAATTCTAACGATACACCTTTGCACCCGTCAAGTTTACAGTGTGAGTTGGAACACCTCCTCCTCACCTCTCAGTTTTTCCTCTAGTATTAGGCCTAGTTGTTTCTCCAGGCTGGTCACGAGAAATAGCTGTCGATTTCCTGGACGGTTGAAATGGTCCTGAGGACATTAATATATGCCTTCGTCCGTTACCAAAAAAACAATGGCACAGCACTGGGCTCAAACTCACAGTGCTCAGAGCCAGAGCACTGTATTAGACCACTGCACCACGGCAGTTCATAATTCTCTAGCAAGCAGGGAGAGTACTTGATGATACTTAAAAAGGGGATTTTCACCCTGGCCCTGCCATGACATATAGTCATTACTATATTAACAACATTACATTTTTTTTATCATAAAAAAATAACAATTATCCAAACCACAAGCTAGAAATTATCACATTTTCATTTCACTGGTGGAATCAGGAAGTTTCGACTCCCTGTGTATTCGTCCGGTAGTCATAGCGAATGCCGTAACCGCTGGTTACAGGAGGCGTACCCACAAACAAATAATGGTGACCAACACACAGTAATCTCATAAATTCTGTAGTCAAGATTGTTTTGAAAGTGTTTGTTTGTCACTAATGTTTGTCATTATGCCCGTGTGGTGTTCTGTGCCTGGCTGTGCTAATTATAAACATGTGTGAAAATGTGTTACCTTTCACCCGTTCTACCTACAAGAAATTCAAGTGATTTGTTACCATCAATTTCTTCTACTTCACAACAAAATGGAAAATTCCCAATTAGAGGTAACCTAATGTTAGCTAGCTAACGTTACAGTCCTGTATTGAACTCTGAAAGACATCAACTAAATCATATCGCTATCTTTTGGTATACACACTGTCAATCGATTTAGCTTATGCCATGCTAGTCACTGCTGGACTGGTAGCTACCTTCAGCAGAGTCAACATGTTTGTCTGTTCGTTCTGTCTTTGACTGACGTTAGTTAACGTAAGCTGGCTAATATTACTCTTATTTGGTATCTCAATTTGGTAGCTATCTATTCCACCCTTGTCTGGAAAACACTAAAAATAGAATTGTCGATATAGCTAACTCACTCTCTGTTTGTGTGTTGGTAGCAATGATGAATGTATTTAAATCATCTATGGTTGGTTAGTTAGTTAACCAGCCAGTCTCAGCTGGCATGCAATCTTGCTGCCAATTTAGTGACACTAGTTTGGTAAAAAATAAGCTGACTATATTGAAATGTCCATGTTAGGTATGCTACTCTAGCCAGTCTAATAGAGATCAATACAATCAGTGGGGAGGTTAAATGGTGTATTGTGATGTGTTTTGTTGTAGGTGGTACTCTGCTTCCAACACCTAGCTCTGCACAAGGTGAAGGTAAATTGGCCAAAATATTTACAAGCTGACGGCAAAGATAGCTCCATTTACAGTAAGCATGGTATGAAGATGAATTGGGTAGTGTTTGTATGGTTTGTGTTATGAGGTTACAGGTGGTTAGAGGTAGCCTGAGGACCACAGAGTACCTTCCAGACCACGTCATCAATTTAGTCTACCCCTCTTCTCACCTTTTCTCTTTGTAAAACTCTGGTGTCATTCCACAGTGCCCTGCTGAAAAGTACCCCAAAGCGGGGTCATTTTGGTTACACAAGCATGAGGGAGCGGACACACCTTGTGGTTATGAAGCACTACGAGATTGTGGGGCAGAAACCAGCCAGGGACACTGAATGGTATAACATCAGAAACCAGCCAGGGACACTGAATGGTAATAACATCAGAAACCAGCCAGGGACACTGAATGGTAATAACATCAGAAACCAGCCAGGGACACTGAATGGTAATAACATCAGAAACCAGCCAGGGACACTGAATGGTAATAACATCAGAAACCAGCCAGGGACACTGAATGGTATAACATCAAGACTACAACAGTAATGACACAACATTACTTCTCTCTGCAAATTCTCAAAACACAAAATAAAGACACGTCGACAACATTCCCCTGCGAAGGGCTACTATTGACAAGAATGATCTGTCAAAAAGTCAGTGGGCTGAGGGAGGTTTAAAGACAGCACTTTAAGATGAAGAAGGGGTTTTTGGTTGTGCAGAGTTGTGCTTAGACAGTAAATGTGTTGGTGACATTTCTCCTCAACCTCCCATACTCAACAATTCATACTGTGTAAGAACTACCTTCCTAAGACTTTTCACACCTGCTTTAGCACACTTGTTTCGCTAGCTAGTTAGCTAAATTAGCGACTGAAAAATAATTAGATCCCCACTGTACACAGTAGTTTGTTAGTCAGTAATACACAATATGAGTTTCAGTAGTTACACTAAACTTAGCTAGTTGGCTTGCAGGAAAAATAACTTACCTAGCTACGGACCGTATTTGTAATCTACCCTCTCGGTGTTTGCATCGGCAGGAGCTGACCTTCTAACGTGAGCTAAATCCAACTCTTTGTTTGAAACTCTCTTCGCTATGTATTCCGGTTGAAACATGTTTGGTTGAATGTCACCATGTAGCTAATAGAAGCTCCATCGTCAAAATTGGTGTTGATGAGAGGAATCACTTGAAGCCATAGCATCTGGTCAGTTCTTTTCTGTTTTGCCCGAAGGATTGTTGTTAGTGTCCGTCTCCTTTTTCAAGAAAGTCTGCCTTGGGGGAGGGACGTGGGCCAGAGCACGAAGCACCGCCCAACACAAGTTGTAGTCTTTCAGAGACTGGAAGACATGTGTCTGCTTGTATATTTAACAATGAATCTGCAGATAGGAACATAGCTGAAAGACATCCAATGGCCCTATTGAACAAGGACAGCCATATCTACACCCACACAAAAAAAACATATAGTATAACATAGAGGCTTCGTGAAATACCACAATGCACTGGAAGATCTGCCTTCCTCCTAAGGGAATTTACGTGTGAAACATCTGGCTGTCCTAGAAATGCCTCAGACCTGATGAAAACAGGCCACATTCCCCCAGGGTGACATTGTTGTTTTGTTTTAAGCCTTCCCCAAACCATAGCCCTAACCTTAATCACCCGGAATTAATACCTAAACTTAACCCTTTGAGTTGTTTACGATTTAACCCTTTAACCACTCGGAATTAACCCTGAATTAACCCTGTTCAATTCTACTATGTGTAACTTCAGTGTACAACCCCTGCTCTCTCTGTCTCTCTCTGTCTCTCATTCTCCGTCTCTCTGTCTCTCATTCTCCGTCTCTCTGTCTCTCATTCTCCGTCTCTCTGTCTCTCATTCTCCGTCTCTCTGTCTCTCATTCTCCGTCTCTCTGTCTCTCTGTCTCTCATTCTCCCTCTCTCTGTCTCTCTGTCTCTCATTCTCCGTCTCTCTGTCTCTCATTCTCCGTCTCTCTGTCTCTCATTCTCCGTCTCTCTGTCTCTCATTCTCCGTCTCTCTGTCTCTCATTCTCCGTCTCTCTGTCTCTCTGTCTCTCATTCTCCCTCTCTCTGTCTCTCTGTCTCTCATTCTCCGTCTCTCTGTCTCTCATTCTCCGTCTCTCTGTCTCTCATTCTCCGTCTCTTTGTCTCTCATTCTCCGTCTCTCTGTCTCTCATTCTCCGTCTCTCTGTCTCTCATTCTCTGTCTCTCTGTCTCTCATTCTCCGTCTCTCTGTCTCTCATTCTCCGTCTCTCTGTCTCTCATTCTCCGTCTCTCTGTCTCTCATTCTCCGTCTCTCTGTCTCTCATTCTCCGTCTCTATGTCTCTCATTCTCCGTCTCTCTGTCTCTCATTCTCCGTCTCTCTGTCTCTCATTCTCCGTCTCTTTGTCTCTCATTCTCCGTCTCTCTGTCTCTCATTCTCCGTCTCTTTGTCTCTCATTCTCCGTCTCTTTGTCTCTCATTCTCCGTCTCTCTGTCTATCATTCTCCGTCTCTCTGTCTCTCATTCTCCGTCTCTCTGTCTATCATTCTCCGTCTCAATTCAATTCAAGGGGCTTTATTGGCATGGAAAACATGTGTTAACATTGCCAAAGCAAGTGAGGTAGACAATACACAAAAGTGAAACAAACAAAACGAATTAACAGTAAACATTACACATACAGAAGTTTCAAAACAATAAAGACATTACAAGTGTCATATTAAATATATACAGTGTTGTAACAATGTACAAATGGTTAAAGCACACAAGTTAAAATAAGTAAGCATAAATATGGGTTGTATTTACAATGGTGTTTGTTCTTCACTGGTTGCCCTTTTCTTGTGGCAACAGGTCACAAATCTTGCTGCTGTGATGGCACACTGTGGAATTTCACCCAGTAGATATGGGAGTTTATCAAAATTGGATTTGTTTTCGAATTATTTGTGGATCTGTGTGATCCGAGGGAAATATGTGTCTCTAATATGGTCATACATTGGGCAGGAGGTTAGGAAGTGCAGCTCAGTTTCCACCTCATTTTGTGGGCAGTGTGCACATAGCCTGTCTTCTCTTGAGAGCCATGTCTGCGTCTCTCTGTCTCTCTGTCTCTCATTCTCTGTCACTCTGTCTCTCTGTCTCTCATTCTCCGTCTCTCTGTGTCTCTGTCTCTCTGTCTCTCTATCTCTCTGTCTCTCTGTCTCTCATTCTCTGTCTCTGTCTATCATTCTCCATCTCTCTGTCTCTCTATCTCTCTGTCACTCTGTCTCTCTGTCTCTCATTCTCCGTCTCTCTATCTCTCTATCTCTCTGTCTCTCTGTCTCTCTGTCTCTCATTCTCCATCTCTCTGTCTCTCATTCTCCTCACCGAGCCCGGCTGGGTGGGCATATCACTTTCACCTTTCCATTGGCAGTTTGATCAGTCCCTCTTTGTGCTTGGCATTATCAGAACATGGTCGTGTAGAGGATCTGGTGAATCAAATAGCACTTGTAGTGATGACAATGAAATTGGGGCATTTGTTGGGAACGGCCTGGTTGTTTCTGCACTCTGATTGTCGGGTTATCGTTTTTCATACCCACCCTAATTACCTTCTAAATCACACCCATCATTTTATGGCTTCTTAATGCCTGTTTCTGCAGTGTGGTTGAGTTTCAGTTTACTTCAGGCAGAGTTTTGTATTTTCTTAGAGAACTTGTCACTGTCGTGATAGTTTTCTCCTCAGCTGGCTGATTTATTAAAAGACAATTAATTTGTTCTATGATTAGGAAGCAGACTTAATGCCTCCATCATCATTAGCCTGCCTGTGATTACTGTCTGATTGTCTTCTCTGGAGTCACATTAGGACATGAAAGACTGGAGGAGTAGATGGAAGGATATATCTCATGGAGTCTTGTCTTGTCTGTGTAATTACACTGCGTTCCTCATTTATGATTTCTGAAGAGCCTGCAGCGTGCGCCAGGTTTTTCTACCAAACCAACCCAATACTGGACCACCTGATTCAACTAATTAGGGTTTTAATTGATTACTTGATAAGCTAAATCAGATGCGTGCTTGTGATGGCCTGGGACTAAAACCTGCCTGCACACACTACCACACTCCACATGCTGTTCTCCCAACATTCTCCTCTACAGGTCTGAGTGAATTTCTCTGTTATCACACAACAGTAGTGAGTGTGATCAGATAAAAAGAGTCTGTCTCTGTGTCTGTGTCTCTGTCTCTGTCTCTGTCTCTGTCTCTGTCTCTGTCTCTGTCTGTGTCTGTGTCTGTGTCTGTGTCTGTGTCTGTGTCTGTGTCTGTGTCTGTGTCTGTGTCTGTGTCTGTGTCTGTGTCTGTGTCTGTGTCTGTGTCTCTGTCTCTGTCTCTGTCTCTGTCTCTGTCTCTGTCTCTGTCTCTGTCTCTGTCTCTGTGTCTGTGTCTGTGTCTGTGTCTGTGTCTGTGTCTGTGTCTGTGTCTCTGTCTCTGTCTCTGTCTGTCTCTGTGTCTGTGTCTGTCTCTGTCTCTGTGTCTGTCTGTCTGTCTGTCTGTCTGTCTGTCTGTCTGTCTGTCTGTCTGTCTGTGACTCGGGGAGAGAGGCTGGGACTGGGGAACAGTGGGAGAGAGGGAGAGAGAGGCTGGGACTAAGAGAGAGGGGGAGAGAGGCTGGAACTGGGGGACTGAGGGAGAGAGGGGGAGAGAGGCTGGAACTGGTGAACAGTGGGAGAGAGGGAGAGAGAGACTGGGACTGAGAGAGAGGGGGAGAGAGGCTGGAACTGGGGGACTGAGGGGGAGAGAGGCTGGAACTGGTGAACAGTGGGAGAGAGGGAGAGAGAGGCTGGGACTGAGAGAGAGGGGGAGAGAGGCTGGAACTGGGGGACTGAGGGGGAGAGAGGCTGGAACTGGTGAACAGTGGGAGAGAGGGAGAGAGAGGCTGGGACTGAGAGAGAGGGGGAGAGAGGCTGGAACTGGGGGACTGAGGGGGAGAGAGGCTGGAACTGGTGAACAGTGGGAGAGAGGGAGAGAGAGGCTGGGACTGAGGGAGAGAGGGGGAGAGAGGCTGGAACTGGGGGTTTGAGGGAGAGAGGGAGAGAGAGGCTGAGACTGAGGGAGAGAGGGGGAGAGAGGCTGGAACTGGGGGACTGAGGGAGAGAGGGTGGAGAGAGGCTGGAACTGGGGGACTGAGGGAGAGAGGGAGAGAGAGGCTGGGACTGGGGAACAGTGGGAGAGAGGGAGAGAGAGGCTGGGACTGAGGGAGAGAGGGGGAGAGAGGCTGGGACTGAGGGAGAGAGGGGGAGAGAGGCTGGAACTGGGGGACTGAGGGAGAGAGGGGGAGAGAGGCTGGAACTGGGGGACTGAGGGAGAGAGGGAGAGAGAGGCTGGGACTGGGGGACTGAGGGAGAGAGGGGGAGAGAGGCTGGGACTGAGGGAGAGAGAGGGAGAGAGATGCTGGAACAGTGTGCAGGGACACACCTTCAGGTAATGGAGAGTAGAGTAGAGAGAGGAGGAGTAAGAGAGTGAGAAAAAAGAAGAGGGATTGAGAAGATGGCAGATGAAAACAGATGGCAGATCATAACAGATGGCAGATGATAACAGATGGCAGATGAAAACAGATGGCAGATGATAACAGATGGCAGATAAAAACAGATGGCAAATGAAAATTGATGGCAGATGAAAACAGATGGCAGATGATAACAGATGGCAGATGAAAACAGACGGCAGATGAAAACAGATGGCAGATGATAACAGATGGCAGATGAAAACAGATGGCAGATGAAAACAGATGGCAGATGATAACAGACGGCAGATGAAAACAGATGGCAGATGATAACAGACGGCAGATGAAAACAGACGGCAGATGAAAACAGATGGCAGATGATAACAGATGGCAGATGAAAACAGATGGCAGATGAAAACAGATGGCAGATGAAAACAGATGGCAGATGATAACAGACGGCAGATGAAAACAGATGAAACAGATAGCAGATGAAAACAGATGGCAGATGATAACAGACGGCAGATGAAAACAGATGAAAACAGATGGCAGATGAAAACAGATGGCAGATGATAACAGATGGCAGATGAAAACAGATGACAGATGATAACAGATGGCAGATGAAAACAGATGGCAGATGAAAACAGATGGCAGATGAAAACAGATGGCAGATGAAAACAGATGACAGATGATAACAGATGGCAGATGAAAACAGATGGCAGATGAAAACAGATGGCAGATGAAAACAGATGACAGATGAAAACAGATGACAGATGATAACAGATGGCAGATGAAAGCAGATGGCAGATGATAACAGATGGCAGATGAAAACAGATGGCAGATGAAAACAGATGGCAGATGATAACAGATGGCAGATGGTAACAGATGATAACAGACGGCAGATGAAAACAGATGGCAGATGATAACAGATGGCAGATGAAAACAGATGGCAGATGATAACAGATGGCAGATGAAAACAGATGGCAGATGAAAACAGATGGCAGATGATAACAGATGGCAGATGATAACAGATGATAACAGACGGCAGATGAAAACAGATGGCAGGTGATAACAGATGGCAGATGAAAACAGATGGCAGATGAAAACAGATGGCAGATGATAACAGATGATAACAGACGGCAGATGAAAACAGATGGCAGATGATAACAGATGGCAGATGAAAACAGATGGCAGATGATAACAGATGGCAGATGAAAACAGATGGCAGATGAAAACAGATGGCAGATGATAACAGATGGCAGATGAAAACAGATGGCAGATGAAAACAGATGGCAGATGAAAACAGATGATAACAGACGGCAGATGAAAACAGATGGCAGGTGATAACAGATGGCAGATGAAAACAGATGGCAGATGATAACAGACGGCAGATGATAACAGATGGCAGATGAAAACAGATGGCAGATGATAACAGATGGCAGATGAAAACAGATGGCAGATGAAAACAGACGGCAGATAATAACAGACGGCAGATGATAACAGACGGCAGATGATAACAGATAGCAGATGATAATAGACGGCAGATGATAACAGACGGCAGATGAAAACAGACGGCAGATAATAACAGACGGCTGATGATAACAGACGGCAGATGATAACAGATGAAAACAGACGTCAGATAATAACAGACGGCAGATGAAAACAGATGGCAGATGAAAACAGATGGCAGATGAAAACAGATGGCAGATGATAACAGATGAAAACAGACGGCAGATAATAACAGACGGCAGATGAAAACAGACGGCAGATGAAAACAGATGGCAGATGATAACAGATGGCAGATGAAAACAGACGGCAGATGAAAACAGACGGCAGATGAAAACAGACGGCAGATGATAACAGATGAAAACAGACGGCAGATAATAACAGACGGCAGATGAAAACAGACGGCAGATGAAAACAGATGGCAGATGATAACAGATGGCAGATGAAAACAGACGGCAGATGAAAACAGACGGCAGATGAAAACAGACGGCAGATGATAACAGACGGCAGATGAAAACAGACGGCAGATGAAAACAGACGGCAGATGAAAACAGACGGCAGATGAAAACAGACGGCAGATGATAACAGACGGCAGATGATAACAGATGATAACAGACGGCAGATGAAAACAGACGGCAGATAATAACAGACGGCAGATGATAACAGATGGCAGATGATAACAGACGGCAGATGAAAACAGACGGCAGATAATAACAGACGGCAGATGATAACAGACGGCAGATGATAACAGATAGCAGATGATAATAGACGGCAGATGAAAACAGACGGCAGATGATAACAGATGGCAGATGAATACAGACGGCAGATGATAACAGATGGCAGATGATAACAGATGGCAGATAAACAGATGGCAATGATAACAGATGGCAGATAAACAGACGGCAGATGATAACAGATAGCAGATGATAACAGACGGCAGATGAAAACAGACGGCAGATGATAACAGATGGCAGATGAAAACAGATGGCAGATGAAAACAGACGGCAGATGATAACAGATGGCAGATGATAACAGACGGCAGATGAAAACAGATGGCAGATGAAAACAGACGGCAGATGAAAACAGATGGCAGATAAACAGATGGCAGATGAAAACAGATGGCAGATGAAAACAGATGGCAGATGAAAACAGATGGCAGATGAAAACAGATGGCAGATGAAAACAGATGGCAGATGAAAACAGATAGCAGATGAAAACAGATGGCAGATGAAAACAGATGGCAGATGAAAACAGACGGCAGATGAAAACAGACGGCAGATGATAATAGACGGCAGATGAAAACAGACGGCAGATGATAACAGACGGCAGATGATAACAGACGGCAGATGATAACAGATAGCAGATGATAATAGACGGCAGATGAAAACAGACAGCAGATAATAACAGACGGCAGATGATAACAGCGATATGGGAATTCTTCCATAGTAGCCGTTATACCTAATGTTTTAGGAATGACTGAAGGAACCAGAGGTCATTCGTTTCCGTTTTTTAGGACTACATGCTGGCGAGCTCCCTGGCAATATAAAACAGACAAGAAAGAGGTAGAGATGGGGCTGTTTGGAAAGGAATCATATAAACGTTGCCCGATTGTCTTTACAGGCAACATACCGTGAATCTAATGTGAAAGACGATACATTTTTCTGCCAAAACGAGAACGAATATAGTACCGTCAAGAACGTGTTAGTTTGAAATATTGCTTCTGACAATATACTAGCCAAGGTATAACGATTCTATTAAAGAATGCACATATCGCCGTGTTAATGTATAGCTTAAGAAGACAAGGTTAGAGGAAAAAGGAAGGGAGGAGAAGACAAGGTTAGAGGGAAAAGGAAGGGAGGAGGAGACAAGGTTAGAAGGGAAAAGGAAGGGAGGAGAAGACAATGTTAGAGGGAAAAGGAGGGGAGGAGAAGACAAGGTTAGAGGGAAAAGGAAGGGAGGAGGAGACAAGGTTAGAAGGGAAAAGGAGGGGAGGAGAAGACAAGGTTAGAGGAAACGGAGGGGAGGAGAAGACAATGTTAGAGGGAAAAGGAGGGGAGGAGAAGACAAGGTTAGAGGGAAAAGGAAGGGAGGAGGAGACAAGGTTAGAAGGGAAAAGGAAGGGAGGAGAAGACAAGGTTAGAGGGAAAAGGAGGGGAGGAGAAGACAATGTTAGAGGGAAAAGGAGGGGAGGAGAAGACAAGGTTAGAAGGGAAAAGGAAGGGGGGAGAAGACAAGGTTAGAGGGAAAAGTAAGGGAGGAGAAGACAAGGTTAGAGGGAAAAGGAGGGGAGGAGAAGACAAGGTTAGAGGGAAAAGGAGGGGAGAAGAAGACAAGGTTAGAGGGAAAAGGAGGGGAGGAGAAGACAAGGTCAGAGGGAAAATGAGGGGAGGAGAAGACAAGGTTAGAAGGGAAAAGGAAGGGAGGAGAAGACAAGGTTAGAGGGAAAAGTAAGGGAGGAGAAGACAAGGTTAGAAGGGAAAAGGAAGGGAGGAGAAGACAAGGTTAGAGGGAAAAGGAGGGGAGGAGAAGACAAGGTTAGAGGGAAAAGGAGGGGAGGAGAAGACAATGTTAGAGGGAAAAGGATTGGAGGAGAAGACAAGGTTAGAGGGAAAAGGAGGGGAGGAGAAGACAAGGTTAGAGGGAAAAAGGAAGGGAGGAGAAGACAAGGTTAGAGGGAAAAGGAGGGGAGGAGAAGACAAGGTTAGAGGGAAAAGGAGGGGAGGAGAAGACAAGGTTAGAGGGAAAAGGAAGGGAGGAGAAGACAAGGTTAGAGGGAAAAGGAAGGGAGGAGAAGACAAGGTTAGAGGGAAAAGGAAGGGAGGAGAAGACAAGGTTAGAGGGAAAAGGAAGGGAGGAGAAGACAAGGTTAGAGGGAAAAGGAAGGGAGGAGAAGACAAGGTTAGAGGGAAAAGGAAAGGAGGAGAAGACAAGGTTAGAGGGAAAAGGAAGGGAAGAGAAGACAAGGTTAGAGGGAAAAGGAAGGGAGGAGAAGACAAGGTTAGAGGGAAAAGGAGGGGAGGAGAAGACAAGGTTAGAGGGAAAAGGAAAGGAGGAGAAGACAAGGTTAGAGGGAAAAGGAAGGGAGGAGAAGACAAGGTTAGAGGGAAAAGGAAGGGAGGAGAAGACAAGGTTAGAGGGAAAAGGAAGGGAGGAGAAGACAAGGTTAGAGGGAAAAGGAAGGGAGGAGAAGACAAGGTTAGAGGGAAAGGGAGGGGAGGAGAAGACAAGGTTAGAGGGAAAAGGAAGGGAGGAGAAGACAAGGTTAGAGGGAAAAGGAGGGGAGGAGAAGACAATGTTAGAGGGAAAAGGAGGGGAGGACAAGACAAGGTTAGAGGGAAAAGGAGGGGAGGAGAAGACAAGGTTAGAGGGAAAAGGAAGGGAGGAGAAGACAATGTTAGAGGGAAAAGGAAGGGAGGAGAGGACAAGGTTAGAGGGAAAAGGAGAGGAGGAGAAGACAAGAGCGAGAAGACAAGAGAAGACAAGAGAGAGAGAGAGAGAGAGAGAGCTAGAGAGGGAGAGAGGGAGACAGGGAGAGAGGGAGAGGGAGAGAGGGAGAGGGAGAGAGGGAGAGAGAGAGAGAGGAGGAGATGACAGTATTAGAGAGAGAGAGAGAGAGGGGAGGAGATGACAGTATTAGAGAGAGAGAAGGGAGGAGTTGACTGTATTAGAGAGAGAGGGGGGGAGGAGATGACAGTATTATTGAGAGAGAGAAGGGAGGAGATGACAGTATTATAGAGAGAGAGAAGGGGAGATGACAGTATTATACAGAGAGAGAGGGGAGGAGATGACAGTATTAGAGAGAGAGAGAGGAGGAGATGACTGTATTAGAGAGAGAGAGAAGGGAGGAGATGAAAGTATTAGAGAAAGAGAGGGGAGGAGATGACAGTAGTAGAGAGAGAGAGGAGAGGAGATGACAGTATTAGAGAGAGAGAGAGGAGGAGATGACAGTATTATACAGAGAGAGAGGGGAGGAGATGACAGTATTAGAGAGAGAGAGAGGAGGAGATGACTGTATTAGAGAGAGGGGGAGATGACAGTATTAGAGAGAGAGAGAGAGAGAGGAGGAGATGACAGTATTAGAGAGGGAGAGAGGGGAGGAGATGACGGTATTAGAGAGAGAAAGGGGAGGAGATGACAGTATTAAAGAGAGAGAGAGTGGAGATGGCATTATTAGAGAGAGAGAGGGGAGGAGATGACTGTATTAGAGAGAGAGGGGGGGAGATGACAGTATTAGAGAGAGAGAGAGAGAGGGGAGGAGATGACAGTATTCGAGAGAAAGAGAGAAGGGAGAAGATGACTGTATTAGAGAGAGAGAGTGGGGAGGAGATGACAGTATTATAGAGAGAGAGAGAAGGGGAGATGACAGTATTAGAGAGAGAGAGGGGAGGAGATGATAGTATTAGAGAGAGAGAGAGAGGAGAGGAGATGACAGTATTAGAGAGAGAGAGGGGAGGAGATGACAGTATTATAGAGAGAGAGAGGGGAGGAGATGACTGTATTAGAGAGAGAGATAGGGGAGGAGATGACAGTATTATAGAGAGAGAGAGGAGAGGAGATGCCAGTATTAGAGAGAGAGAGAGGAGGAGATGACAGTATTATAGAGAGAGAGAGGGGAGGAGATGACAGTATTAGAGAGAGAGAGAGGAGGAGATGACAGTATTATATAGAGAGAGAGAGGGGAGGAGATGACAGTATTAGAGAGAGAGAGGGGAGGAGATGACAGTATTAGAGAGAGAGAGGGGAGGAGATGACAGTATTAGAGAGAGAGAGGGGAGGAGATGACTGTATTAGAGAGAGAGAGGGGAGGAGATGACAGTATTAGAGAGAGAGAGAGTGGAGATGACAGTATTAGAGAGAGAGAGGGGAGGAGATGACAGTATTAGAGAGAGAGAGGGGAGGAGATGACAGTATTAGAGAGAGAGAGGGGAGGAGATGACAGTATTAGAGAGAGGGGAGGAGATGACAGTATTAGAGAGAGAGAGAGAAGGGGAGATGACAGTATTAAAGAGAGAGAGAGGGGAGGAGATGACAGTATTAGAGAGAGAGAGAGAGAGAGGGGAGGAGATGACAGTATTAGAGAGAGAGAGAGGGGAAGAGATGACAGTATTAGAGAGAGAGAAGGGAGGAGATGACAGTATTAGAGAGAGAGGGGGGAGGAGATGACAGTATTAGAGAGAGAGAGAGGGGAGGAGATGACAGTATTAGAGAGAGAGAGGAGGAGATGACAGTATTATAGAGAGAGAGAGGAGGAGATGACACTATTAGAGAGAGCGAGAGAGAGGGGCGGAGATGACAGTATTAGAGAGAGAGAGGGGAGGAGATGACAGTATTAGAGAGAGAGAGAGAGGGGAGGAGATGACAGTATTAGAGAGAGAGAGAGAGAGAGGGGAGGAGATGACAGTACTAGAGAGAGAGAGAGAGAGGGGAGGAGATGACTGTATTAGAGAGAGAGAGGGGAGGAGATGACTGTATTAGAGAGAGAGAGGGGAGGAGATGACAGTATTAGAGAGAGAGGGGGGAGGAGATGACAGTATTAGAGAGAGAGAGGGGAGGAGATGACTGTATTAGAGAGAGAGAGGAGGAGATGACAGTATTAGAGAGAGAGAGGGGAGGAGATGACTGTATTAGAGAGAGATATGGGAGGAGATGACTGTATTAGAGAGCGAGAGGGGAGGAGATGACAGTATTAGAGAGAGATAGGGGAGGAGATGACAGTATTAGAGAGAGAGAGAGAGAGAGAGAGGGGAGGAGATGACAATATTAGAGAGAGAGAATGGAGGAGATGACTGTATTAGAGAGAGAGAGGGGAGGAGATGACAGTATTAGAGAGAGAGAGGGGAGGAAATGACAGTATTAGAGAGAGATAGGAGAGGAGATGACAGTATTAAAGAGAGAGAGAGAGAGAGAGGGGAGGAGATGACAGTATTAGAGAGAGATAGGGGAGGAGCTGACCGTATTAGAGAGAGAGAGAGGGGAGGAGATGACAGTATTAGAGAGAGAGAGAGAGAGGGGAGGAGATGACAGTATTAGAGAGAGAGGGGGGAGGAGATGACAGTATTAGAGAGAGAGATAGGAGAGGAGATGACAGTATTAGAGAGAGAGAGGGGGGAGGAGATGACAGTATTAGAGAGAGAGATAGGAGAGGAGATGACAGTATTAGAGAGAGAGATAGGAGAGGAGATGACAGTATTAGAGAGAGAGAGGGGGGAGGAGATGACAGTATTAGAGAGAGAGAGAGGAGGAGATGACAGTATTAGAGAGAGAGAGAGGGGAGGAGATGACAGTATTAGAGAGAGAGAGGGGGGAGGAGATGACAGTATTAGAGAGAGAAAGAGGGGAGGAGATGACAGTATTAGAGAGAGAGAGGGGAGGAGATGACAGTATTCGAGAGAAAGAGGGGAGGAGATGACATTTTGAGGACCTCTAAGCTAGTGATTAACTGCCAGCCGGCAGACTCCTTTGTTGTCTCTCTATCCCCTATTGACCAGTCAATTACAGGTCACAACTACAGTCCCATCCAATGGTAAACCAGCATCATTCACCACACACACACACAGACACAACTCTATCTCTCAATTTCAATTTAAGGGGCATTATTGGCATGGGAAACATATGTTAACATCTCTCTCTCTGAAGGCTATTGTTGACGACACCAGGGCCACACCAGGTTAATGACACAGTGACAAATCAACACTCTTAGAAAAAACGGTTCCAATAGGTAGAACCATTTTTTGGTTCAAGGTAGAACCCTTTTAGGGGTTCCACCTAGAACCCTCTGTGGTAAGGGTTCTGCATGGAACCCCA
Source organism: Salvelinus fontinalis (assembly GCF_029448725.1). Taxonomy (NCBI): domain Eukaryota; kingdom Metazoa; phylum Chordata; class Actinopteri; order Salmoniformes; family Salmonidae; genus Salvelinus; species Salvelinus fontinalis. The sequence goes on from NC_074691.1 coordinate 38,758,174, forward strand.
AAGAGTTTCTACCTGGAACCAAAAAGGGTTCTATAACCGTTTCCTTCAGTCAAATGACCTAGTGCCATCATAGGTGGAATGTTTTTAACAAATGTCAGAATTTCATAATTAATAAACATTACTTTAAAAACCTGCCGAAAACATAATATTTCTATGTCGAACAGTTTTGTTATATTTCAGTATTCTGTAATATTGGGATGCAAACTCATAATTAAATTAATTTCAACTCTATATCTGACTTGATACAGGTTCTTTCTTTATTTAAAGCCCATAACCATGTGTGTGTGGTGTGTACTTCTGTTTCCAAGTAAATGTGTTTTTAAGTCTTCCAAGAAACAGTCTGCTTGACTGATTTAGCCCACTGCAGTACATTTAAGGGTTCTTCTATGGGGACAGCCGAAGAACCCATTTATCTTTTAGATGGCACTTTTTTCGTCTACGAGTGTAAGCCTATCCTCTTCCAGCGATAGTAGAGATGAGGGATGGCTCAGTGTCTTTGTAAATAATACCCTTCCGACTGTTTGAGAAACAGGACAACAGTGTGGAATATGACACAGAAGGCTTTGATAGTAGTCTGGATGAATGCACTTGTTAAAAGAGCTGGACTGAAATAAGTGAATGTGGCTCTTTGATGAGAGACAATGCTGGAAGGGGACAATCATTCAGCTCAGATGTAGTTTGACAGGAGTCCTTCTGAATGAAGGAGCCCACCATGACCGTTATGGCTCAGCCAGCCCACCATGACTGTTATGACTCAGCCATCCCACCATGATTGTTATGGCTCAGTCAGCCCACCATGACTGTTATGGCTCAGCCAGCCCACCATGGCTGTTATGACTCAGCCCACCATGGCTGTTATGACTCAGTCCACCATGAATGGTATGACTCAGTCCACCATGGCTGTTATGACTCAGCCCACCATGGCTGTTATGACTCAGTCCACCATGACTGGTATGACTCAGCCAGCCCACAATGACTGTTATGACTCAGCCATCCCACCATGATTGTTATGGCTCAGTCAGCCCACCATGACTGTTATGGCTCAGCCAGCCCACCATGGCTGTTATGACTCAGCCCACCATGGCTGTTATGACTCAGTCCACCATGAATGGTATGACTCAGTCCACCATGGCTGTTATGACTCAGCCCACCATGGCTGTTATGACTCAGTCCACCATGACTGGTATGACTCAGTCCACCATGACTGGTATGACTCAGCCCACCATGACTGTTATGACTCAGCCCACCATGGCTGTTATGACTCAGCCCACCATGGCTGTTATGACTCAGTCCACCATGACTGGTATGACTCAGCCCACCATGACTGGTATGACTCAGCCCACCATGTCTGTTATGGCTCAGCCCACCATGACTGTTATGACTCAGCCCACCATGACTGTTATGACTCAGCCCACCATGACTGTTATGACTCAGCCCACCATGACTGTTATGACTCAGCCAACCATGACTGTTATGACTCAGCCAGCCCACCATGACTGTTATGACTCAGCCCACCATGACTGTTATGACTCAGCCCACCATGGCTGTTATGACTCAGCCCACCATGACTGTTATGACTCAGCCCACCATGGCTGTTATGACTCAGCCAGCCCACCATGACTGTTATGACTCAGCCCACCATGACTGTTATGACTCAGCCCACCATGACTGTTATGACTCAGCCCACGATGGCTGTTATGACTCAGCCCACCATGACTGTTATGACTCAGCCCACCATGACTGTTATGACTCAGCCCACCATGTCTGTTATGACTCAGCCCACCATGTCTGTTATGACTCAGCCTACCATGACGGTTATGACTCAGCCCACCATGACTGTTATGACTCAGCCAGCCCACCATGACTGTTATGGCTCAGCCCACCGTGACTGTTATGACTCAGCCAGCCCACCATGACTGTTATGACTCAGCCAGCCCACCATGACAGTTATGACTCAGCCAGCCCACCATGTCTGTTATGACTCAGCCCACGATGTCTGTTATGACTCAGCCCACCATGACTGTTATGACTCAGCCAGCCCACCATGACTGTTATGACTCAGCCAGCCCACCATGACTGTTATGACTCAGCCAGCCCACCATGACTGTTATGACTCAGCCAGCCCACCATGTCTGTTATGACTCAGCCAACCATGACTGTTATGACTCAGCCAGCCCACCATGACTGTTATGACTCAGCCCACCATGACTTTTATGACTCAGCCAGCCATGACTGTCATGGCTCAGCCAGCCCACCATGACTGTTATGACTCAGTCCACCATGACTGTTATGACTCAGCCAGCCCACCATGACTGTTATGACTCAGCCCATCATGACTGTTATGACTCAGCCCATCATGACTGTTATGACTCAGCCCACCATGACTGTTATGACTCAGCCCATCATGACTGTTATGACTCAGCCCACCATGACTGTTATGACTCAGCCCACCATGACTTTTATGACTCAGCCAGCCATGACTGTCATGGCTCAGCCAGCCCACCATGACTGTTATGACTCAGTCCACCATGACTGTTATGACTCAGCCAGCCCACCATGACTGTTATGACTCAGCCCATCATGACTGTTATGACTCAGCCCATCATGACTGTTATGACTCAGCCCACCATGACTGTTATGACTCAGCCCATCATGACTGTTTTGACTCAGCCCACCATGACTGTTATGACTCAGCCCATCATGACTGTTATGACTCAGCCCATCATGACTGTTATGACTCAGCCAGCCATGACTGTTATGACTCAGCCCACCATGTCTGTTATGACTCAGCCAGCCCACCATGACTGTTATGACTCAGCCAGCCATGACTGTCATGGCTCAGCCAGCCCACCATGTCTGTTATGACTCAGCCCACGATGTCTGTTATGACTCAGCCCACCATGACTGTTATGACTCAGCCAGCCCACCATGACTGTTATGACTCAGCCAGCCCACCATGACTGTTATGACTCAGCCAGCCCACCATGACTGTTATGACTCAGCCCACCATGACAGTTAGGACTCAGCCAACCCACCATGACTGTTATGACTCAGTCCATCATGACTGTTTTGACGCGGTGTCTTGCCAACTCTTAATTATTGCAAGGTTATTATATTATCTAAAACTTAAAACTCATCACGAAAAATGTAGTAAATTGAAATAAAATAATTTACAAACCTGTTTGAGAAACTAAAACGTTTGTGAAACTATTATCTTTGACTCCGAAACTACCAAAAATAAGTTGAAGTTTTTTGGGGGGGGGTTAGAATGGGGTTTTCTAGCTTTCTTTCCCTAATGAGATTGTCAAGCTTTTGAATCTGGTGGGTCACATGGAGACTTTATAATTTAAAGGTAGACTCAGCGACATTACGTTGCTATGAGCGGCACTGCAAGATATTGGGAATGTTTGAGTGGTAAGCCAAAAGCAAACCAACTTTAGACAAAATTCGAGGAGTGAAGTCGAGATTTTTGCATATGTGACAGCTGAAAGTTTGGACACCAATGTGGTTTTCCAACAGCAAGGCTCAGGTCAACATGGACATTGTTGCCATTGTTTATAAATAAATAAAACAATTATAATGTTGAAATAAACATATCGAACACCCCTATAACACACTCACAAACTGAAATCTTAATAAATTATTGTGTGTACACATTATACAATAAACTAGTGAGAGAGAGCCTCAAACATCACATTCATTTGTATATATCCACTGTACACATAAATCCCAGATAATTGGGTCCCGTTTCAGTCATGTCTTTGGTCACGTTTGCGTGGGTCAAACAAAAACAGCATAATGACTGGTTGAACATAGAGCCTCCCACTATGCAGGCGATGGCTACAGGATGAAGATGGTGAAGGACAACTGCAGACACTTGCTGTCGACTGCAGTCACAACTTCAAGACCTTTGATCACAGGATTTTTTGTAAAGTTCCGCAAGTCGGACAATGTTTTACCTCGAATGCAACCACACTTTGAAAGACGATGTAACAAAAGTGATCCCATTGAGATGCAATACTTTACTCTCACTCAGAGTATTTGCACTGCTACAACGTGGTAGCTATGGGACCAAAGAGTTTACCCTCGTGCTTCGATGCTCCTGGTTGTTGTGGAAATTGTTGCAGAAATCTCACCACCACCGTTTACTTCGTGCATTTACAGTACCAGTCAACAGTTTGGACTGTCATTTCTCTTTGCTTATTTGAGCTGTTCTTGCCATAATATGGACTTAGCCTTTTACCAAATAGGGCTATCTTCTGTATACCACCTCTACCTTGTCACAACACAACTGATTGGATCAAATGCATGAAGAAGGAAATAAATTCCACAAATTAACTTTTAAGAAGGCACACATGTTAATTGAAATGTATTCCAGGTGACTACCTCATGAAGCTGGTTGAGAGAATGCCAAGAGTGTGTAAAGCTGTCATCAAGGCAAAGGGTGGCTACTTTGAACAATCTCAAATATAAAATATTATTTGATTTGTTAAACATGATTTCCATATGTGTTTTGATAGTTTTGATGTCTTCACTATTATTCTACAATGTTGAATGAGTACGTGTCCAAACTTTTGACTGGTACTTTACGAAATCTCGTTGACCTAACCTAACCTTTGACCTGACCCAGCACCTTATACATTACTGCCCCACAGTGGCAGGAAGTGACACCCCCCCCAAAAAAAACACCAAACAATACAACACACAAATGGCTCCTCCCACACATAGGCTTCATTCTGTCACCCAACACTAAAATGAGCATATACCATACCAATGACCATAGATGTTCGTAAGACAACGCAGACAGATCTGGGACCAGGCTATACTCTCCCATGCAGTTATTATACATCGTTTGCAAATACTGAGATGTTTCCTATCATCACACCTAGATGTTCACAGGTGGGACTTTTATTTAAAATCTAATGGAGGTTATTCTCCTGCTGATCAATTCTTAACTGCAGTGTTACCATGGCTGCCAGCTGATTGGCTATTCATAGAAAAACACACTTCCTGGGTCAAAGGTCACCATTGAGTGGGAGAGGGAAATGATCTATCGACTAGGCTGCAGTAACAAGACGTTACACAGGCATAACTCTCTCTCACACACACACACACACACACACACACACACACACACACACACACACACACACACACACATACACACACACACACACACAGAACACGCACGCAAAAATGCATACACTCAGTACTGTCGTGGCCAAAAGTTTTGAGAATGACAAATATACATTTTCACAAAGTCTGCTGCCTCAATTTGAATGATGGCAATTTGCATGTACTCCAGAATGTTATGAAGAGTGATCAGATGAATTGCAATTATTTGCCAAGTCCCTCTTTGCCATGCAAATGAACTGAATCACAGAAAAACATTTCCACTGCATTTAAGCCCTGCCACAAAAGGACCAGCTGACATCATGTCAGTGATTCTCTCGTTAACACAGGTGTGAGTATTGACGAAGGACAAGGCTGGAGATCACTCTGTCATGCTGATTGAGTTCGAATAACAGACTGGAAGCTTCAAAAGGAGGGTGGTGCTTGGAATCATTGTTCTTTCTCTGTCAACTATGGTTATCTGCAAGGAAACACGTGCTGTCATCATTGCTTTGCACAAAAAGGGCCTGACAGGCAAGGATATTGTTGCTAGTAAGATTGCACCTAAATCAACCATTTATCGGATCATCAAGAACTTCAAGGAGAGTGGTTCAATTGTTGTGAAGAAGGCTTCAGGGGTGCCCAAGAAAGTGCAGCAAGCGCCAGGACCGTCTCCTAAAGTTGATTCAGCTGTGGGATCGGGGCACCACCAGTACAGAGCTTGCTCGGGAATGGCAGCAGGCAGGTGGGAGTGCATCTGCATGCACAGTGAGGCGAAGACTTTTTGGGGATGGCCTGGTGTCAAGAAGGGCAGCAAAGAAGCCACTTCTCTCCAGGAAAAACATCAGGGACAGACTGATTTTCTGCAAAAGGTACAGGGATTGGACTGCTGAGGACTGGGGTAAAGTCATTTTCTCTGATGAATCCCCTTTCCGATTGTTTGGGGCATCCGGAAAAAAGCTTGTCCGGAGAAGACAAGGTGAGCGCTACCTTCAGTCCTGTGTCATGCCATCGGTAAAGCATCCTGAGACCATTCATGTGTGGGGTTGCTTCTCAGCCAAGGGAGTGGGCTCACTCACAATTTTGCCTAAGAACACAGCCATGAATAAAGTATGGTACTAACACATCCTCTGAGAGCAACTTCTCCCAACCATCCAGGAACAGCTTGGTGACGAACAATGTATTTTGCAGCATGATGGAGCACCTTGCCATAAGGCAAAAGTTATAACTAAGTGGCTTGGCGAACAAAACATCAATATTTTGGGTCCATGGCCAGGAAACTCCCCAGACCTTAATCCCATTGAGAACTTGTGGTCAATCAAAAACTCACAAATTCGGACAAACTCCAAGCATTGATTATGCAAGAATGGGCTGCCATCAGTCAGGATGTGGCCCAGAAGTTAATTGACAGCATGCCAGGGCGGATTGCAGAGGTCTTGAAAAAGAAGGGTCAACACTACAAATATTGATTCTTTGCATCAACTTCATGTAATTGTCAATAAAAGCCTTTGACACTCATGAAATGTTTGTAATTACACTTCAGTATTCCATAGTAACATCTGACAAAAATATCTAAAGACGCTGAAGCAGCAGACTTTGTGAAAATTAATATTTGTGTCATTCTCAAAACTTTGGCCACGACTGTACATACACAATCCCACAGTACATAGACAGTGCAGACATGTTATATAAACACACGATAGGCAATACCATATGGGATTCCTATCTAGTCACACATTCCTTTTATTGACTGAGATTTGAGGACAGAGTGGGGAGAGGGAGGTAGTGGTTAGAGATTTCTCTCCGATTTGAGAGACCGACAGAGTGGAGAGATTTCTCTCTGTCTTTTGCGGTGTGGCCCAGGGCTAAGAGTTTTAATCAATCTCAACTGTAGATTAGATTTTACACAAGGCCACAACTCCTTTATCCCATCTGATCATCGATAAAAACAATTTGACAAGGTTGATTGGCTGGTCTGTGCCCAGATAAATAAGAGCTTGGTGGGTTGTGCTGTGAAGTACAGAGAGCAGTATCTATACTGCCAACACCTGTCCAATCAGACCCAAACAACGAATATGAAATGTTTTACACACAGACAGACACACAGAGAACACTAAACGTTTTCCATTAGCCTCTGTGTTGTTGAGGGCTTTCCGTCTGTGCTGGCAGTAAAACATGTGTAAGTGTATGTTGCAAGCCTTATCACAGTATTACTGACACAGATAACATCAAGCTAATTAATCAGAGGGGAGGGATGGCAGCTGGCACTGCATGTTTAGTTATCTCTCTCCCTCGCTCTCTCATTCCCTCTCTCTCTCTCTCATTCTCTGTTCTTTGTGGACTTTTTCTAAAATGTTCCACTCTTTTGCTCCTCTCCCTGTCTCTCTTCACTCTCCATCTCTCTCTCCATCTCTCCATCTCTCTCTCCATTTCTCTCTCCATCTCTCTCTCCATCTCTGCATCTCTCTCTCCATCTCTCTCTCCATCTCTCTCTCTCTCTCTACATTTCTCTCTCCATCTCTCTCTCCATCACGCCATCATGTTCTTGACAAGAGCTTTTTAAAAAGAAACGATCAGAGCACAGAAAGATTACCTCAAATAAATGAACGATTAAGTCCGAGACTATTTTCCTTATGACTTGGTCTCCTTTTCTACACGTTTAAATCATATATTTTTCTTCTTCACATTGCCATTATTTTGTTAATGTTATACGCCCCAAACCCCACAGGGAGTTCTCATGACAGGCCTACTCCTTTTTATTTGAATGCATTAGAACTGGTATTCATTAAAAATCCACTCTAATTATATAGAATTGCTTTGATTCAATCATGAAGTTTAATTTATAAATGCCCTAGGATGCTCGTTAATGGAAATTGACTGAACTTTGTTTAACACTCGTGTTGAAGTCTGTGCATATAGATTTTCACAAACACATACAGAGCCTTCGGATAGTATTCAGATCCCTTGACTTTTTCCACATTTTGTTACGTTACAGCCTTGTTCTAAAATGGATTAAATAAAAGAAATTCCTCAGAAATCTATACTCAATACCCAATGACGACAAAGCTCATTTATAATAAAAAAACAAAACAGAAATACATTAGTTACATAAGTATTCAAACTCTTTGCTATGAGACTCAATATTGAGCTCAGCTGCATCCTGTTTCCATTGATCATCATTGAGAAGTGTCCAAGAACCCGATGATCACTCTTACAGAGCTCTAGAGTTCCTCTGTGGAGATGGGAGAACCTTTCCAGAAGGACAACCATCTCTGCAGCACTCCACCAATTAGACCTTTATGGTAGAGTGGCCAGATGGAAGCCACTCCTCAGTAAAAGGCACATGACAGCCCGCTTGGAGTTTGGCAAAAGATTCTCAGACAATATTCTTTGATCTGATGAAAGCAATATTCAACTCTTTGGCCTGAATGCCAGGCGTCACATCTGGAGGAAACCTGGCACCATCCCTACAGTGAAGCATGGTGGTGGCAGCATTTTGCTGTGGGGGTGTTAGTCAGGATCGAGGCAAAGATGAACAGAGCAAAGTACAGAGAGATCCTTGATGAAAACCTGCTCCAGAGCGGTCAGGACCTCAGACTGTGGTGAAGGTTCACCTTCCAACAGGGCGACGACCCTAAGCACACAGCCAGGAAAACGCAGGAGTGGCTTCGAGACAAGTCTCTGAATGTCCTTGAGTGGCCCAAGAAGAGTCCGGACTTGAACCCGATCTAACATCTTTGGAGAGACCTGAAAATAGCTGTGCAGCAACGCTCCTCATCAAACCTGACAGAGCTTAAGAGCATCTGAAGAGAAGAATGGGAGAAACTCCCCAAATACAGGTGTGCCATGCTTGTACCGTCATACAAAAGAAGACTCGAGGCTGTAGATTTCTGCCAATGGTGCTTCAACAGAGTAGTTAGTAAAGGATCTGAATACTTATGTAAAATGTGATATTTCAGTTTTTAGGGGGGAATAAATTAGCAACAATTTTGGAAAAAAATGTTTTTGCTTTGACATTATGGAGTATTGTGGGTAGATTGATGAGGGGTGGGGACGATTTAATCATTTTTAGAATAAGGCTGTAACGTAACAAAATGTGGTAAAGGTCAAGGGGTCAGAATACTTTCAGAATCCACTGTACATTAAACACACACACACACACACACACACACACACACACACACACACACACACACACACACACACACACACACACACACACACACACACACACACACACACACACACACACACACACACACACACACACACAGCACCTAGTAGTTGGCCAATAATTAATGCTGTTGTGAGCATTCTTTCAGCAGAACAAAGCATTATAAATATAAAACAAATATAGTTTATGAATATAACGTAAATATACTTTAGAAATATAAAATTCCTTCGATAATCAATATGTATGAATCAATGAATAAATGAATCCCATCCCATCATTCGCATGGTTTATGAATGGCGGGTCAGTCATTCAGTCAGGGATAGACCGTACGCATAATCTCTGACGCCTTCAGTCGTTGAAGTTACTGTCAGCTATTTAGAAGTTGATGTTATACACATAACTACATCACACACGCACATGCATGCATGCACAAACACACAGTCACGTACAGACAAAAACACACACACACACCTTGTCACGTTCCTGACCTATTTATGTTAGTTTTTGTGTGTTAGTTGGTCAGGACGTGAGGTTGGGTGGGCATTCTATGCTATCTGTTTCTATGTTGGTTTCGGTTTGCCTGGTATGGCTCTTGATTAGAGGCAGGTGGTTTGCGTTTGCCTCTAATTAAGAGTCATATTTAGGTAGGGCATTCTCACTGTTTGTTTGTGGGTGATTGTCTCCTGTGTCCGTATGTCTGTTCGTACCACACTGGACTGTAGCGTTTGTTTGTTTCGTTTCGTTTCGATGTCGTCTGTTTCCTGTACGTAAGTTTATGTTTAGTTATGTAAGTTTATGTTCAGGTTGCGTCAACGTCGTTTTGTTATTTTGTAAGCTTGTTAAAGTGTTTTGTTTCGTTTCGTGTTGCCATCATAATTTATAATAAAGATGGCTTATTTCCCTGAACCCGCATTTTGGTCAGAAGATCCTTCTCTCCTCACCTCATCCGAGGATGAGGAAAGAGACAGCCTTTACAGAATCACCCACCAACACGCTAAGACCAAGCGGCAAGGGAAAACGAAACGGAGTAAGGGACAGGAGAGAAAGGAGCAATGGACATGGGACGATGTTTTGGATGGAAAGGGTTGCTACACTTGGGAGGAGATCCTAGCTGGTAGAGATCGCCTCCCATGGGAACAGGTGGAGGCATTGAGGAGAGCAGAGGCTACCTGGGAGAGGAACCGGAGCTATGAGGGAACGCGTCTGGCACGGAAGCCGAAAAAGCCCGTAAGTAATTCCCAAAAATTTCTTGGGGGGGGGCTAGGAGATAGTGGGCCAAGGGCAGGTAGGAGACCTGCGCCCACTTCCCAGGCTTACCGTGGAGAGCGGGAGTACGGGCAGGCGCCGTGTTACGCAGTAGAGCGCACGGTGTCTCCTGTACGAGTGCATAGCCCGGTGCGGGTTATTCCACCTCCCCGCACTGGTAGGGCTAGATTGAGTATTGAGCCAGGTGTCATGAGGCCGGCTCAACGCGTCTGGTCTCCAGTGCGTCTCCTCGGGCCGGCATACATGGCACCGGCCTTACGCATGGTTTCTCCGGTTCGCCTACATAGGCCGGTGCGGGTTATTCCACCTCCCCGCACTGGTCGGGCAACCGGGAGCATTCAACCAGGTAAGGTTGGGCAGGTTCAATGCTCAAGAGTGCCAGTACGCCTCCACGGTCTGGTATTTCCGGCACCACCTCCCCGCCCCAGCCTAGTACCTACAGTGTATACACTACGCACTAGGCTACCAGTGCGTATCCTGAGCCCTGTTCCTCCTCCACGCACTCTCCCTGTAGTGCGTGTATCTAGCCCGGTGCCTCCAGTTCCGGCCCCACGCACTAAGCTACCAGTGCGTCTCCAGAGCCCTGTACACACTGTATATTCTCCCCCTACTAATCCTGATGTGCTTGTCCTCAGCCCGGCGTCACCAGTGCCGGTACCACGCATCAGGGATAGAGTAGGCTTTGAGAATACAGTGTGCCCTGTCCCTGCTCCCCGCACTAGTAGGAAGGTGCTTATCATTAGCACGGTGCCTCCAGTTCCGGCACCACGCACCAGGTCTACAGTGCGCCGTATCCGGCCAGAGCCATCCGTCTCCCCAGCGCCATCTGAGCCATCCGTCTCCCCAGCGCCATCTGAGCCATCCGTCTCCCCAGCGCCATCTGAGCCATCCGTCTCCCCAGCGCCATCTGAGCCATCCGTCTCCCCAGCGCCGTCTGAGCCAATCGTCTGCCAGGAGCCTGCAAAGCCGCCCGTCTGCCATGAGCCTGCAAAGCCGCCCGTCTGCCATGAGCCTACAGAGCCGTCAGCCAGACAGGAGCCGCTAGAGCCGTCAGCCAGACAGGAGCCGCTAGAGCCGTCAGCCAGACAGGATCTGCCAGAGCCGCCAACCAGACAGGATCTGCCAGAGCCGCCAACCAGACAGGATCTGCCAGAGCCGCCAACCAGACAGGATCTGCCAGAGCCGCCAACCAGACAGGATCTGCCAGAGCCGCCAACCAGACAGGATCTGCCAGAGCCGCCAACCAGACAGGATCTGCCAGAGCCGTCAGAGAGCCATGAGCAGCCAGAGCCGTCAGAGAGCCATGAGCAGCCAGAGCCGTCAGAGAGCCATGAGCAGCCAGAGCCGTCAGAGAGCCATGAGCAGCCAGAGCCGTCAGAGAGCCATGAGCAGCCAGAGCCGTCAGAGAGCCATGAGCAGCCAGAGCCGTCAGAGAGCCATGAGCAGCCAGAGCCGTCAGAGCGCCATGAGCAGCCAGAGCCGTCAGAGCGCCATGAGCGTCGAGAGCCGTCAGAGCGCCATGAGCGTCGAGAGCCGTCAGCCTGCCATGAGCGTCGAGAGCCGTCAGCCTGCCATGAGCGTCGAGAGCCGTCAGCCTGCCATGAGCGTCGAGAGCCGTCAGCCTGCCATGAGCGTCGAGAGCCGTCAGCCTGCCATGAGCGTCGAGAGCCGTCAGCCTGCCATGAGCGTCGAGAGCCGTCAGCCTGCCATGAGCGTCGAGAGCCGTCAGCCAGCCATGAGCATCGAGATTCGTCAGTCAGCCATGAGCTGTCCTTCAGCCTGAAAAGGCTGGATACCCAGAACTGCCCATCAGTCCAGAGCTGTCTCTCTGTCCGGAGCTGCCTTTCAGTCCGGAGTTGCCCCTCTATCCTAATCTCCCTCTCTATCTTCATCTATTTCTATAGTCTTATCTATCCCTCTTTCTTGATTTATCTCTCTGTCCCGGTGTTGTCATTATTAGATGTGTTATTAAGAGGATTTTGTGGGGGAAGAAAGAGGGTGGACATGCTTGGAGGGAGGAGGCTAGGATGGATTATGGTGGGGTGGGAACCGCGCCCCGAGCCTGAACCACCACCGTGGTTAGATGCCCACCCAGACCCTCCCCTAGACTTTGTGCTGGTGCGTCTGGAGTTCGCACCTTGTGGGGGGGGTACTGTCACGTTCCTGACCTATTTATGTTAGTTTTTGTGTGTTAGTTGGTCAGGACGTGAGGTTGGGTGGGCATTCTATGTTATCTGTTTCTATGTTGGTTTCGGTTTGCCTGGTATGGCTCTTGATTAGAGGCAGGTGGTTTGCGTTTGCCTCTAATTAAGAGTCATATTTAGGTAGGGCATTCTCACTGTTTGTTTGTGGGTGATTGTCTCCTGTGTCCGTATGTCTGTTCGTACCACACTGGACTGTAGCGTTTGTTTGTTTCGTTTCGTTTCGATGTCGTCTGTTTCCTGTACGTAAGTTTATGTTTAGTTATGTAAGTTTATGTTCAGGTTGCGTCAACGTCGTTTTGTTATTTTGTAAGCTTGTTAAAGTGTTTTGTTTCGTTTCGTGTTGCCATCATAATTTATAATAAAGATGGCTTATTTCCCTGAGCCTGCGTTTTGGTCTGAAGATCCTTCTCTCCTCACCTCATCCGAGGATGAGGAGAGCGTCACCCGTTACACACCTTAATTATTTTTGGAGAAACATCAGTTAAAACTTCCATTAAAACCATTCCCCAACTGTATTCTAAAGATTCTGAAGTGTATTCTTATATTCAACTATTGAGGAGAATTGAATTTCTCCGTAAATCCATGCTGTGAGAACTAACCCACAGGAGATCAGACTTGTCACTCCCTCTGTAGCATCAGGCTTTGAGAGAAACGGTGATCCAGAATCCTCGTCCTTCGTTGACTGGCTTAGCAGTAGGAGGGATGCATATTGAGACCGCCACTAATTCCACAACTATAAATACAAAGGATATTGAGCATATTTAAATTAGATCCATTGGCTGTCACGGATATCTACCTCAGGAAGGGGTTTATTTCATTGGCTGTCACTGATATCTGTCTCAAGAGGGGTTCATTTAATTGGCTGTCACGGATATCTTCTTCAGGAGGGGTTGTGTAAGGATTAACAATTAGCAAGAGGACTTCTTTATTTAATAACTTAGCGGGAAGCTAAGTTACTCTCTCTCTCGCATCACACACACACTCTCTCACATCACACACACACACACACACACACACACACACACACACACACACACACACACACACACACACACACACACACTATCTCTCTCTCTCACACACGCTCTCTCTCCTTGGGTTTAACTGCTTTCTAATCTAGTCTGTGTACCACTCTCTCTGCCACCAGGGGCCCGAGGGGACCAGATCCATAATAGTGTCTCCTTCCCAAATGGCCCCCTAGTCCCTATCTAGTGCACTACTTTTGACCAGGGCCCGTAGTGCACTGTGAAGGGAATAGGATGCCATGTTGGACTCAGCCAGTCTGATGAAACAAAGCTATCAGTACATTCCAATAACCAACAACTCACACAGCCAGCTTTATGTGTGTCATTTAGCCTCTGAGAAATATTGGGATTCGGTATCGACTGGTAGGGATTTGATAGTAGAGGAGAGTTGGTGTTTTTCTAAAAGTCAATATGGGCGATGCTATTGCTATCAGCCCATTGCTGGAGACGGCAGGCTTCACTGAGTTATTTGGGAGTTACAGACAGATGCGAAAATGTAAAAGACCTTGCTAGATAGCACCAGTCCGCTAGACTACCGTGGCCAGTCCGCTAGATAGCACCAATCAGCTAGACTACCGTGGCCAGTCCGCTACATAGCACTAGTCGGCTAGACTACCGTGGCCAGTCCGCTAGACTACCGTGGCCAGTCCGCTAGAATACCGTGGCCAGTCCGCTAGAATACCGTGGCCAGTCCGCTAGACTACCGTGGCCAGTCCGCTAGACTACCGTGGCCAGTCCGCTAGACTACCGTGGCCAGTCCGCTAGACTACCGTGGCCAGTCCGCTAGACTACCGTGGCCAGTCCGCTAGAATACCGTGGCCAGTCCGCTAGACTACCGTGGCCAGTCCGCTAGACTACCGTGGCCAGTCCGCAAGATAACCTTGGCCAGTCCGCTAGACTACCTTGGCCAGTCCGCTAGACTACCTTGGCCAGTCCGCTAGACTACCGTGGCCAGTCCGCTAGACTACCGTGGCCAGTCCGCTAGACTACCGTGGCCAGTCCGCTAGACTACCTTGGCCAGTCCGCTAGACTACCGTGGCCAGTCCGCTAGACTACCTTGGCCAGTCCGCTAGACTACCTTGGCCAGTCCGCTAGACTACCTTGGCCAGTCCGCTAGACTACCTTGGCCAGTCCGCTAGACTACCTTGGCCAGTCCGCTAGACTACCGTGGCCAGTCCACTAGACTACCTTGGCCAGTCCGCTAGACTACATTGGCCAGTCCGCTAGACTACCGTGGCCAGTCCGCTAGACTGCTGTTAAATTGTTTACTTCACATACAGACAGACAGCCTGTAGGTATTCTGACCCAGACAGACAATATATATTGTGACCCAGACAGACTGTGTATGTTGTGGTCATTTCACAGTTGCTTGTGTTTTTGCTTCTGGCATTTGCTGCTCCAGTGGAGAGCATGATTAGAGGAGTGGCTTTCCACACGTGTGCAGAAGCACAAATAGAAACACAGAGGTAGGCTTTTCCACATAGCAAAGGATGAAGTTGCCCTTAGACCAGTTTCCTACCCTAATGGTCTAGGCTTGGATTCATGGATGGTGAAATCAAATCAAGGTGTATTTGTTATACGCACCAGACCTGGGATAACTAGAGTTTTAACAAGGGGGCGCAACTTTCACTGCGGACTACGGGGGTATGTCCCCCCCACATTCTGAATTTTCATTTTTGTCACACCCAGTTTCATGATTGGAATATGATAATAAACAAGGCAAAGGTGTGCTCCAGGACTATGTGGATGCCTCCGAGCTGTCCGGTAGGCTGTATGGAATGTTTTTTTATTATTATATTAAATAAGAATTACACTGTACCGGCAGGATAGAACAGTGGCATCTGGTAAGACAAGGGGCGGCGACTATTGCTCGCCTGAGGTAGAGTATCTCATGATAAGCTGTAGACCACACTATCTGCATTTTTTGTAGCTGTTTACATACCACCACAGTCAGAAGCTGGCAGTAAGACAGCATTAAATGAGCTGTATTCCGCCATAAGAAACAAGAAAACACTCACCCAGAGGCGGCGCTCCTAGCAGCTGGGGACTTTAATGCAGGCAAATTTAAATCTGTTTTACCTTAATTTCTATCAGCATGTTAAATGTGCAACCAGAGGGAAGAAAAAAATAAATAATCAAAAAATAAAAATAAATGGACCACCTTTACTCCACACACAGAGACGCATACAAAGCTCTCCTTCGCCCTCCATTAGGCAAATCTGACCATAATTCTAGCCTCCTGATTCCTGCTTACAAGCTAAAATTTAAAGCAGGAAGCACCAGTGACTAGATCAATAAAAAAGTGGTCAGATGAAGCAGATGCTAAGCTACAGGACTGTTTTGCTAGCACAGACTGGAATATGTTCCGGGATTCCTCCGATGGCGTTGAGGAGTACACCACATCAGTCAACATTAAGTGCATCGATGATGTTGTCCCTACAGTGACCGTACGTACATACCCCAACCAGAAGCCATGGATAACAGGCAACCGCACTGAGCTAAAGGCTAGAACTTCCGCTTCAAGGAGTGGGAATCTAACCTGGAAAATTATGAGAAATCCTGTTGTGCCCTCCGATGAACCATCAAACAGGCAAAGCATCAATACAGGACTAAGATCGAATTGTACTACATTGTCTCTGACACTCGTTGGATGTGGCAGGGCTTGCAAATCATTACAGGCTACAAAGGGAAGCACAGCCGAGAGCTGCCCAGTGACACGAGCCTACCAGACGAGCTAAAGTACTTCTATGCCTGCTTCGAGGCAAATAACACTGAAACATGCATGAGAGCACCAGCTGTTCTGGAAGAATGATCACACTTTCCGCAGCCAATGTGATTAAGACTTTTAAACAGGTCAACATTCACAAGGACGCAGGGCCAGACGGATTACCAGGACGTTTACTGCAAGCATGCGCTGACCAACTGGCAAGTGTCTTCACTGACATTTTCAACCTCTCCGAGTCTGTAATACCAACATGTTTTAAGCAGATCACTATAGTGCCTGTGCCTAAGAAAACTAAGGTAATCTGCCTAAATGACTACAGACCCACAGCACTCACGTCTGTAGCCATGAAGTGCTTTGAAAGGCTGGTAATGGCTCACATCAACACCATTATCCCAGAAACCCTAGACCCACTCCTGTTTGCATATCGCCCCAACAGATATCACTATTCCTCGTGTACAGTCGTTACAAAATTCTCAGCTCATTGGTATTTACATTTGAATTGCATAGCAAAGTATAATGTAACAATATGCTAATAAAACGTTGCTCCAAAAGTAATGAGTTTTATTACACAGGCACAAGAACAGTTTAATGTTACTGAGAATGCTAACAGTAACAAAATATGGCTATAAAGGAAACTTAACATCCCAAAACTGCCTTCTTGAATCAACTACAACCACGATAGGTGGAAAATCATGTTAGTTTGTATTCAGAGTAAACTATCCCTTTAAAGATGGTATACAGTGTGTTTGAAATAAGAACACACCTTCAGATGGACAAATAATTTTAAATTGTTTTGGCTGAGCATCCAAATTGCTGTTTGCAAATGGCTTTGAATTATTCCATAGTATTTTCAGGTATCATAAATGTCACACCCTGATCTGTTTTACCTGTCTTGTTTTCTCCACCCCCTCCAGGTGTCGCTTGTTTTCCCCAGTGTATTTATCGCTGTGTTTCCTGTCTGTGCCAGTGTATTTATCCCTGTGTTTCCTGTCTCTTCGTGCCAATTTGTCTTGTATGTTCCACGTCAACCAGCGGTTTTCCCGTACTCCTGCCTTTGCTATGCTCTTGTCCTCCCGGTTTTGACCCTTGCATGCTCTGGACTCTGTACCCGCCTGCCTGACCATTCTGCCTGCCTTGACCACGAGGTTTTCTGCTACTCTGTACCTCCTGAACTCTGATCTGGTTTTGACCTTTTGGATTATTAAACATTGTAAGTCTCCAACCATCTCCCTCCTGTGTCTGCATGTTACAAATGCCACACCCTGCTACAACTCAACTCCCCGTGGAGTGAAAGAGGTATGGGATTGTAGTTGCGAGTAAGGATGACAAAGGCAGAGAATGGTTGGAATTTTTGGGAAAAAGGCCTGGACAGAACCAAAGCAAAAAAAGTAAATAGCAAAGCCCCCTCTCCTACCTTACCTGCCTACCCACTACTTACCTAACTTAGCACCACCTGCTGCGCTAACCAAAATACAGAGGTTGGTCCGCCCAGGTCTCACCTAAGTGCCTTCCCCTTCCCCCCTGGGAACAATTGAAACAGAATAATCCAAACGTACCTAAACAATTTCAAGAATCAAAAACAATTCTATTGGCACACACATACCTCAAAATAAGCAGCTACACAAATACTTAACAAAACCTGTCTCTCAGCCACAACCAAGACCAGCTGTCAGCCAGGACACATTCATCTCGCTTCTGAGCAACAGAACACTTATATAGCTGGAGAAGGAGTCTAATGGGATACAGCTGTATCCTGGCGAGGGGGCGGGGACAGCTCTCCAATCATCAATGGGGCCGACCAATCAACTGCTTAAAGGAATTTCAGGAAGCCATCCTGAAACACACACATACAAACAAAACCACAGCACAGAAACTGGGGAACATAACACGCCCACCACAAAACATGCAAACTTAGTTTGCAATAACACCTAACGCATTCCCAGTTACTAAACTCGTGATAGCGCATCGGCAACCACATTCGCCGAACCCTTCACATGCGTTTTCTGTCTCTCTTTATCTTTTTGCTCCATTTCTAAACGGCCAGCCTTACCTTCAGCCTAGCGGTCCCGTCTGAACGACCCGAAGCAGAAGATAAAGGGTCAAATCGGGGCAATGTAAATTAGGTGTAAACGTAAACGATGTAAACGAGAAACCCCTTCCTCTGCCCTGTCCTCCGACTTGGCATCAGAAGGTCTACCCGTCTCCTCTCTTGAAGCCTTCCTCTCCTCATCTTTCAATGGGAAATGTTTTTCTCACTAAACCCTCCGTGACTAGCACTAAAAGCTCAGCCTTTAGGGCTTTTCTCAGGGATGGAGAGTCCACAATGGTCAGCTATAGTGCAAAGGTCTACTTTCCGCAACCCCACCAAACGATCAACAGAGGCCGCTTCAATAAACTTAGAGATGGCTGAAGCAGCCATTTTGTACACAGCAGTCTACTTAACGACACGACATGTACATATTTTAATATATGCTGTTCATATTAATGCAAAATTACTGTTCTTCTAAAAATATCTGTCACAAAAAACAAGCGTATCTCTGTGAAGTGTCAATGGAGCACTGAGCATACCACAAGCGTTTTATTTTCAAGACCTTTTACAGTTAATTCAGGTCTTGTCATGTTCATTTTGCTTTTGGAGACCCGTACAAGCATTTTTTTTTAATTTTCATGTTTTTGCTCTCTAAGTCACACTTTTTTAATATAAAAACAACAACATTGGATGTACACACAAACGTTTTAAAAAAATCAGGAGACTACCTTTAATGTCTGGGAAAATCGTATTAAAATTTGATTGTTTTAGTGTAGTTTCCCTTTCAAACCTGTTTGGGATAGAGGGCGCTATTTTCACTTTGGGAAAAAATCGTGCCCAATTTAAACGGCCTCGTACTCTATTCTTGCTCGTACAATATGCATATTATTATTACTATTGGATAGAAAACACTCTCAAGTTTCTAAAACTGTTTGAATTATATCTGTGAGTAAAACAGAACTCATTTTGCAGCCTTCCTATTCCATTTTGCAGCCTTCCTATTAATTTGCTTGAAATCTATGGATATACATGCACTTCATACGCCTTCCACTAGATGTCAACAGGCAGTGGGAGGTGGAATGGGGTGTATAGCTTGATCTGAGGTCAAACGAGAGCTCTTGGAATGACGTGACCCCAAATTTCCTTTGTCCAGCAAGGAGCGAGAAGGAACCCTGGATTGCCTTCTGAAAAGCTTTCGTTATAGACGGCTAATAAATCCGGCTTTGATTATATTTGATACATGTGATAATATCATCGTAAAGTATGTTTTTTCAATATAGTTTTATCAGATTATTGAACGTTTATCGGGAGTTTTGGCGTTTTCCGTTCTCTGCGTTTGGTGAAGATGGACAACTTCGCGCCACTTGGCTAGCTTTGGTTGCTAATTCGACAGGCGAAGAGGACATTCTAAAACCAAACAACGATTTATTCTGGACAAAGGACTCCTTGTACAACATTCTGATGGAAGCTCAGCAAAAGTAGGAACCATTTATGATGTTATTTTGTATTTCTGTGGAAAATGTTTAGTACTATTTTCCGCCCTTATTTTGGGCACTGTCTCGCTATAACGTAAGCTGTATGTCGTACTAAAGTTATTTTAAAAAATCTAACACAGCGGTTGCATAGAGAACTAGTGTATCTTTCATTTGCTGTACAACATGTATTTTTTAGTAATGTTTATGATGAGTTATTGGATTAGATTAGGTGACTGTCCAAGATTTCTCCGGATAATTTTGTGCATTTTGACTACGTATTCACATTGTAAAACCATGATTCGTACCGCTAAATATGCACATTTTCGAACAAAACATATATGTATTGTGTAATATGATGTTATAGGACTGTCATCTGATGAAGTCTGTCAAGGTTAGTGAATAAATGTATATCTTTTGCTGTTTAATTGCGATCGCTACCTTTGCGGTGAATGAATGCGGTTGTGTGGTTGGCTATTGTAGTAAGCTAATATAATGCTATATTGTGTTTTCGCTGTAAAACATTTAAAAAATCTGAAATATTGGCTGGATTCACAAGATGTTTGTCTTTCATTTGCTGTATTTGCTGCACCATGTATTTTTCATAAATGTTTTATGATGAGTATTTAGGTATTTCACGTTGCTCTCTGTAGTTATTCTAGCTGCTTTGGTGATATTTGTGATTGTAGCTGCAATGTAAAACTGCAATATGTACCTGAAATATGCACATTTTTCGAACAAAACATAGATTTTTTTGTATAACATGTTATAAGACTGTCATCTGATGAAGTTGCTTCTTGGTTAGTGACTAATTCTATCTCTATTTGGGGTTTTTGTGCAAGCTACCTGTGCTGTGAAAGAAATGTCTGTGCTTTTTTGTATTTGATGGTTAGCTAACATAAATATACGTGGTGTTTTCGCTGTAAAACATTTTAAAAATCGGGACCTGTTGGCTAGATTCACAAGATGTTTATCTTTAATTTGCTGTATTGGACTTGTTAATGTGTGAAAGTTAAATATTTCAAAAAAATATTTTTGAGAATTTCGCAAGCTGCCTTTTCAGTGGAATGTGGGGGGGGGGGGTTCCGCTACCGAAATATTTTAGAAACTCATGTGCTCTCTTGTTGTTCAAATCAACTTTCCTTCAATGTCTAGCATTCATTGTCTTTTCATTTTCATCTGAATTGTTCTACCTAAAACAATAGCGCTGCATAATATATGTATTTTTTTTGATATCAAGTCTTTATATATTTTATGTCTAGCTAAGAGTTTTGTGTTTGAAGAAGGATTTTTTTTTTAGGTTTGATAACGTAAACTATCTTATTAGTTAGCCACTGAGCAAGTCAGTCACACACACTTCATATGAAACGAATGGTGTGGTGAGTGCAGCATAATGCTAGCACATCAGCTAGCTAGCTAGCGAATCATGGTAACCATTTAGATAACTTTAGCCAGGTAGCTAAAAAAAATTCTCTATGGGCTGTATGCAATTATGTAGAGTGGATACAATTGTTTCCTTGTCATCTTGCTAGCTAGTTATATAGATGTGGCCATCTGACTAGTATCAACAGAGTATTTCTACAACACCAGCGCAGCTAGCTAACATTGACTAGACCATAAAGCAACACACACAGACATGCATCGCCAACAAACGCTACCTTCTGGATTGGAATATTTTAACAAAGCTGAGTGGTTGACGACTTCACAATCTTTTATTTGTGAACATAAAAGAGATTAACAGCCGACATTGTTGGGAGGTGTAAAATACTAATCGTCAGGCAAACATTTGACAATCCTTCCGGTGTGACTGAGCTGTAACGGATGTTACCATCCCTGTCCAAATATCTGTACATTAAACTGCTCAAATGTGAGGTGCAGCAGAGGAGCTGTAGGAGGATGGGCTCATTCTAATGGCTAGAATGGAATTGATGGAACAGAGTTACCAATATGTTTGATATGTTTGACTCCGTTTCATTGTTTCCATTCCAGCCATTACAATTAGCCAGTCCTCCTATAGCTCCTCCCACCAGCCTCCTCTGGTGCGGTGCACATTTTAGCAGGTAAACTGCATTTTGGAACATTCTGCATAGGTCTTCCGCCGTGTACACATTCATGTGCTTAACATGTGAAGAAATAGGTGGTGATACGTTTCATCAGCCTTATGAATTGGTACAGTGTTAACCTCCACTTTACTTCTTTGATACACATAACTGGGAGTTAAGAATTGAGAATACGAAATGTCAACTGAAAACAAAGTGGTATATCTGCGTATAGCCTCCAATACACCACTGACTGTACGATTTGAGAAGGGTGCTCCTCCCTCACTGCTTTTGTCCCTTCACATCATCAACCGGTGCTCAGGTTAGTAAAACTCCCTCAAAGGCTATATTTACGAAGGCACCCCAATTCTGATATATATTTTTTAACTAACTCATCTTTTGACCATTTAACTCTGAAAAAGATCTGATGTGAAAATATCTGTCGTGAAAACATCTGATGTGATTGGTCAAAAGGCAAATACGTGGAATGAAGATTAGAATTGGGCTGCCTGTGTAACACAGCCATAGGCCACTTTCTACAGCAAATGTGAGGCGACACAACAACCAATGGTTGCGTGCCACGTCATCAACTGTGTCATCCATTGACATATGATGTGATTAGCTGATACTTAAAATACTTATCAAGGCGATGTCAGATCTGTCAGACGTCAGCAACGTCTAAGCTTTGGAAAGTGGCTGAAGTCTGTTTGGAAGCAGTGATAAACTCCCTCATAGTCTGTTTGGTCCCAGCCACACAGACTGTGTTTACACAGGGAGCCCAATTCTGACCTTTTGCCCCACGTTATGGATAAAACAGCTGATCTGATTGGTGAAAAGACCAATTAGCGGGAAAAAGATCAGCATTTGGCAGCTACAGACGCATGAACATGTATGAAATTGAATATGCATTGATCAACTGTCTGTTTTTCTGTAAATTGTTGAACTGAATTTGGTTTCTTTCTTTTGTCGTACAATCATCTCTGTTGTTCACCATATGTCAAAGGATGACTCCTGTTGAAAAACAATTGGCTCAAACCAGAATGGGTGGGTAGAGTTCACTCTTTAAAACCGTCGGATTGGTCCATGATGTGCAAACTCCACCCTCCAGCACACCAGTTTACACCAGCTGAATGAAATCCAGAGCACCTAATCGCAATGGGGAAATTGAACCAACTGAAATTAAGTTCATGTACAGCTGTACATAATTAGCCAGCCAGGTTAGAAGGGTCTGGGATTCCTTTATGAGGTGCAACCAAAATAGCTGTTAGACAAAGCAACAGGGATATTCTGGCAAGGTGTCTGTCTAGCATTAGTTCTGAATACTGTTGTGGTTTTGATCACTAAGATGGCTGTGACTTTTGGACTCTCTTTGAGGTTAGTTTTTCAATGTATTCATCTGGTTGGTTTACCTTGTTTTAAAGTGTTCACTGGTTATTTATGTTTAACTGTCTGTTTTGTAGTGTTTCTTGGATTTGCTGCCTGCTAATTGGAGGGATAACGTGTTTTACACTTAAAGGTGTGTTTTGGTTTACACTACTTCAGTTCAAATCAGTCTAGTTCCAATAGCTTAAGCTGTGATTTTTTTTTACAACCTTTCTTTCTCTTTGTTTCCTAGGTAACGCTTATGGGCATCCTGCCTCAACTGGACCTGAACCAACAGGATCCCATGCCCAAGCGAGTGTGGTGTCTGTTCCAAATGCTAAAGCTACTGGCCACAATAGCCCAGTAAATGTGACGTCGGGTCGAAATGCCACATCTGAAGCAACTGACATCCGCGCCTCAGCAGAAGCCACCGGCCCCCTCGCCTCAGCAGAAGCGACCGGCCCCCGCGCCTCAGCAGAAGCGACCGGCCCCCGCGCCTCAGCAGAAGCGACCGGCCCCCGCGCCTCAGCAGAAGCGACCGGCCCCCGCGCCTCAGCAGAAGCGACCGGCCCCCGCGCCTCAGCAGAAGCGACCGGCGCCTCAGCAGAAGCGACCGGCGCCTCAGCAGAAGCGACCGGCGCCTCAGCAGAAGCGACCGGCGCCTCAGCAGAAGCGACCGGCGCCTCAGCAGAAGCGACCGGCGCCTCAGCAGAAGCGACCGGCGCCTCAGCAGAAGCGACCGGCGCCTCAGCAGAAGCGACCGGCGCCTCAGCAGAAGCGACCGGCGCCCGCGCCTCAGCAGAAGCGACAGGCCTTGAACAGACGGCCCGACCCCTCAACAAGCTAGATAGGGCGATCATAATTTGGTTTGCCCAACTCCTTAATCGTCTTTCCCCTGTTACTGTGCCTCCTTTTGAAGAAAAGGGCAAAGCTAACTGAGGTTGGGAAATATGCTAACTAATGCACTTGTTTGAAATGAGGATCTCCTTCACTTGCGCATCGTCAGGCAAATTGTTTTACATGGGTGGACGCTACATTGTTAGGAATTGTTTTTATAACCACACGACTAAAATTGACATCTGATTTGGCGATATTGCTGACACACTTTTAGGTTCTACGGTTATGCTTTTGGTTTAGCCTGGTGTTCCTGCTACTCTTGCATGATTTGCTCAATAAACAATTTGACTTTCAAAATACCTCTTCCTTCAAATATGTTCTCTTCTGCCTACCATGTGCTTTCTGTTTGGGAACAGACTGGGTCTGGAGTAAAAGGGAATGTGGTTCACAACACTGGTGTAAACAGATTTGTTTACCTTTGTTTCTGGTAGTTCAAATGCCAAAGATGTCTAAATTGTCAGAGCTCCCTCATATGTTCATACTTTCCCTGTCCCTTTGTGTAGGGTGTTTGACTTACAGTAATTTGCCTGTTACCATAGGTGCCTGAAGAATGTGAATGCAGTTTACCTCAACGTCCCACTGCCTGTCACTAACCTGTCCCAGGGACACTAAAGTTTCTCCTTGACCTTATTCAGAAACATTAAAACATCTTGACACTATGCCTGTTCTACAATGTTGGTCTGGCCAGACACATGGATGCAATTGTATATGCAGTCTCAACTTTCAGCCGTAGAAAGCATGAAATTTGTCTTTCAGACATGTCAACTCTCAATGTGGCCTTCTGCACAATCCATTTCTACCTCATACCAATGAGGTTGCACTTGCAGAAGCACCTGGCAGGAACTTTCAGAATTTAAAAGGGGCATTTGATTAGGCATGCTGTACTAACTTTAATCTGGGGCCATTGTAAATGTGTTAACCTAAAAGCCTGCCGGTGACTCACTTCTGCCTTTCTTGGTATCAAGGTGTGAAACTATTTCAAGAGCTCTTAGCGTTCTGACTTTCTCATGGAATTAGTTAGTGACCGTTTATGGCGGAATGACAAATCAGTGGTGAGCAGGAAGTTGACTTTTTAGGACCGGCAAGTGACTCATTACTGGCAATCTGATTATGGAGGAATTAACTTCTCTAGGGTAGGGGGCAGCATTTGGGAATTCTGGATGAAATGCATGCCCAAATTAAACAGCCTGCATCTCGGGCTCAGAATATATGATATGCATATAACTGGTTGATTTGGATAGAAAACACAAGTTTCCAAAACTGTTAAATAGTGTCTTGAGAGTATAAAATAACTGATTTGGCAGGCAAAAACCTGAGACAAATCCATTCAGGAAGTAGTTTTTTATTTGTTTTTGTAGTTTTCTATTCAATGCCAATAGAGTATCCATTGACTTAGGACTCAAAATGCAGTTTCTATGCCTTCCACTAGATGTCAACAGTCTTCAGAAAATGTTCAGGCTTGTATCCTGAAAAATGAGGAAATAAGAGCAGTCTGAATGAGTGGACCCTGCAGTGTCACAGAGCTTTTTCCTGCGCAAGACCGAGAGAGTGCGTTTCTTGTTTACATTTTATATTGACAAAGTTATTGTCCGGTTGAAATATTATTGATTATTTAGGCTAAAAACAACCTGAGGTTTGAATATAAACGTCGTTTGACATGTTTCTATGAACTTTACGGATACAATTTGGTTTTTGGGTATAAAAAGACTATCGAACAAAAGGAACATTTATTGAGTAAATGAATGTTTGCTGATTGCAACCATATGTAGATCATCAAAGTTAAGGGATTCATTGTATCTCTATTTCTAAATTGTGTAACAGTTCTAGCTGGCTGGCTACTGTTTGTAATGATTTGTTAATTGTGCTATGTTCTCATAATCGTAATGTATGCTTTCGCCGTAAAGCTTTTAAAAAATCTGACACCGTGGTTGGATTCACAAGCAGTTCATCTTTAACCTGTTTGGGCTGCAGGGGCAGTATTGAGTAGCCGGATAAAAGATGCCCATTTCAAACAGCCTCGTACTCAATTCTTGCTCGTACAATATGCATATTATTATTACTATTGGATAGAAAACACTCTCTAGTTTCTAAAACCGTTTGAATTATATCTGTGAGTAAAACAGAACTCATTTTGCAGCACACTTCCTGACAGGAAGTGCAAAATCTGAAATCGATGCTCTGTTCTAGGGCCTGCCTATAAATGTCCTTGATATATATTACTATACATGCACTTCATACGTCTTCCACTAGATGTCGACAGGCAGTGAGAGAAGAAATGGAGTGTATAACTTGATCTGGGGTCGAATAAAAGCTCTTTGTATGACGTGTCACCAGTTTCCTGTTTTCTGGAGAGCGCGAGAAGGGACCTGGTATTTTCTTCTGATAAGCTGTCGTTATAGACGACTAATATCTCCGGCTTTGATTTTATTTGATACATGTGACAATATCATCGTAAAGTATGTTTTTTCAATATAGTTTTATTTGATTATTGAATTTTTTTCGGGACGTTAGGCTTGTTGCTTTGTCTGCGTATGTTCAGGAAGGAGAGCTTCGCGCCACTTTGCTAACTTTCCGTGCTAATTGACTGGAGAAGAGGACATTCTAAATCCAAACAACGATTGTTCTGGACAAAGGACCCCTTGTACAACATTCTGATGGAAGATCGTCAAAAGTAGGACCCATTTTATGATGCTATTTCATATATCTGTCGAACATGTTGTACTAGTAGTTTGCGCCCAGATTTTGGGCACTCTCTCGCTATAACTAAATTGGATATCCTGCGCCGGCTCTGCGCACTGTGTCTCCAGTGCGTCTGCACAGCTCAGTGCGTCCTGTGCCTGCGCCCCGCATCTGCAGGGCGAAAGTAACCATCCAGCCAGGACGGGTTGTGCAGGCTCCTAGCTCGAGACCTCCAGTGCGCCTCCACGGCCCAGTGTATCTGGTGCCTCTGCCTAGGACACAGCCTCATGTATGTCTCTCCAGCCTGGTGAGAAGCCTCCAGTGATGATCAATGTCAAGAAGTCTCCAGTGATGATCAATGGCACGAAGCTTCCAGTGATGATCCATGGCAAGAAGCCTCCAGTGAGGAGTCATGGAACAAAGGCTTCCAGTCCAGAGCCTATTGCGAAGGTCTCCAGTCCGGAGCCTCCAGCGACGTTCTCCAATCCGGAACCTCCAGCGACGTTCTCCAGTCCGGAGCCTCCAGCGACGTTCTCCAGTCCGGGGCCCGCTATGAGGGACCCCAGTCTGGGGTCGGCGGCGAGGGTCCCCGCACCAGAGGTGCCACCAAAGTGGGGGGAGCCAGAGGCAGAGGGGGGTCTACGTCCCGCACCAGAGCCGCCGCCGTAAAGGAAGCCCACCCGGCGTAAAGGAAGCCCACCCGGACCCTCCCCTTTAGAGTCAGGTTTTGCGGCCGGAGTCCCCATCTTTGGGGGGGTACCTTCACGCCCTGGCCATAGAGAGGTTTTTATTCTCTATTTTGGTTAGGCCAGGGTGTGACTAGGGTGGGCATTCTAGTTTTTTTTATTTCTATGTTTTGTATTTCTTTGTTTTTGGCCGGGTATTGTTCTCAATCAGTCTATCAGATGAACTGTCAGTATACTAAGTTGAACTGTTGGCGATAATAGTTGCCCTCCAGTGGGGGGAGGACGTACAACCTGTTAGAATTATAGTATGCTACTATTGAATACCTCCAATAGTAGGTCACTCCTATTAAATTTACCAAATGATAAACTATTCAATACAGACAGGTCAATCTGATAGGCTACTTTGTAGCTGGTTAACATTTAATAGAGAAGGTTTTTGGGAAAGCCTTTCCATCTACCAGAAGACAGTTGTTTATATCATTACCATCACTATATTTTTCCTGTTCCTTAATTGTTTTTTCTTCATATTATGAGGCATGTCTTACCATGATTCAAAGTAGCCAAGCCAAAAACCTACCATAGAAATGTTGAGGGAAATATTTTATAAACTCATATGTGCTCTCCTGTTGTTCAAATCAACTTTCTTTCAATGTCTAGCATTCATTGTCTGAGTGCGGATTGGTGCTTATCACGGTAGGAGGCCGTTTTTTATCTTGCTAGAACAAAAGACATACCTGCTGTGAGCGGATGAATCTGGCTTTGGCTGACAACTTGTTTTTGAGCCAATCAGAGAGCACGAAGCTCCACGTGGGGGAGCGACAAGAAAAAGAGGGCCTTTTCATCAGAATTGTTCTACCTAAAACAATAACGCTGAAAAATACAACTTTATTTTCTATTTCAAGTCTTCATATATTTTATGTCTAGCTAAGAGTTTTGTGTTTGAAGAAGGATTTGTTGTTAGGTTTGATAATGTAAACTAGCTTATTAGTTAGCTATCTAGCAAGCTAACATTAGCTTCACACACACTTCATATGAAACTAATGGTGTGGTGAGTGCATGATGCTAGCACAACAGCTAGCTAGCTAGCGAATCATGGTAACCATTTAGATAACTTTAGCCAGGTAGCTAAAGAAATGTATCTATGGGCTGTATGCAATTATGGAGAGTGGATCAAAATGTTTCTTCGTCGTCTTGCTAGCTAGTTATCTAGATGTGGCCATCTGACTAGTATCAACAAGGTCTTTCTACAACACCAGCACAGCTAGCTAACATTGACTAGACCATAAAGCAACACACACAGACATGCATTGCCAACAAACGCTACCTTCTGGATTGGTATATTTTAACAAAGCTGAGTGGTTGACAAATTCACAATCTATTCTGAGTGAACATAAAAGAGATTGACAGCCGACATTGATGGGAGGTGTAAAATACTAATCGTCAGGCAAACATTTGACAGTCCTTCCAGTGTGTCTGAGCTGTAACGGATATTACCATCTCTGTCCAAATATCTGTATATGAAAATGCTCAAATTAGAGGTGCAGTACTGGAGCTATAGGAGGATGGGCTCATTCTAATGGCTGGAATGGAATTGATGGAACACAGTTACCAATATGTTTGATATGTTTGACTCTGTTCCATTGTTTCCGTTCCAGCCATTACAATGAGCCAGTCCTCCTATAGCTCCTCCCACCAGCCTCCTCTGGTGCGGTGCACATTTTAGAAGGTAAACTGCATTTTGGAACATTCTGCATAGGTCTACCGCTGTGTACACATTCATGCGCTTAAAATGTGAAGAAATAATCGTTTTCAACATTTTAAGGTGAACATTCTGAGTCGGTCCATCAGCCTTGTGAATTGGTACAGCATACACCTCCACTTTACTTCTTTGATACACATCAGTGGGTGTTAAGAATTGATTATACGAAATGTCCACTGAAAACAAAGTGATATACATGCGTATAGCCTCCTTTACACCACTGACTGTACGATTTGAGAAGGGTACTCCTCCCTCACTGCTTTTGCCCGTTCACATCATCAACCGGTACACCGCGGCTCAGGTTAGTAAAACTCCCTCAAAGGCTACATTTACAAAGGCACCCCAATTCTGCTATTTTTTTAAACTAATTCATCTTTTGACCATTCAGCTCTGAAAAAGATCTGATGTGAAAAGATCTGGCGTGAAAGATCTGATGTGATTGGTCAAAAGGAAAATACGTGGAAAAAATATCAGAATTGGGCTGCCTGTGTAACACAGCCATACGCCACTTTCTACAGCTAATGTGAGGCGACGCAACAACCAATGGTTGCGTGCTACGTCAGCAACTGTGTCAACCACTGATATATGATGTGATTAGCTGATACTTAAAATACTTATCTAGGCGATGTCAGATCTGTCAGACGTCAGCAACGTCTAAGCTTTGGAAAGTGGCTGAAGTCTATTTGGAAGCAGCGATAAACTCCCTCATAGTCTGTTTGGTCCCAGCCACATATACTGTGTTTACACTGGGAGCCCAATTCTGACCTTTTGCCCCACGTTATGGGCAAAACAGCTGATCTGATTGGTGAAAAGACCAATTAGTGGGAAAAAGATCAGCATTTGGCAGCTACAGACGCATGAACATGTATGAAATTTAATATGCATTCATCAACTGTCTGTTTTTCTGTAAATTGTTTAACTGAATTTGGTGTTTTTCTTTTGTCATCCAATCATCTCTGTTGTTCACCATACGTCAACGGATGACTCCTGTTGAAAAACAATTGGCTCAATCCAGAATGGGTGGGTAGAGTTCACTCTTTAAAAACGTCGGATTGGTCCATGATGTGCAAACTCCACCCTCCAGCACACCAGTTCACACCAGCTGAATGAAATCCAGAGCACCTAATTGCAATTGGGAAATTGAACCAATGGAAATTAAGTTCATTGGCTGACAGCTGTACATAATTAGCCAGCCAGGTTAGAAGGGTCTGGGATTCCTTTATGAGGTGCAACCAAAACAGCTGTTAGACATAGCAACAGGGATATTCTGGCAGGGTGTCTGTCTAGCATTAGTTCTGAATAATACGGTTGTGGTTTTGATCACTAAGATGGCTGTGACTTTTGGACTCTCTTTGAGGTTAGTTTTTCAATGTATTTATTTTTTGGTTTACCTTTTTCTAAAATTTTTCACTGGTTATTTATGTTTAACTGTCTGAATGTTTTGTAGTGTTTCTTGGATTTGTTGCCTGCTAATTGGAGGGATAACGTGTTTTACCATTCAAGGTGTGTTTTGGTTTACACTACTTCAGTTCAAATCAGTCTAGTTCTGATAGCTTAAGTCTTGATTTTTACAACCTTTTTTTCTCTTTGTTTCCTAGGTAATGCTTATGGGCATCCTGCCTCCACTGGACCTGAACCAACTGGAGCCCATGCCCAAGCGAGTGTGGTGTCTGTTCCAAATGCTAAAGTTACTGGCCACAAAAGCCCGGCAAATGTGACGTCGGGTCGAAATGCCACATCTGAAGCAACTGCCACATCTGAAGCAACTGCCACATCTGAAGCAACTGCCATCCGCGCCTCAGCCGAAGCGGCCGGCCCCCGCGCCTCAGCCGAAGCGGCCGGCCCCCGCGCCTCAGCCGACGCGGCCGGCCCCCGCGCCTCAGCCGAAGCGGCCGGCCCCCGCGCCTCTGCCGAAGCGGCCGGCCCCCGCGCCTCTGCCGAAGCGGCCGGCCCCCGCGCCTCTGCCGAAGCGGCCGGCCCCCGCGCCTCTGCCGAAGCGGCCGGCCCCCGCGCCTCTGCCGAAGCGGCCGGCCCCCGCGCCTCTGCCGAAGCGGCCGGCCCCCGCGCCTCTGCCGAAGCGGCCGGCCCCCGCGCCTCTGCCGAAGCGGCCGGCCCCCGCGCCTCTGCCGAAGCGACAAGCCTTGAACAGACGGCCCGACCCCTCAACAAGCTAGATAGGGAGATCATAATTTGGTTTGCCCAACTCCTTAATCGTCTTTCCCCTGTTACAGTGCCTCCTTTTGAAGAAAAGGGCAAAGGTAACTGAGGTGGGGAAATGTGCCAACCAATGCACTTGTTTGAAATGAGGTTCTCCTTCACTTGCGCATCGTCAGGCAAATTGTTTTACATGGGTGGACGCTGCAATGGTAGGAATTGTTTTAATAACCGTACGACTAAAATTTACATCTGATTTGGCGATATTGTTGACACACTTTTAGGTTCTACGGTTATGCTTTTGATTTAGCCTGGTGTTCCTGCTACTCTTGCATGATTTGCTCAATAAACCATTTGACTTTCTAAATACCTTGTCCTTCAAATATGTTCTCTTCTACCTACCATGTGCTTTCTGTTTAGGAACAGACTGGGTCTGGAGTAAAAGGGAATGTGGTTCACAACACTGGTGTAAACAGATTTGTTTACCTTTGTTTCTGGTAGTTCAAATGCCAAAGATGTCTAAATTGTCAGAGCTCCTTCATATGTTCATACTCTCCCTGTCCCTTTGTGTAGGGTGTTTGACTTACAGTAATTTGCTCATTACCGTAGGTGCCTAAAAAATGTGAATGCAGTTTACCTCATCGTCCCACTGCCTGTCACTAACCTGTCCCAGGGACACAAGTTTCTCCTTGACCTTATTCAGAAACATTAAAATAAGTTGACCCATTTTTTTTTTTTTTTGCCTGTTATCTTCTACTGCCTCTGAAACCCGGATCCGGGATCCCCCCCCCACCCCCCCCCCCACACTGATTAGCATAGCGTCACATTTAAATAGTAGCATCTAAATATCATTAAATCACAAGTCCAAGACACCTAATGAAAGATACAGATCTTGTGAATCAAGTCACCATTTCAGATTTTTAAAATGTTTTACATGGAAGACAAAATATGTATATCTATTAGCTAACCATGTTAGCAAAAGACACCCTTTTTCTTTGTCCACCATTTTTTCTCAACACCAGTAGCTATCACCAATTCGGCTAAACTAAGATATTGATAGCCACTAACCAAGAAAAAAGCTCATCAGATGACAGTCTGATAACATATTTATGGTATAGGATAGGTTTTGTTAGAAAAATGTGCATATTTCAGGTATAAATCATAGTTTGCCATTGTAGCCATCATCACAAATCTCACCAAAGCTCCTAGAATTACTACAGACAGCAACGTGTATTACCAATTTACTCATCATAAAACATTTCTTAAAAATACACAGCACATAGCAATGGAAAGACACAGATCTTGTGAATTCAGACATTTCAGATTTTCTAAGTGTTTTACGGCGAAAACACAAATCGTTATATTAGCATACCACATTTTCAAACATTACCCCAGCATAGATTCTAGCCAAAGAGAGTGATAACGTCAACATTGCCAAAATATATTATTTTTTTCACTAACCTTCTCAGAATTCTTCAGATGACACTCCTGTAACATCAAATTACACAATCCATATAGAGTTTGATCGAAAATGTGCATATTTAGCGGCACAAATCGTGCTTACACAATGGAAATAGTGTTCAACTACTCAAGCAATCTGGCCGGCGCCATTTTGAAAATACAAATATTTTTATCAAAAACTATTCATAAACTTGACTAAAAAAATACAGGTTGGACATGAAATGAAAGATGTCTTAGTTATTAATGCAACCGCAGAGTTAGATTTTTAAAATTAACGTTACTAGACATACAGTGTGCGTTACAGCCAAACTAGTGACGCAATAACGGCGTCACTAATCACCATTATTGAGTTTACATTTTTCCACATAAAAACGGAATAACATAAATAGCTCTTACTTTTCGACGAGCTTCCATCAGAATCTTGCCATGGTTGTTCTTTGTCCAAAAGAATCGTTGCTTGGTTGTTAAACGTTGCATTCAACTTCAGATATAGCAGCTAACTATTGCTAACAATTGCTAACATTAGCTAACGTGTCCAAATCCTCAATACGCAATACTGAGGAAATCCGAAAAATAGCAGTATACTCGCATAATCTGATATAACTCGGTTTCAAATAGCTTCGTTATGATGTTTCTAACACGTATATCAAATTAAATTACAGACTGATATATCTAAAGTTCATTACTGCGCGCTCGAAAATGGCATGCCCAGGTCTCTCTCTGCGTAAAGTTCAACGTCGAAAAGATGGCGCACTTCACTCCTTGGTCTTTTATAACCTCTGAGAGTGACGTAGGAAGCCCATTCCACTTCTCATTGCTTACTGACATCCAGGGGAAGGCGGGTGCAGTTCGTGTCGTTCCATAGGATATACACACCCCTTTAAATTGAACTGAGATCAGAGCTTCGCTCTCAGACCTTCGCAAAACCTGTCATGGATTTCGCTGTAGAAAAAATCCTGTTCCATCAGAGACATAATTCAAACGGCTATAGAAACTAGATAGTGTTTTCTATCCAATAGTAACAATAATATGCATATTGTACGATCAAGAATTGAGTAGGAAGCCGTTTCATCTGTAAAGACAATTATGCTAATTTGAAACAGCACCCCCTATAGTCGCAAGAAGTTAACCTGTTGAGGATGGGGGCGCTGTTGAGACTATTTATGCTAATTGGGTAATTTTTGAAACGGCTTCCCACAAAATCCTTGATCGTACAATATGCATATTATTATTATTATTGGATAGAAAACAGTCTATAGTTTCTATAGGAGTTGAAATTTTGTCTCTAAGTGGAACAGAGCCCATTCTACAGCAATTTCCCTGACATGGAGTCAGATTTCAGAAATGTTGGCCACTGTTCTGAAGTCAGTTAAAAGGGCACTGTTATTGCTATGACTATACGGACACTTCTTACGTCTTCCCCTGGATGCCTTTACGTGATGACGATTCCAATGGGGTCGATTGCGCGTTCACAGGCACTACAAATGAAAAAACCCTGTAGCTAGCAAGTCTTTTCTTGGTGCGTAACGCGCGTGGAAGACACCGACCCGCTCCTGTTCCAAGCGTTAGTTTAGCCTGTTATATTTCTCCGGTCATCTTTTCACTCGTTATAGGAGTTAAAAACATCATAAGGTAGTTAATTTAAAGCGTTTTATAGCAATTTATATCCGTTTAGTGCGATTTTGGGACATTTATTTTTGAAACGATGTGAATAGCTGGGCACGCTTTTCAGTTCATCCCGAACGCAGTTGGCATTTCCACATGGCAAGAGGACAGCTTTCCACCAAAAGACGATTACTCCCAAGAAAGGATCCTTTGCCCAAGATACTGATGGAAGAACAGCTCAAAGTAGGACATTTTTATTATGATAAATCGTGTTTCTGTCGAAACATTTTAGTGGCTTAGGACGCCATGTTTTTTGACGTAGCTTCGCTTGGCGCAAACTGTATTGAAAAGTAAGGATAAATTAAAAAATGTAATTCCGCAATTGTATTAAGAATTAAATTGTCTATCAATCCCTGTCCACCCTATATTTTTTAGTCACGTTTATGAGTATTTATGTATAAGAGTAGATCACTGTCTAATTGGCGCAAGGACATTTTCTGACCAGCTGAGCTACATTTCACATTGTCTAACCATGATTTTGGTGGCTAAATATAAACGTTTTTGATCAAACTCTATATGGATTGTGTAATATGATGTTACAGGAGTGTCATCTGAAGAATTCTGAGAAGGTTAGTGAAAAAATTAATATATTTTTGGCGATGTTGACGTTATCGCTCACTTTGGCTAGAATCAATGCTGGGCTGCTATGTGCTATGTGCTATGCTAATATAACGATTTATTGTGTTTTCGCTGTAAGACACTTAGAAAATCTGAAATATTGTCTGTATTCACAGGATCTGTGTCTTTCGATTCGTGTATGCTGTGTATTTTTACGAAATGTTTGATGATTAGTAAGTAGGTAAACACGTTGCTCTAAGTAGTTTTTCTATTCCATTTGTGACGGTGGGTGCAATTGTAACCTATGCCATCTACCTGAAATATGCACTTTTTTCTAACAAAACCTATCCCATACCATAAATATGTTATCAGACTGTCATCTGATGAGTTTTTTTGTTGGTTAGGGGCTATAAATATCTTAGTTTAGCCGAATTGGTGATGGCTACTGGTGTTGGTGGACAAATAAAAGATGGTGGATTATGCTAATGTGTTTTTAGGTAATAGATGTACATCTTTACATATTGTGTCTTCCCTGTAAAACATTTTAAAAATCGGACATGTTGACTGGATTCACAAGATCTGTGTCTTTCATTAGCTGTATTGGACTTTAATGTGTGAAAGTTAAATATTTTAAAAAAATATTTTTTTTGAATTTCGCGGCACTGGTTTTTCAGTGGGGGGGGGGGGGGGTGCCGCTAGCGGCACGCTGATCCTAGACAGGTTAAACAATGTTGGTCTGGCCAGACACATGAACATGGATGCACTCAGATATGCATTCTCAACTATCAGCTGTAAGAAGTACGAAATGTGTCTTTATCAGACATGTCAACTCTCAATGTGGCCTTCTGCACAATTCATTTCTACCTGATAGCAATGAGGTTACACCTGACAGGAACTGTCTGACTTTAAAAGGTGCATTTGATTACGCATGCTGTATTAACTTTAATGTGAAATCCATAGATTACAAACTAATTTAATAAAATTGACTTTTCTTATGAACTGTAACTGAGTAAATCTGTTAATTGTTAGAATTGTTGAGAAGAATCTTAAAAATAAAATATGTCTTTGTTTCAAATGTTTTGGTTACTACATGATCTCCCTCTTGCTCTTTAGTATTGGTAAAGGAATGTTCCTTTGTCTACAGAAGACCTTGTCCCACCAAAACAATAATGTCCAAAAAGTAAACACTGGAACAATATTTTTAACATTTGAATGTTTGGAATGGTCAGTGGGGATCTAAGGAATAATCATGTCACATCGTTTATTTTATGACGTCATTAAACAATGATAGACCATCACCAGAATGGCATTCTGAAATCAACACCAACGAGCGATGGAGAGGAACCAGAATCACTTCCCGGCCATCCCGAGTTTGTCGAGCCAGTCAATTTTGCATTTCTGTGGTATTTTTGAGCATGTCACATTTGTGATGGTAAATGCCCATTGAAACATATTGCAAATGGACAGTACATTTGCAATATGATTCAACAGTGAAAAAACATCACCAAATGGACATGATGAATTCAACACAACGAGCGATGTAGAGGAACCACTATCACTGCCTGTCCATCCCGAACTCATCGGGCCAGTCAATTTTGCATTTCTGCAGTATTTTTGAGCATGTCAAATTTGTGATGGTAAATGCCCATTGAAACATATTGCAAATGGACAGCCGTGCACCTGGTGATTGGAATGGGTTACCAGAAGCACATGTTTGAAATGTTTTTTTAACGCCTTTAGGTGGGAGCAAGGGGTCTACGGCGGGTAGGGAGCACCCCTCACCCGGGCCCCTGGTCATTTTGGACGTTTTTCAAAAAATCGTTAAAAAACGACCGAGTCCCAATTCTCCCTCTTGATACATGACAAATAGAACATCTAGGTTTATTCATGGCTTAACGTAGTGCTATATATCATTTGGGCAGTATAAATACCATTTGGCCATGGTTCACTGACTTTTGGGTTTGGAAACCGACTTCCTATGATCGTACATGGCAAATGGACATAACATCCTGATTTGGCACTTTCAATACTTTCATATTGCATTTCTTATGGCATTTGGCAATGGTTCACTGACTTTTGACTTTGACTTTTGACTTCCTATGAAATCATATTGCAAATGGACAATAAAATATGATAAAAGTATGTTCATACACTTCTTATGCATGTAAAATTTACAAAAGAATCGAAAGAATTTCAAAAAATGGTTCAGAACGCACTTTTTTAAGGGGGTGATAAGTTTTTTTTTTTAAACTGCACATTTTTTAAATTGTACTCTTGGGTCTTGACTTGTGTTACATTTGCAATAAGAACATTTACGGTGGCGCGCACTCGCCATCTATTGGAGTTTTGCAGTGTTACACTTGGCATTTGCCGAATGACATTTGCAATGTGTTTTGAATGAAACTGCGTCCAAATGAGTGGTATCGTATATATGGTCCGTACAGTGCCAATAAGATCCCATTAATTTTGGTCCATTTCAGGGGGGTGTTCCCTTACATAGGAATTCCTCTTGTCCAGATGGGTTAGGGCAGTGTGATTGCGATTGCGTCGTCTGTGGACCGATTGGGGCGGCAAGCAAATTGGAGTGGGTCTAGGGTGTCAGGTAGGGTGGAGGTGATATGGTCCTTGACTAGTCTCTCAAAGCACTTCATGATGACAGAAGTGAGTGCTACAGGGCGGTAGTCATTTAGCTCAGTTACCTTAGCTTTCTTGGGAATCCACTTTGTCTCTATACTGACGCTTAGCTTGTTTGATTGACTTGCGGAGGGAATAGCTACACTGTTTGTATTCGGTCATGTTTCTGGTCACCTTGCCCTGATTAAAAGCCCCTGCCCAGTCATGTGAAATCCATAGATTACAACCTTCTAAATTGATGTCAATTGACTAATTTCCTTATATGAACTGTAACTGAGTAAATTTGATAATTGTTGCATGTTGTGTTTATATTTTTTCAGTGTATAGTACCAGTCAACAGTTTGGACACACCTACTCATTCAAAGGTTTTTCTTTATTTTTACTGTTTTCTACATTGTAGAATAATAGAAGACATCAACACTGTGAAATAACACATATGGAATCATGTAGTAACCAAAACGGTGTTAATCAAATCCAAATATATTCTATATGAGATTCTTCAAAGTTGCCACCCTTTGCCTTGATTACAGCTTTGCACACTCTTGGAATTCTCTCAACCAGCTTCACCTGGAATGCTTTTCCAACAGTCTTGAAGGAGTTCCCAAATATGCTGAGCACTTGTTGGCTGCTATTCCTTCACTCTGCGGTCCAACTCATCCCAAACCATCTCAATTGGGTAGAGGTCGGGTATTGCAGCCCTCCATAACTCTCCTTGGCCAAATAGCCCTTACACAGCCTGGAGGTGTGTTTTGGGTCATTGTTCTGTTGAAAAACAAATGATGGTCCCACTAAGCGCAAACCAGATGGGATGGAGTATCGCTGCAGAATGCTGTGGACTCATTTGGACTCATCAAACCAAAGGACAGATTTCCACCGGTCTAATGTCCATTGCTCATGTTTCTTGGCCCAAGCAAGTCTCTTCTTATTATTGGTGCCCTTAGTATTTTTTTTTTATTTTTTTTTTTACTTCTCTAGGGTAGGGGGCAGCATTCGGAATTTTGGATGAAAAGCGTGCCCAAATTAAACTGCCTGCTACTCAGGCCCAGAAGCTAGGATATGCATATTATTAGTACATTTGGATAGAAAACACTCTGAAGATTCTAAACCTATTTGAATCATGTCTGTGAGTATAACAAAACATATTTGGCAGGCGAAAACCCCAAGGACAAACCATTCAGAATCTTTTTTTTTTAGGTCACTCTCTTTTCAATGAGCATTCATTGGGAATCCACATTTCTAAGCAAC
This sequence comes from Salvelinus fontinalis, assembly GCF_029448725.1. Classification (NCBI taxonomy): domain Eukaryota; kingdom Metazoa; phylum Chordata; class Actinopteri; order Salmoniformes; family Salmonidae; genus Salvelinus; species Salvelinus fontinalis. The sequence goes on from NC_074691.1 coordinate 38,797,320, forward strand.
GTTCTTGCAGTTCCTATCGCTTCCACTGGATGTCAACAGTCTTCAGAAATTGGTTGAGATTTTTCCTTTGAGAAATTAAGAAGTAGCACTGTTCAGAACGAGGGTAGAGGCAAGTGTAATCTTTGTTAGAAGCGCATGACCTGAAAGCTCGCTACACATTGTTTTCCTCCGGTATTGAACACAGACGGCCACAGGAAAGGCCAATTTTATCAATTATTCACGTAAAAAAATACCTAAAGTTGTATTAGGAAAGTAGTTTGAAATGTTTGGACAAAGCTTACAGGTAACTTTTGTAGTCATGTTGCGCGAGTTGGAACCAGTCTTTTTCTGCATCAGAAGCGCCAAATAAATGGACATTTTGGATATATAACGACGGAATTAATCGAACAAAAGGACCATTTGTTATGTTTATGGGACATATTGGAGTGCCAACAGAAGAAGCTCATCAAAGGTAAGGCATGAATTATGTCTTTATTTCTCCTTTTTGTGTCGCACCTGGAGGGTTGAAATATGATTGTCTGTGTTTGTTTGCTGTGGTGCTATCCTCAGATAATAGCATCGTTTGCTTTCGCCGTAAAGCCTTTTTGAAATCTGACACGTTGGCTGGATTCACAAGTGTAGCTTTAATTTGGTGTATTGCGTGTGTGAATTCATGAAAGTAAAATTTTTATAGTAGTTTATTTGAAATTGGCGCTCTGCATTTTCACTCGATCTTGGACAGTTGGGACGCTAGTGTCTCACATATCCCAGAGAAGTTAAGCAATTCAACTATGAAGGCCTGATTCACGCAGTCTCCTATGAACAGTTTAAGTTGAGATGTGTCTGTTACTTGAACTTTGTGAAGCATTTAATCAGGAAGCAATTTCTGAGGCTGGTATCTCTAATGAACTTATCCTCTGCAGCAGAGGGAACTCTGGGTTTTCCTTTCCTGTGGCCGTCTTCATGAGACCCAGTTTCATTATAGCGCTTGATGGTTTTTGCGACTGCAATTGAAGAAACTTTGAAAATTCTTGCAATTTTCTGTATTGACTGACCTTCATGTTCTTATTTGACCTGTTCTTGCCATAATATGGACTTGGTAATTTACCAAATAAGGCTATCTTCTGTATGCCACCCCTACCGTGTCACAATACAAATGATTGACTCAAACTCAGTAATAAGAAGGAAAGAAATTCCACAAATTGACTTTTAACAAGGCACACCTGTTAATTGAAAAGCATTCCAGGTGACTACCTCATGAAGCCGGTTGAGAGAATGCCAACCAAGGCAAAGGCTGGCAACTTAGAACAATCTCAAATATATTTTGATTTGTTTGAAATATTTTTGGTTACTACATTATTCCATATGTGTTATTCAATCATTTTGATGTCTTCAATATTATTCTACAAGGAAGAAAGTTGTTTAACCTGTCTAGGATGAGGGTGCCGCTAGCGGCACTCCCCCCCCACCCCCACTGAAAAACCAGTGCCGCGAAATTCAAAAAAAATTTTTTTTTGAAATATTTAACTTTCACACATTAAAGTCCAATACAGCTAATGAAAGACACAGATCTTGTGAATCCAGCCAACATGTCCGATTTTTAAAATGTTTTACAGGGAAGACACAATATGTAAAGATGTACATCTATTACCTAAAAACACATTAGCATAATCCACCATCTTTTATTTGTCCACCAACACCAGTAGCTATCACCAATTCGGCTAAACTAAGATATTTATAGCCCCTAACCAAGAAAAAAACTCATCAGATGACAGTCTGATAACATATTTATGGTATGGGATAGGTTTTGTTAGAAAAAAGTGCATATTTCAGGTAGATGGCATAGGTTACAATTGCACCCACCGTCACAAATGGACTAGAATAACTACATAGAGCAACGTGTTTACCTACTTACTAATCATCAAACATTTCGTAAAAATACACAGCATACACTAATCGAAAGACACAGATCCTGTGAATACAGACAATATTTCAGATTTTCTAAGTGTCTTACAGCGAAAACACAATAAATCGTTATATTAGCATAGCACATAGCACATAGCAGCCCAGCATTGATTCTAGCCAAAGTGAGCGATAACGTCAACATCGCCAAAATATATTAATTTTTTCACTAACCTTCTCAGAATTCTTCAGATGACACTCCTGTAACATCATATTACACAATCCATATAGAGTTTGATCGAAAATGTGCATATTTAGCCACCAAAATCATGGTTAGACAATGTGAAATGTAGCCCAGGTGGTGAGAAAATGTCCGTGCGCCATATTAGACAGTGATCTACTCTTATACATAAATACTCATAAACGTGACAAAAAAAATATAGGGTGGACAGGGATTGATAGACAATTTAATTCTTAATACAATCGCGGAATTACATTTTTTAAATTATCCTTACTTTTCAATACAGTTTGCGCCAAGCGAAGCTACGTCAAAAAACATGGCGTCCTAAGCCACTAACATTTTCGACAGAAACACGATTTATCATAATAAAAATGTCCTACTTTGAGCTGTTCTTCCATCAGTATCTTGGGCAAAGGATCCTTTCTTGGGTCTAATCGTCTTTTGGTGGAAAGCTGTCCTCTGCCATGTGGAAATGCCAACTGCGTTCGGGATGAACTGGAAGCGTGCCCAGCAATTCACAGCGTTTCAGAAATAAATGCCCCAAAATCGCACTAAACGGATATAAATTGCTATAAAACGCTTTAAATTAACTACCTTATGATGTTTTTAACTCCCATAACGAGTAGAAACATGACCAGAGTAATATTACTCCCTCCACTAATGCTTGGAACAAGTGCGGGTCGATGTCCTCCAGGCGCATTACGCAGCAAGAAAAGAGTTCCTAGCTACAGGGTTTTTTAATTTGTAGTGCCTGTGAACGCGCAATCGACCCCATTCAAATCGTCATCACGTAAAGGCATCCAGGGGAAGACGTAAGCAGTGTCCGTATACTCATAGCAATAACTGCGGCCTTTTAACTGACTCCAGATCAGGGGCCAACATTTCTGAAATCTGACTCCATGTCAGGGAAATTGCTGTAGAATGGGTTCTGTTCCACTTAGAGACAAAATTTCAACTCCTATAGAAACTATAGACTGTTTTCTATCCAATAATAATAATAATATGCATATTGTACGATCAAGAATTTTGTGGGAAGCCGTTTCAAAAATTACACGATTAGCATAAATAGTGACAACAGCGCCCCCATCCTCAACAGGTTAAATCAAGAAAAACCTTGGAATGAGTTGGTGCGTCTAAACTTTTGACTGGTACTGTAAATGGAAAGATCATGTCATAAATGTTGGAATAAAGTGTAAGAAGGTGTTGAATCTTATGAGCTCGGTCTCTGGTTATGAATGGGGTGCTGACAGACAATCGTTGAAAGATATTTATAGAGTTAGAATCAGGACGACAATTGATTACAGGTAAATAGTTTATGGAAAAGCGGCAAAGACTTGGCTTCAGAAGCTGGACAGAATCCAGTATATAGCTTAATTAAAGGTGTTACGAATCTCCTGGCTGAGGATCCAAGGCCTCATATCAGCTTGGCAAATGGCTGATGATGACCAGACCCAACTCACCCACACAGGAGAAGAGTGGGGGGGCTGGGCCGGTTTTGACACCTTAAAACTCTGTCAAAAATTAGGCATTTCTCTATTGCTCTTCAGTATTGGGAAAGGAATGCTCCTTTGTCTACAGAAGATCTTTACCGCTAAAACTATAACTTCCAAAAAGTAAACACTGGAACAATATTTCTAACATCTGTCTGTTTGGAATGGTCAGTGGGGATCTAAAGAATAATCATGTCACATTGTTTATTATTTTGTGATGTCATTTAGAATGGTATCAAGAAAATACTGTACCTCGGAAAGTGTACATGTTTTATCTGTCCAGTTTCCATTCAGTACGTTGTCTGTGCGATATGAAAATGGATGAAACTATTTTTGCTAAGATAGGAATTAGATTTTACTTCCTAATGAGATAATTGTTGGATGTCATTAGGTGAATGCACCAATTTGTAAGTCGCTCTGGATAAGAGCGTCTGCTAAATGACTTAAATGTAAATGTAAATGTAAAATTGTTCTTCATATAAACTATGCACAGTGACTAGCCACGCCCCAAGTGAGGTCAGAGTTCGTGTCAGCATGACGGAACGCCCCCTTTTGCCAGAGTGCTTAAAAGGACTCGCTAAGAATTAACATATCAGACCAGAAAAGCGTGGAGCTTTAGCTACATGTTGAAAATGGTTAGAACTTAACCTCAACCCGAGGTGAAGAAGATAACGCCCAGACTAGACCTGAACATTGCCAGTCTGCAGCTATGCGTGCAAAGTGCTTCAAACTCAGACTAAAGACACAAGTTGGGAAGGATAAAATCCCATCTCAGATAATCATTGGTGCGTCTGAATATCTGCTGTGAAAACACTCCACTACAAGCACAGACAACTAAGAAGAATGACATTGTGACCGCTGGTGGACAATCAGAGCCTTACACCCACGGGAGAGCCCAACGAAACAACCTTCCGAGAGGACTTGGTTCTGACCGAGACAGACGACGAACGAAGGATTTCAACACGTGAATACATTCGTTCTTTTCTTACCCCAAACAGGCGGTGGTTCATGTGCAAGATATATGATTAATGTGGGAATAGTTATAGAATGTATCCACCATTAATTCCCTTTTTTCTCTCTCTATTTTCCCAACCCCCTTCTCTATCTCTGTGTAATAACACATCATATCTTGTCAGTCCACTAGGAACTTTTGTCTCATGTGTGTGTGTATGTGTATTCTGTGTTATTATTTAGTTAGTAAATAAATCATTAAATCAATTTGTGTAGTACTGAATAATCAGCAAAGCTGGGGTTCTTGCGGATCCAAGAAGGTTACGACTCTTCAGAATGAGACTGATATGAGGTAATGATTAATAAGTGACTGTTATCGAAAAAATAATTTCTTCAAGAATTTACAACAATAACTTCTTCCGTATTGCCCCACATTCCTAATTAGTTCATTTAAACGGGTTAACAATTAAACATAGTTAGTGGATTAAATAAATAACAGTCATCACATTAAAGAAAGTCACGACACGACAAAGGATATGTATTGGTGCATTTAAATCAACATCTGTATGTGTCTTACTAGTGGAGGCAGGTGAGATGCCTTTGGATAAACAAAAAATTGTCAGTAGCTTACTGGGTTGAAAGGCTGTGAGGTTTAGCATACCACTGCTACTGTTCTAGATGAATGTTGGGAAAATACTAGTAGACAAGGTAGTGGTTTTGGTCGGACTGTTGGAAAGCTTGCAGATGTGAGTGGTTTGAGGGAGTCGGAGGTTGACCCGTCTGTGGTAATAGGGGATGTTCCTCCATGGTTACACCAGGATCCTGGTGTTGATCTAACCTTGGTAGAGAAAAGGAAATATCTGTCAGAAGTCAGTGAAACTGGTTGACAATTCCATTGATCTATGTTTTTTACGCTTTTTTACCGCTTTTCACAGATGGCTCCAAGGATCCAGATATTGGTCGCTCAGCAGCAGGCATTTACGTTCCTGAACTTGATATGCAGAAGACTAACAGATGAACTGTGAGTTTACTCAGTGTAAATGTTGGTGATAATAGTTGCTCTCCAGTGGGTGTTCTACTGGGTAGAGGTCAGGCCAAATGTAAGATCAGAGACATTTTGATTGATGTGTGGCAGAAGAGATGTGGCGCTGAGCACAAGGGCCGGAATTTAAATGCCCTCCAAAGAAAGTTCGGTGGACCAAGATTGAAAGGTTAGATTAGGAAGGGAGAGCTTGTGTTTGCTGGTTTGCGCTTAGGGCATTGCACATTGACCTCGTCATTACATCTGGTTGGCAAACATGTGAATGGATTGAGTGTGGAATGTATGGTTGATGAAACATTGGACAATGTGTTGTTATGTTGTTGTAAGTATGTTGAAGAGAGAAACAGATTGAAGTGTAGGGTCATTGAGGTTTGACTGGGTTAGGAAGGGATTTGGGGGATGGGGGAGGGTCTATTAGAAGTTATTTGGGCTCTTTTTTATTTTCTCAGAAGTACTGAGTTAGGAAGGGGGATTCATAAATGTTTGAAACAGCAATTGACACTCGAGCACAGTAGGTGGCGGCATGCACCTTTTAACATTGGTTTGCGGACCGCCATTATATCATAGAAGAAGAAGACGACGACAACAACTGCCTGGTCAATTTCTTATTGCCGGTGCAGATTTTTGTTAGTTGTGTCTCTAAACTCACTTTAGTCAGTTGTCAGCTACTTGGTCCGTTGTTGGTGGAGTTATTTCCTACTTAAGAGGCATATTGTTTTGTAAATAAAGGGCCTAACGTATCACCTGACTACCTCAAGGTTGCCGTACCAGGATTCGTTGTCGTTACCTGCCTTTCCAATGAATACTAGTTTGAAAAATCTTCCACACATGGAAATAAGATGGTGGCACTGAGGGCTTGTCGGTTTACTGCTTTGTTTGCTTTCTACTGAGCCATTTACTTCATACTTGCATTGTTATATATTATTATTGTTGTTGCATTGTCGAGAAGGAACCTGCAAGTAAGAATTTTGTTGGATGGTGTATACCATGTGCATTCTGTACATACGACTAATAAAACTTGAAACATGGAAAACAGATGTTGTATGTTTTTGGAGGATTTTCCATTGACAACATGACTGAGCACCACAGATTACTGTACACAGTGTGTAGTGGTGCCTGGAGAAATTCTAACATTTTGGGAGTTTTTACCCTTATAACATGGCCAAAATTACAGTGACTAAATCAATGAAGGCTGGAGCAAAAATCTATAAAAAATCTGGCAAATTTTGTAGAACAAGACAGCAGCAGGACAGAAAATGACCTACTAGTCTCTAAGCCACTGAATCACATTTCTTGAGGCGTCATTACAGACCCGGGTTTGATCAAAGGCTGTGCCACAACTGGCCGTGACCGGGAGGTGCACAATTGGCCCAGCCTCGTCCAAGTTAGGGGAGGGTTTGGACAGGGGGGTGGGTCTTTACTTAGCTCCTTGCGCTCTAGCGACTCCTTGTGGTTGGCCGGCCACCTGCAGGCTGACTTCAGTCGTCAGTTGAACGGTGTTTCCTCCGACACACTGGTGTTGCGGGCTTCCGGGTTAAGAGTGCGGGTGTCAAGCAGTAGTGCGGCTTGGCGGGGTCGTGTTTCGGAGGACGCATGTGTCTTAATCATTAATAGCAATTAAATGTATTACAACTATGTTTATATTCACAATGAAATATTACATCTACTACTGAGACTCTTGTCTGTGTCATCGTGTCAGCTAAACTGGATGCACTGTCAGAATTAAGACTACCTGACAGGCTCACCGTTGAACTCGTCATTTTTCTTGTAGAATCAAGAGGACATAAAACAATATAGAGGTAAGATATTTATCGATTTAACGGCACGACACGTACATATTTTAATGTATGCTGTTCATATTAATGCAAAATTAATGTTCTTTTTTAAAGATTTCTCACAAAAACAAGCGTATCTCTGTGAAGTGCCAATGGAGCACTGAGCGTACCACAAGCGTTTTATTTTCAACGGCTTTTACAGTTATTCAGGTCTTATCATGTTCATTTTGCTTTTGGAGACCCGTAGAAGCATTTTTTTAATTTTCATGGTTTTGCTCTCAAAGTCACACTTTCTTAATATAAAAACAACATTGGATGTACACACAAAAGTTTTTAAAAAATCAGGAGACTACCTTTAAGGTCTGTAAAAAATCGTATGAAAATGTGATATTTTTTTGTGTAGTTACACTTTAATTCAAGTGAGCAGGCACAGAGTACTGTTGTTGGGTTAGCAGTGTTTCTGTAGCACATATGAGATGGAGTTTGCCGAACAAAAGGCCACTTGATTGATGCAAGTAGTCATGATATCATTCTGACAGGTCATTCTGATAGGCTACTTTGTAGCTGGTCAACAATTAATAGAGAAGGTTTTTGGGAAAGCCTTTCCATCTATCAGAAGATAGTAATGATAGAAATAACTATTTCTATATTTTATCTGTTCCTTATTTGTTTGAAACCTGGACCTTTTTTCTTCATATTATGAGGCATGTCTTACCTTGCTTCAAAGTAGCCAAGCCAAAATACTACCATAGAAATGTTGAGGGAAATATTTTATAAACTCATATGTGCTCTCTTGTTGTTCAAATCAACTTTCCTTCAATGTTTAGAAATCATTGTCTGACTGCCCACACAGTGCGGATAGGTACTTATCACAGTATGAGGCCGTTCCTTATCATGCTAGAACAAAATACATACCTACTCTGTAGGGATGAACCTGACTTTGACTTACAACTTGACCTTAGCCAATCAGATAGCACGAACCTCCACGTGGGTGAGCGACAAGAAAAAGGAAAAAAGATGGCAATTTTCATCAGAATTGTTCTACCTAAAACAATAACGCTATATAATAAATAAATAAATAAATATCAAGTCTTTATATATTTTATGACTAGCTAAGAGTTTTGTGTTTGAAGAAGGATTTGTTGTTAGGCTTGATAATGTAAACTAGCTTATTAGTTAGCTATCTAGCAAGCTAACGTTAGCTTCACACACACTTCATATGAAACTAATGGTGTGGTGAGTGCATGATGCTAGCACAACAGCTAGCTAGCTAGCGAATCATGGTAACCATTTTGCTAACTTTAGCCAGGTAGCTAAAAACATGCATCTTTGGGCTGTATGCAGTTATGTAGAGTGGATACAATTGTTTCCTTGTTATCTTGCTAGCTAGTCATCTAGCTGTGGCCATTTGACTAGTATCAACAAGGTATTTCTTCAACACCAGCACAGCTAGCTAACATTGACTAGACCATAAAGCAACACACACAGACATGCAATACCAACAAACGCTACCTTCTGGATTGGAATATTTTAACAAGGCTGATTGGTTGACGACTTAACAATCTTTTCTGAGTGAACATAAAAGAGATTGACTGACGACAATTTTCGGAGGTGTTAAATACTAATCGGCAGGCAAACATTTGACAATCCTTCCGGTGTGTCTGAGCTGTAAGGGATATTACCATCTCTGTCCAAATATCTGTACATGAAACTGCTCAAATGTGAGGTGCAGCAGAGGAGCTGTTGGAGGATGCGCTCATTTTAATGGCTGGAATGGAATTTATGGAACAGAGTTTTCATATGGTTGATATGTTTGACTCCGTTCCATTGATTCCATTCCAGACATTACAATGAACCCGTCCTCCTATATCTCTTCCCACCAGCCTCCTCTGGTGTGGTGCGCATGTTAGAACGTCAACTGCGTTTTGTAACATTCTGCATAGGTCTACGGCAGGGGTGTCAAACTCATTCCACGGAGGGCCTAGTGTCTGCAGGTTTTTGGTTTTTCCTTTCAATAAAGCCCTAGACAACCAGGTGTGGGGAGTTCGTAACTAATTAGTGATGTTAATTCATCAATCAAGTATAAGGGAGGAGCGAAAACCCGCAGACACTCGGCCCCCCGTGGAATGAGTTTGACACCTGTGGTCTACGGCTTTGCTCATGCCCATAAAATGTGAAGAAATAATCGTTTTTTGAACGTAAACATTTTCATCTATTCCATCAACCTTATGAATTGGTACAGTGTTAACCTCCCCTACACAACTTTGATACGCATCAGTGGTGGTTAAGAAATGATTATACGAAATCTCCACTGAAAACAAAGTGGTATACCTGCGTATAGCCTCCATTACACCACTGACTGTACGATTTGAGAAGGGTACTCCTCCCTCACTGCTTTTGCCCGTTCAAATCACCAACTGGTGCACCGCGGCTCAGGTTAGTAAAACTCCCTCACAGGCTATATTACAAAGGCACCCCAATTCTGATATTTTTTTCACTAATTCATCTTTTGACCAATCAGCTCTGAAAAAGATCTGATGTAAAAAGATCTCATGTAATTGGTCAAAAGGCAAATACGTGGCAAAAATATCAGATAGGCCATGTTCTACAGCTGAGGTGAGGCCACGCAACAACCAATGGTTGCGTGCCACGTCATCAATTGTGTCATCGACTGACTTCTGTCTGGTCACAGCCACACAGGCTGTGTTTACACAGGGAGCCCAATTCTGATCTTTTGCCCCACGTTATGGGCAAAACAGCTGATCTGATTGGTGAAAAGACCAATTAGTGGGAAAAAGATCAGCACTTGGCAGCTACAGACGCATGAACATGTATGACATTGAATATGCATTCATCAACTGTCTGTTTTTCTGTAAATTGTTGAACTGAATTTGGATTTTTTCTTTTGTCGTCCAATCACGTCAACGGATGACTCCTGTTGAAAAACAATTGGCTCAGTCCAGAATGGGTGGGTAGAGTTCACTCTTTAAAACCGTCGGATTGGTCCATGATGTGCGAACTCCAACCTCCAGCACACCAGTTCACACCAGCTGAATGAAATCCAGAGCACCTAATCGCAATTGGGAAATTGAACCAACTGAAATGAAGTTCATTGGCTGACAGCTGTACATAATTAGCCAGCCAGGTTAGAAGGGTCTGGGATTCCTTTATGAGGTGCAACCAAAACAGCTGTCAGAAATAGCAACAGGGATATTCTGGCAGGGTGTCTGGCTAGCATTAGTTCTAAATACTGTTGTGGTTTTGATCACTAATATGGCTGTGCCTTTTGGACTCTCTTTGAGGTTAGTTTTTCAATGTATTTATTTGTTTGGTTTACCTTTCTCTAATATTTTTCACTGGTTATTTATGGTCAACTGTCTGTTTTGTAGTGTTTCTTGGATTTGTTGCCTGCTAATTGGAGGGATAACGTGTTTTACCATTCAAGGTGTGTTTTGGTTTACCCTACTTCAGTTCATATTACTATAGTTCCGATAACTAATGGCTGTGATTTTAACAACCGGTTTTTCTTTGTTTCCTAGATAATGCTTATGGGCATCCTGCCTCCACTGGACCTGAACCAACTGGAGCCCATGCCCAAGCGAGTGTGGTGTCTGTTCCAAATGCTAAAGCTACTGGTTACAATAGCCCAGCAAATGTGACGTCGGGTCGAAATGCCACATCTGAAGCAACTGCCAACCGCGCCTCAGCAGTAGCGACCGGCCCCAGCGCCTCAGCGGAAGCGACCGGCCCCAGCGCCTCAGCGGAAGCGACCGGCCCCAGCGCCTCAGCGGAAGCGACCGGCCCCAGCGCCTCAGCGGAAGCGACCGGCCCCAGCGCCTCAGCGGAAGCGACCGGCCCCAGCGCCTCAGCGGAAGCGACCGGCCCCAGCGCCTCAGCGGAAGCGACCGGCCCCAGCGCCTCAGCGGAAGCGACCGGCCCCAGCGCCTCAGCGGAAGCGACCGGCCCCAGCGCCTCAGCGGAAGCGACCGGCCCCAGCGCCTCAGCGGAAGCGACCGGCCCCAGCGCCTCAGCGGAAGCGACCGGCCCCAGCGCCTCAGCGGAAGCGACCGGCCCCAGCGCCTCATCGGAAGCGACCGGCCCCAGCGCCTCAGCGGAAGCGACCGGCCCCAGCGCCTCAGCGGAAGCGACCGGCCCCAGCGCCTCAGCGGAAGCGACCGGCCCCAGCGCCTCAGCGGAAGCGACCGGCCCCAGCGCCTCAGCGGAAGCGACCGGCCCCAGCGCCTCAGCGGAAGCGACCGGCCCCAGCGCCTCAGCGGAAGCGACCGGCCCCAGCGCCTCAGCGGAAGCGACCGGCCCCAGCGCCTCAGCGGAAGCGACCGGCCCCAGCGCCTCAGCGGAAGCGACCGGCCCCAGCGCCTCAGCGGAAGCGACCGGCCCCAGCGCCTCAGCGGAAGCGACCGGCCCCAGCGCCTCAGCGGAAGCGACCGGCCCCAGCGCCTCAGCGGAAGCGACCGGCCCCAGCGCCTCAGCGGAAGCGACCGGCCCCAGCGCCTCAGCGGAAGCGACCGGCCCCAGCGCCTCAGCGGAAGCGACCGGCCCCAGCGCCTCAGCGGAAGCGACCGGCCCCAGCGCCTCAGCGGAAGCGACCGGCCCCAGCGCCTCAGCGGAAGCGACCGGCCTTGAACAGACGGCCCGACCCCTCAACAAGCTAGATAGGGAGATCATAATTTTGTTTGCCCAACTTCTTAATCGTCTTTCCCCTGTTACTGTGCCTCCTTTTGAAGAAAAGGTCAAAGGTAACTGAGGTGGGGAGATGTGCCGACTAATGCACTTGGTTTAAATGAGGTTCTCCTTCACTTGCGTATCGTCATGCATATGGTTTTACATGGGTGGACGCTACATTGGTAGGATTTGTTTTTACAACCACACGACTAAAATTGACATCTGATTTGGCGATATTGCTGACACTTTTAGGTTCTACGGTTATACTTTTGATTTAGCCTGGTGTTCCTGCTACTCTTGCAAGATTTGTTCAATAAACCATTTGACTTTCTAAATACCTTGTCCTTCAAATATGTTCTCCTGCCTACCATGTGCTTTCTGTTTGGGAACAGACTGGGTCTGGAGTAAAAGGGAATGTGGTTCACAACACTTGTGTAAACAGATTTGTTTACCTTTGTTTCTGTAGTTCAAATGCTAAAGTTCTCAACTTGTCTGTAGCTCTCAATGTTTACCTGTTACCATAGGTGACTAAAGAATGTGAATGCAGTTTACCTCATCGTCCCATTGCCTGTCACTAACCTGTCCCAAGGACAGGGACACAAGTTTCTCCTTGGCCTTATTCAGAAACATTAAAACAAATTTACGCGTTTGCCTGTTCTACAATGTTGGTCTGGCCAGACACATGGCTGCAATTTGTATATGCATTAATCACTTTCAGCTGTACTAAAATTGTCTTTATCAGACATTCCTTAAGTCAATTCTCATATGGTCTGGTGCACAATCCATTTCTACCTGACACCAATGAGGTTGCTCTTGCAGAAGCTCCTGGCAGACTTTTTTTCTCATGACAAACACAGGGGGTAACATTAATGTATTAACACCAGAAGGATAAACAATACAGCATCAAGACACTATCAAACTTGTATCAGTCTTTCCACAACAAAGCCATCCTTATGTGTGCGTGTGCATAATAGTGATACAAAATGTCAGTATCCTTTTCATGATCACAATCTTGTGAAACCTGCACCCTCCAAATTTATCAACCAGCACATTTGAGTTCAGCTGTAATATTTGTTCTATCTTTTCAGGGGGATGAAATTGAAATTGTAGGCAGCTCTGTAATGCTTGTTTGAAAAAGACAGATACTGTATCATTCTGCTGAGGACCTGCCTTACACAGGCCTACAAGCCCTCAGTCCAGCCTCTCTGTCTATTGCGGACAGTCTGAGCACTGATGTAGGGATTGTGCGTTCCTGGTGTAAATCGGGCAGTTGTTGCAATCCCTGTACCTGTACCGCAGATGTGATGTTTGGATGTACCGATCCTGTGCAGGTGTTACACGTGGTCTGCCACTGCGAGAACGATCAGCTGTCCGTCCTGTCTCTCTGTAGTGCTGTCTTAGGCCTCTCACAGTACGGACATTGCACTCTTTTGCCCTGGCCACATTTGCAGTCCTCATGCCTCCTTGCAGCATCCCTAAGGCAAGTTGTTCATTGAACAGGCATGGGAAACAGTGTTTACACCCTTTGCAATGAAGATCTGTGAAGTTATTTTGATTTTTACCAAATCTCTTTGAAAGACAGGGTCCTGAAAAAGTGAAGTTTTTTTTTTTACTGAGTTTAGTTTTAAGGCGTCATGACTCTATTGACTTAGGATCCAATGCAAATGGATCGGGACGGTTTCGACACCTTTAAACTCTGTCATAAACTAGGCAGGGGAATCTCCCTCTCGCTCTTCAGTATTTGATTATATGCTGTTCATATTATTGCAAAATTACTGTTCTTTAAAAAAAAAAGATTTCTCACAAAAAACAACTGTATCTCTGTCAATGGAGCACTGAGCTTTTTATGTTCATCGCCTTTTACATTTAATTCCTGTTAAATTAGCTTTTTTGAGACTCGCGGAAACAACTTTGAGGAAAACCACCACAATGTGTACATGATGTGAGAAAGCTGCACCGCTCTGTCAACAGTCCAATGCTTATTATTGGACTTATTAGGTACAGTGGGTGAACACTCTATACTGTGAAAATAGGCATACTATTGACATTTTTTAAATGTACACTTTAATTTTCATGTTTTTTCCCTCAAAATCAAACAAGAACAATGGATGTTTTAAGTACAGAAAAATCAGTAGACCACCTTTTAAGATCTGGGAATGGGAAAAATCTACGAAAATTTCATTTTTTGTGTAGTTGTCCTTTTATTCATGTGTGCAGACACTTAGCACTGTTGTTGGGTTAGCAGTGTTTCTGTAGCACAGGCACCTAGCACTGTTGTTGGGTTAGCTGTGTTTCTGTAGCACAGGCACCTAGCCCTGTTGTTGGGTTAGCAGTATTTCTGTAGCACAGGCACCTAGCACTGTTGTTGGGTTAGCAGTGTTTCTGTAGCACAGGCACCTAGCACTGTTGTTGGGTTAGCAGTGTTTCTGTAGCACAGGCACCTAGCACTGTTGTTGGGTTAGCAGTGTTTCTGTAGCACAGGCACCTAGCCCTGTTGTTGGGTTAGCAGTGTTTCTGTAGTACAGGCACCTAGCACTGTTGTTGGGTTAGCAGTGTTTCTGTAGTACAGGCACCTAGCACTGTTGTTGAGTTAGCAGTGTTTCTGTAGTACAGGCACCTAGCCCTGTTGTTGGGTTAGCAGTGTTTCTGTAGCACAGGCACCTAGCACTGTTGTTGGGTTAGCAGTGTTTCTGTAGTACAGGCACCTAGCACTGTTGTTGGGTTAGCAGTGTTTCTGTAGTACAGGCACCTAGCACTGTTGTTGGGTTAGCAGTGTTTCTGTAGCACAGGCACCTAGCACTGTTGTTGGGTTAGCAGTGTTTCTGTAACACACATGAGATGGAGTTTGCAAAACAAAAGGCCAGTGGATTGATGCAAGTAGTCATGATATTATTCTAACTGAAATATCATTCAAAATGACATATCACATTCCAGACCCTTCACTCAGTACTTTGTTGAGGCACCTTTGGCAGCGATTACAGCCTCAAATCTTCTTGGTATGACGCTACAAGTGTGGCACACCTGTATTTGGGGATCTTCTCCCATTCTTCTCTGCAGATCCTCTCAAGCTCTGTCACGTTGGATGGGGAGCATTGCTAACAGCTATTTTCAGGTCTCTCCAGAGATTTTCGATCGGGTTCAAGTCCAGGCTCTGGCTGGGCCACTCAAGGACATTCAGAGACTTGTTCTGAAGCCACTCCTGCGTTGTCTTGGCTGTGTGCTTAGGGTCGTTGTCCTGTTGGAAGGTGACCCTTCGCCCCAGTCTGAGGTCCTGAGTGCTCTGGAGCAGGTTTTCATCAAGTATCTCTGTACATTTCTCCATTCATCTATCCCTCAATCCTGACTAGTATTTCAGTCCCTGCTGCTGAAAAACACCCCCACAGCATGATGCTTCCACCCCCATGCTCCACCTTAGGGATGGTACCAGGTTTCCTTCATATGTGACGTTTGGCATTTAGGCCAAAGAATTTAATCATGCTTTCACCAGACCAGAGATTATTGTTGCTCATGGTCTGAGAGTCCTTTAGGTGCCTTTTGGCAAACTCCAAGCGGGCTGTCATGTGCCTTTTATTGAGGAGTGGCTTCTGTCAGGCCACTCTACCATAAATGCCTGATTGGTGGAGTGCTGCAGAGATGGTTGTCCTTCTGAAAGTTTCTCCCATCTCCACAGAGGAACTCTGGAACTCTGTCAGGGTAACCGTTGGGTTATTGGTCACCTCCTTGACCAATGCCCTTCTCCCCCGATTGCTCAGTTTGGCCAGGCGGCCAGCTCTAGGAAGAGTCTTGGTGGTTCCAAACTTCTTCCATGTTAGAATGATGGACGTCACTCTGTTCTCCGGGACCTTCAATGCTGTAGAAATATTTTGGTACCCTTCCTCAGATCTGTGCCTCGACACAATTGTGTTTTGGAGCTCCACGGAAAATTCCTTCAAACCCATGGCTTGGTGTTTGTGCAGTGTCAACTGTGGTACCTTATATAGACAGGTGTGTGCCTTTCCAAATCATGTCCAATCAATTTAATTTACCACAGGTGGACTCCAATCAAGTTGTAGAAACATTTCAAGGATGATCAATGGAAAAAGGATGCACCTGAGCTCAATTTCGAGTCTCATAGCAAAGGGTCTGAATAATTATGTATATAAGATATTTCTTTTTATTATAATTTTTTTTTACCCCCTTTTCTCCCCAATTTCGTGGTATCCAATTGTTAGTAATTACTATCTTGTCTCATTGCTACAACTCCGGTACGGGCTCGGGAGAGACGAAGGTCATGCGTCCTCCGAAACACAACCCAACCAAGCCGCACTGCTTCTTAACACAGCGCGCCTCCAACCCGGAAGCCAGCCGCACCAATATGTCGGAGGAAACACCTTGCACCTGGCTACCTTGGTTAGCGCGAACTGCGCCCGGCCCGCCACAGGAGTCGCTGGTGCACGATGAGACAAGGATATCCCTACTGGCCAAACCCTCCCTAACCCGGACGACGCTAGGCCAATTGTGCGTCGCCCCACGGACCTCCCGGTCGCGGACGGCTGCGACAGAGCCTGGGCACGAACCCAGAGTTAGCGCTGCGATGCAGTGCCCTAGAACACTGCACCACCCGGGAGGCGCAGTGGTTGGGAGGCGCACCCGGGAGGCACAGAGGTTGGGAGGCGCACCAGGGAGGCGCAGAGGTATTTCTGTTGTATATATTTTTTTAACTGTACAAATTTGTAAAAACCTGTTTTTATTTAGTCATTATGCGGTAGTTTGTATAGATTGCTGAGGAAAAACTAGTATTTAATGCATTTTATAATAAGGCTGTAACGTAACAAAATGTGGAAAAAGTGGTCTGAATACTTTCCAAATGAACTGTAGCCTGTAATGTTTTGTTTTCAGTCAGACAAATCAGACCTTTGTAACTTAGCAACTTTGTATTTGTAATCAACTTCGTTCTGAAGTTACCGTGGTCACATAGAGTTTTGATTCTGTGTATAGGGGAGATCTTCTGTGTATAAAGTGACACGGGAGGGGAAATAAGGCATCTAATGACACGCTTAGCAGTTCTACGATTGGTTTTGGGAAACAACTTGGCTACTAAAGATGCATTATAAGATTGCTCTACGATGGCATATTCTGAATTTTGCTATTGTTAGAGTGTCTATCTAAAGTACACTCTGGATTGTGCTATTGTAAGAGTACTGTTGATTACAAGTATAAAGCGGCCAGCAGCCTCCCACCCTGCATCCCACTGTTGGCCTGTCTCTGAAGCTAAGCAGCGTTGGTACTGGTCTGTCACTAGATGGGAGACAAGATGGTGTTGGAGGACCAGTAGAAGGCACTCTTTCCTCTGGTCAAAACAAATACCCCAATTGATTGGTGACATTGCCCTGTGTAGGGTGCTGTCTTTTGGATGGGATGTTAAACGGGTGTCCTGACTCTGTGGTCACTAAAGATCCCATGGCACTTATTGTAAGAGTAGGGGTGTTAACCCTGGTGTTCTGGATAAATTCCTAATCTGGCCCTCATACCATCATGGCCACTTAATCATCCCCAGTTTACAATGAAGGTCTACAGGAGCCTCAACAGCACTCTGTGGGGTAACACCATGGTGTAGCCAGAGGACAGCCAGTTTCAGTCCTCCTCTGGGTACATTGACTACAAATACATTGAATACAAAACCTAGGAGGCTCATTGCTCTCACCCCCTTCTATAGACTTACACAGTAATTATGACAACTTCCTGAGGACATCCTCCAACCTATCAGAGCTCTTGCAGCATGAGCTGACATGTTATCCACCCAGTCAAAGGATCAGAGAATGAAGCTAGCACTGCAGTGCATAAAATGTGGTGAGTAGTTGACTCAAAGAGAGAGAATGACAAAAGATGAACAGTTTTGAATAAATACGTTGTTTTAAAAATAACAGAGATGCAAGATAGCGAGAGAGGGGAAAAGCTAGCTATTTTTCATAGTATTCTTTTTACTTTCACTTAGCTAGCGAATGCAGCTAGCTAGTTTAGCCTACTGAAACACCCTGCTCCAACAGAGAGGGATGCTAGGTTAGCTAGATGGCTATGGCTATCCAACACCGGAACTCTTCCAAGTCAAGGTAAGCTTTTGGTTTGATAAATGTATTGCCACAAGGTGCCCGCCGCTGTAACTGTATTGTAAATGTCTTGATCCAAATCAGTCAGGTTTCAAGACTAGTCATTCAACTGAGACTGCTCTTCTCTGTGTCACGGAGGCGCTCCGCACTGCTAAAGCTAACTCTCTCTCCTCTGCTCTCATCCTTCTAGACCTATCGTTGCCTTTGATACTGTGAACCATCAGATCCTCCTCTCCACCCTCTCCGAGCTGGGCATCTCCGGCGCGGCCCACGCTTGGATTGCGTCCTACCTGACAGGTCGCTCCTACCAGGTGGCGTGGCGAGAATCTGTCTCCGCACCACGTGCTCTCACCACTGGTGTCCCCCAGGGCTCTGTTCTAGGCCCTCTCCTATTCTCGCTATACACCAAGTCACTTGGCTCTGTCATATCCTCACATGGTCTCTCCTATCATTGCTATGACGACACACAATTAATCTTCTCCTTTCCCCCCTCTGATAACCAGGTGGTGAATCGCATCTCTGCATGTCTGGCAGACATATCAGTGTGGATGACGGATCACCACCTCAAGCTGAACCTCGGCAAGACGGAGCTGCTCTTCCTCCCGGGGAAGGACTGCCCGTTCCATGATCTCGCCATCACGGTTGACAACTCCATTGTGTCCTCCTCCCAGAGTGCTAAGAACCTTGGCGTGATCCTGGACAACACCCTGTCGTTCTCAACTAACATCAAGGCGGTGACCCGTTCCTGTAGGTTCATGATCTACAACATTCGCAGAGTACGACCCTGCCTCACGCAGGAAGCGGCGCAGGTCCTAATCCAGGCACTTGTCATCTCCCGTCTGGATTACTGCAACTCGCTGTTGGCTGGGCTCCCTGCCTGTGCCATTAAACCCCTACAACTCATCCAGAACGCCGCAGCCCGTCTGGTGTTCAACTTTCCCAAGTTCTCTCACGTCACCCCGCTCCTCCGCTCTCTCCACTGGCTTCCAGTTGAAGCTCGCATCCGCTACAAGACCATGGTGCTTGCCTACGGAGCTGTGAGGGGAACGGCACCTCCGTACCTTCAGGCTCTGTTCAGGCCCTACACCCAAACAAGGGCACTGCGTTCATCCACCTCTGGCCTGCTCGCCTCCCTACCTCTGAGGAAGTACAGTTCCCGCTCAGCCCAGTCAAAACTGTTCGCTGCTCTGGCACCCCAATGGTGGAACAAACTCCCTCACGACGCCAGGTCAGCGGAGTCAATCACCACCTTCCGGAGACACCTGAAACCCCACCTCTTTAAGGAATACCTAGGATAGGATAAAGTAATCCTTCTAACCCCCCCCCCCCCCCCCCCCCTTAAAAGAGTTAGATGCACTATTGTAAAGTGGTTGTTCCACTGGATATCATAAGGTGAATGCACCAATTTGTAAGTCCCTCTGGATAAGAGCGTCTGCTAAATGACTTAAATGTAAATGTAATGTAAATGTAACTGCTAAATTTCTTGCTGACTGTACACTGTACTGCATGATTGTAGTGGGTTTACTAACGCATTAGTTCTAGTAGCTATGTTAACTATGGTGTACTAACATTGTTAGCTAATATGGGGACAACAATCTAGGCTGTGTGTAGCGGTTAGCGGTAATGATCTGAAAGTTTGTCTTAGAACGTTTTATTCCACCTGGTCACAGACAGTTGATGTGTTGTGCATTCTAGTGCACCTGCATTCTAGCTGTTTGGGGTTTTAGGCTGGGTTTCTGTACAGCACTTCGAGATATTATCTGATGTACGAAGGGCTATATAAAATAAAATTGATTGATTGATTGATTGTGCACTGAAGTCCACAAGCCAATGGAAAAGGTAAGAGGAGGAGAGCGCGTAGATGTGAGAAGGAATTATACAATGAGCAGAATGTTCATGCTGTTTGTATGTGGCTGCTATGAAAGTGAACTGTGTTTGCGTGTTATCAGGGGTGTATTCATTCCACCAATTCTGTTGAAAAACATTTCTTATACGGAAGCAAATGGAGCAAAACAGGATAAACATACCTGGACTCTCGTTTGCAACTGTTGTACTAATGATTACACCCTAAATCAGCTGCTAGATGCAGGCAAGAGTGTGCAAGGCGGTATTGAATGTGTCACTGTCTGTCACCTTGATTACTGTATTTCTTCTCTCAACCTGTGTACGTTTTAAACTTTCATTTATAGGCTAGCTTGTAGCAACCTCATGATGGGTACAGGGAAAAATTATGTATCATGTAGTAGCCTAAACCTATTGCTGTTACATCGAGCTGGGTGAATGGAATATGAATGACTGCCATCCAATATGCTGTAATAGAAGAAGGCCATGCTCGTAAAAAAATTATTGTCTTCCCTAATCTTACACGTAAATGCCTGTCTATTTGTGTATGTGCCTGTGTGCCTCCTCCATCTCCTCCATCTCCTCTCCTCCCTCTTTCCTCTTCCTCCTTCTATTCTCCTCCTTCTCCTCTCATTCTTCTCCTCCTCCCCTACTATCCACCTCTACTGCTCCTCTTGTCCCTATTCTCCCCCTCCTCCCTCTCCCCCTCTCATCTCCTCTGCTCCATCTCCTCCTCCTCTCCTCTCTTTCCCCCCTCTCCTCTCCCTCTCCTCCCTTTCCTACCCCTCCTCCTATCCTTCCTCTCCTCCCTCTCTCCTCCCTCTCCTCTCCTCCCACTCCTCCCTTTCCTCCCTCCCCTCCTCTTCTCCTTCTATTCTCTTTCTTCTCTTCCTCCTCCTCTCCTTCCTATCCACCTCCCTATCATCCGCCCTCCTCCTCTCTTCCTCTCCTCCCTTTTGTTCTCATCCTCCTCCTCTCCTTCCTGTCCTCTCTCCACCCTCTCCTCTCTTCCCTCTGCGCCCTCTCTCCTCCCTTTCCTCTCTCTACTCATTCTCTCCTCCACTCTTCCCTCTCCTCCTCTTCTCCTATTCTCCTTCCTCTCCTCCTTCCTCTCCTCCGCCTCTCCTCTCCTCCCTCTCCTCCTTTATTCCTCTCTCTCCTCCTCCTCTCCTCCCCTTCCTCCTCTCCTCCCTTTCCTCCTCTCCTCCTCCTCTCCTCCCTGCATGACTTTGTCAGTTGATTCTCTCTGGGTATCTATCTCTCTGTCTCTCTTTCTATTTCCCTCACTCTTTCTATTCCCCCCTTCTCTGTCTCTGTCTGCCTCTTTCTCTCTCACTCTCTCTCTCTGTGTCTCTGTCTCTCTATCAATTCAATTCAATTCAATTCAATAGGCTTTATTGGCATGGGAAACATGTTTACATTGCCAAAGCAAGTGAAATAGATCTCTCTCTCTCTCTCTTCCCCCTTGATATCAGTTCTTGGTAGCTGAGGGCTCAGCCATAGAACTAGAAATAGAATGCCAGAGCTCATCTCATCCTCCTCTGGAAGCAGCTGAAACATAAATAACTCCAGGGCCCGGTTGTTTCCTTTTGTCTGTAATCCAATAATAATCCCTCAAATCACAATGAAGAGGTGTGAGAAGCCCGGATTCGATCTATTCTGGCCATGGATACCATTGGATGGGGTGATGTCGCAGGATGACAAATCTTCTACAGTGAAGGATTATCAATGTCCCTGACGGCATGTATTGAAATAGGTAGTAGGCACTATTATGATTTTACTCTAGTGTAAAGTATATTTTTTCTTTCTCCACAGACACTGTTACATCCCAAATTGCAATACTATTCCATATATAGTGCACTACTTTATAGGGATTAAATCAAATCAAATTGTATTTGTTACATGCACCGAATACAACAGGTGTAGGTAGACCTTACAGTGAAATGATGAATACTACAGGTGTAGACCGTACAGTGAAATGCTGAATACTACAGGTGTAGACCTTACAGTGAAATGCTGAATACAACAGGTGTAGACCTTACAGTGAAAATGATTCCTTACAAGCCATTAACCAACAATGCAGTTTTAAGAAAAATTAAATAAAAGTAACAAATAAATAAAGAGCAGTAGTAAAATAACAATAGCGAGGCTATATACAGGGGGTACCGGTACATAGTCAATGTGCATGTAGGTAGAGTTATTAAAGTGACTATGCATAGATAACAACAGAGAGTAGCAGCAACATAAAAGGGAGGGGGGGGGGGGGCAATGCAAATAGTCTGGGTAGCCATTTGATTAGATGTTCAGGAGTCGTATGGCTATGGGGGGGTAGAAGCTGTTTAGAATAGAATGCCATTTGGGACACAATCAACATCTGCTTTATTTCTGGGTTATTTATTTATAACCCCTTTGTATTTGTTCTCTGACACCACCTCCACAAACAGCACGTAACACACCCTAGACACTGACAACTAAACAGTTGAATTTGTTTCATTCCAAAGTCTCCATAGCTTTTTTTTTTACTGCATTTCTACACAATTAAAAAAATGTTATTTGGACAAAAAGCACAGTAATATCAGGTTTAAAGGTGTGTGGAATGACATATACAATGTCGGCCACTATTCAACCATAAATTGACTCATTTACTTGTGGAACTGCGCATACAGTGCACCATGAAATAGATGCATAATAAACACTATGAAGTAACAACAAGGCTGACTTCCATAATACACACTATGAAGTCACAACAAGGCTGACAACCATAATACACACTATGAAGTCACAACAAGGCTGACATCCATAATACACACTATGAAGTCACAACAAGGCTGACATCCATAATAAACACTATGAAGTCACAACAAGGCTGACATCCATAATAAACACTATGAAGTCACACCAAGGCTGACACCCATAATAAACACTATGAAGTCACAAAAAGGCTGACTTCCATAATAAACACTATGAAGTCACAACAAGGCTGACACCCATAATAAACACTATGGAGTCACACCAAGGCTGACACCCATAATAAACACTATGTAGTCAAACCAAGACTGACTTCCATAATAAACACTATGAAGTCACAACAAGGCCGACACCCATAGGCAGGCATGTGAGTTTCAATTTTGGGGAATCCATTTTGTCACCAAAAAAGTGCACCTTCATAATAAAGGATGCACGCATCATCACATTTGCAGACTAATGTAAGATAGGCTACTATTCCTAATGTGATGATTAGATTGCATAGCCATAATTTAGTCTAATAATATAACTCAATCACTGTTAGCAAAACAGACAGTTCTGAACAACAAATGCCTGAGCTCATAGTGACATAGTAGGCCTAACCAGAGACGTTTCTTCTCCTTTCTTTGCAGGGGAAACATTTTGACTTTTATAAAACACATTTCATGCTATTTGCAATTCTACTACACTTTATCTGACTGGAGACACAAGCAGCATCTTTTTGAATAAGACACAAATGAATAGCCTACTCCGCTGATGCTGTCTGGTCAAAAAGAGTATGACATGTTGGCGACGTTAGAATTTGATTCATTTTTGATTCATACCAGCGAGCGTTCGGCCTTCTTTAATTAAATAAATTAGCTTTGAGCTGAGCTCATGTGTGGGTGATCCTGGTGCAGCAAACCACCCCCCCCCTTCCCCCCTTAATCACATCAAAGGCAAAACGTCATTGTTAGATAAACGTGTTTCTGGTCTACTTGTGTTGTTGTTGCAGTATCTAGCTTGCTAAGACTGGCCCTTACCGACGCCATGGATGGAGATGGGGATTTGGACTTGTGGTTATGACTTAATTTTCTGTACAGGCCAATGATTATGACGGCGATTCTGATCTAACCATAACCACTTCATACATAGTGCCACTGGCCTGAGATGATTGAAGTTCAATATTTAGCCTAGATGTCGTAGGTGAATGTTAAATAGCTAGCTAACGGACTTAGTTGGTTCATTGTTGCCCATAAAAGGAAGTTAGGCTAGCAAGCATTTTAGCCAGGTTGCCTGGTCTCGGACAACAAAAACTAAAAAACTAAAAGTGTGTACTGTATGACAGTCATAGACTGTTTTGGCAACATGAAAGAGAGGAGGTTGACACTGGCGTTCCTCTACCAGTAGGGTAAGTCAATATGTTTGTCCTACCTGAGCGCGAATGCACAGAAATCAGTACTGTGGACAGCAACACTGATTGGACAAAATAGTTTTTGATATCTTTAACTTCTACTGCCTCAGAAACCCGGATCCGGGAGCACCCCCCACCCCCCACACACTGTTTAGCATAGCTAGCATAGCTTCACAAGTAGATAGTAGCATCTAAATATCATTAAATCACAAGTCCAAGACACCAGATGAAAGATACAGATCTTGTGAATAAAGCCACCATTTCCGATTTTTAAAATGTTTTACAGGGAAGACACAATATGTAAAGATGTACATCTATTACCTAAAAACACATTAGCATAATCCACCATCTTTTATTTGTCCACCAACACCAGTAGCCATCACCAATTCGGCTAAACTAAGATATTTATAGCCCCTAACCAACAAAAAAACTCATTAGATGACAGTCTGATAACATATTTATGGTATGGGATAGGTTTTGTTAGAAAAAAGTGCATATTTCAGGTAGCTGCCATAGGTTACAATTGCACCCACCGTCACAAATGGACTAGAATAATTACAATGAGCAACGTGTTTACCTAACTACTAATCATCAAACATTTCGTAAAAATACACAGCATACACGAATCGAAAGACACAGATCCTGTGAATACAGACAATATTTCAGATTTTCTAAGTGTCTTACAGCGAAAACACAATAAATCGTTATATTAGCGTAGCACATAGCACATAGCAGCCCAGCATTGATTCTAGCCAAAGTGAGCGATAAAAGTCAACATCGCCAAAAGATATTAATTTTTTCACTAACCTTCTCAGAATTCTTCCGATGACACTCCTGTAACATCATTTTACAATATACATATACAGTTTGTTCGAAAAGGTGCATATTTAGCCATACAAAACCGTGGTTACACAATGAAAATAGTAGCAAAACAAGCCTGAAAATGTCGGTCGCCATCTTTCAGAGTGATCTGGTTTAATTAATAGCTAATCATATACTTGACTAAAAAATACAGGGTTTACAGGAATCGAAAGACAAATTAGTTCTTAATGCAACCGCTGATTTACATTTTTAAAATTATCCTTACTTTTCAATACAGGGTTCGCCAAGTGAAGCTATACCAAACAAAATGGCGAAATGTGCGTTTAAAATATTTCGACAGAAACACGATTTATCATATTAAATATTGCTTACTTTGAGGTGTTCTTCCATCAGATTCTTGGGCAATGTATCCTTTCTATGTTATAAACGTCTTTTGGTCGATAGATGTCCTCTGTCCTTCGAAATGTCCACCACCAACGACCGACACCCCAAAACGTGTCCAAAGTTTCAGAGTGCACAACAAATAAATTCCTCTAAAATCGCACTAAACGGATATAAATTGCTATAAAACGGTTCAAATTAACTACATTTTGATGTTTTTAACACCTAAAACGAGTGAAAACATGACCGGAGAAATATTGCTGGTTAGAAAACGATTTGGAACGAGGCAGGTCCGATGCCCTTCACGCTTCAGGCGCACGACGAGAAAGGGCGGTCTCTATACATTTTGGTCTTTTATACTGGCTGTGAATATCCCATCGATTCCATTGAAAGCGTGATGACGTACAGACACCCAGAGGAAGACGTAGGCAGTGTCGGTTTCTTCATAGCATTCACTGTCGCCTTAAAAACAGACCCCAGATCAGAGGTAAAAAAAATTGAAATCTGAACCCTGTCATGAAAAGTGCTGTAGAAATTGTTCTGTACAACTCAGAGACAAAATTTCAACTTCTATAGAAACTAGAAGGTGTTTTCTATCCAATAATAACAATAATATGCATATTGTACGATCAAGAATTTAGCACGAGGCAGTTTAATTTGGAGACACAAATATGCTAATGCGGAACAGCACCCCCTATAGTTCCAAGAGGTTAAGTTATCACTGTATTGGACTGAGCATATAAACTCAGCAAAAAAAGAAATGTCCCTTTTTCAGAACCCTGTCTTTCAAAGATAATTCGTAAAAATCCAAATCACTTCACAGATCTTCATTGTAAAGGGTTTAAAAACTGTTTCCCATGCTTGTTCAATGAACCGTAAACAATGAATGAACATGCACCTTTGGAACGGTCATTAAGGCACTAACAGCTTACAGACGGTAGGCAATTAAGGTCATAGTTATGAAAACTTAGGACACTAAAGAGGCCTTTCTACTGACTCTGAAAAACACCAAAAGAGAGATGCCCAGGGTCCCTGCTCATCTGTGTGAATGTGCCTAAGGCATGCTGCAAGGAGGCATGAGTACTGCAGATGTGGCCAGGGCAATACATTGCAATATCCGTACTGTGAGACACCTAAGACAGCGCTACAGGGAGACAGGACGGACAGCTGACCGTCCTCGCAGTGGCAGACCACGTGTAACAACACCTGCACAGGGTCAGTACATCCGAACATCACACCTGTGGAACAGGTACAGGATGGCAACAACAACTGCCCGAGTTACACCAGGAACGCACAATCCCTCCATCAGTGGTCAGACTGTCCGCATTAGGCTGAGAGAAGCTGGACTGAGGGCTTGAAGGCCTGTTGTAAGGCATGTCCTCACCAGACATCACTGGCAACAACGTCGCCTATGGGCACAAACCCACCGTCGCTGGACCAGACAGGACTGGCAAAAAGTACTCTCCACTGACATTTTGCGGTTTTGTCTCACCAGGGGTGATGGTCGGATTCGCGTTTATCGTCGAAGAAATGAGTGTTACACCTGAGGCCTGTACTCTGGAGCGGGATCGATTTGGAGGTGGAGGGTCCGTCATGGTCTGGGGCTGTGTGTCACAACATCATCGGACTGAGCTTGTTGTCATTGCAGGCAATCTCAACGCTATGCGTTAAAGGGGAAGACATCCTCCTCCCTCATGTGGTACCCTTCCTGCAGGGTCATCCTGACATGACCCTCCAGCATGACAATGCCACCAGCCATACTGCTCGTTCTGTGCGTGATTTCCTGCAAGACAGGAATGTCAGTGTTCTGCCATGGCCAGCGAAGAGCCCGGATCTCAATCCCATTGAGCACGTCTGGGACCTGTTGGATCAGAGGGTGAGGGCTAGGGCCATTCCAGCCAGAAATGTCTGGGAACTTGCAGGTGCCTTGGTGGAAGAGTGGGGAAACATCTCAGAGCAAATACTGGCAAATCTGGTGCAGTCCATGAGGAGGAGATGCACTGCAGTACTTATTGCAGCTGGTGGCCACAGCAGATACTGAATGTTACTTTTTAGTTTAGTTTTACTTGCATTTAAGAGCAGTTGGAGGCCACGGAAGGAGAGTTGTATGGCATTGAAGCTCGTCTGGAGGTTAGTTAGCACAGTGTCCAAAGAAGGGCCAGAAGTATACAGAATGGTGTCATCTGCGTAGAGGTGGATCAGAGAATCACCAGCAGCAAGAGCGACATCATTGATGTATACAGAGAAGAGAGTCGGCCCGAGAATTGAAGCCTATGGCACCCCCATAGAGACTGCCAGAGGTCCGGACAACAGGCCCTCCGATTTGGTTTCATGGTCTGTCTGTCTGTCTCCGTTTCCCTGTCTGTCTGCCTCCGTTTGCCTGTCTGTGTCTGTCTGTCTGTCTGTCTGTCTGTCTGTCTGTCTGTCTGTCTGTCTGTCTGTCTCAACGGGTGGCTTTCTGTGTCTCTGTATGTAGTATTAGTCATGTTTGTCATGCTGAATCCCATTTACTGGTCAGCGTTTTGTTGCTGGGGCCGTAGAAATAGAATCATTCTGTTGCTATGTGTAGTGTGTATGTGTGTGTGTGTGTGTGTGTCCGTGTCAGACAGAGTCACAGTTCCAATTACCCAAAGTGTTAGGAGCACAGTGACCTGTTTATCTAAGACTACACAACATTAACACACTAATTACCTTGGTATGATTCACCACTAAGAAAACACACACTTCATCTAGTCGTACGGTGGCTCTGCTTTTTCTCCGTCAGCTGAATCATCCAGGATTGGAGAGGGCCAAGTGTTTTGGTATACACCCAGCAATTATAAATGCAGACAGCGGGGCTGCGGACAAGGTGTGTGTGTGTGTGTGTGTGTGTGTGTGTGTGTGTGTGTGTGTGTGTGTGTGTGTGTGTGTGTGTGTGTGTGTGTGTGTGTGTGTGTGTGGTGTGTGTGTGTGTGTGTGTGTGTGTGTGTGTGTGTGTGTGTGTGTGTGTGTGTGTGTGTGTGTGTGTGTGTGTGTGTGTGTGTGTGTGTGTGTGTGTGTGTGTGTGTGTGTGTGTGTGTGTGTGTGTTTGTGTGTGTGTGTGTGTGTGTGTGCGTGCGTGCGTGCGTGCGTGTTAAGGGGTTTGGGACAAGGTTTTTCAACCTCTCTCTCCTTCTACATCTGGGGTTAAGACGTCTTGCTACCATGGGAACATACAAATGGACTGTGCTATTATTTGCAGTCACTCCCCTCTCTTTCTTTCTCCATCTCCTTGTCCTCCTCTCTCACTCTCTCTCTCTCAATTCAGTTCAAGGGGCTTTATTAGCATGGGAAACATATGTTAACATTGCCAAAGCAATCTCTCTCTCCCCATGTCCTCTCTCTCTCTCTGTTTCTCTCTCTCTCTCCATGTCCTTGTCCTCCTCTCTCTCTCTCTCTCTGTTTCTTTTATATTGATTCTGTACTGTTGAGGAAAGAGCTTGCAAGGAAGCATTTCACTATATCGTTTACACTCACAGTGTCCTGTGGAGGTCAGACCTGGGTAGAAAATATTAGTGTTTCGTAGATTATTTCAACTTTTCAAATGCTCAAGGTAGTTGAATATATATTTTTATTTTTATTTTTTAGGATCCCCATTAGCCGATGTCAATGGCGACAGCTAGTCTTAATGGGATGGAAAGATGGAAAGATAACAAAAATTACATTACAGCCAAAATACTGAGCAATTTACATACATTTAAAACATTAACATGTAGTGTGTTTGTGCATCTATCAGCTACACATGCATGTCAGTACATACACACAACAAATAGGTCACATGGGGGAGAGGCATTATGTCGTGAGGTGTTGCTTTATTATTATAATTTTAAAACCCGGTTTGCTGTTTTCTTGCGCTATATGGAAGGGAGTTCCATCCAATCATGGCTCTTTATAATACTGTGCGTTTCCTTTCATTTGTTTTGGATTTGGGGACTTTGAAAAGACCCCCGGTGGCATGTCTGGTGGGGTAAGTGTGTGTGTGTCACTGCTGTGTGTACGTTGACTATGCAAACAATGAGGAATTAAAACAAGAAGCAATGCAGTCAGCCTTTCCTCAACACGTAACCAAGAGAGACTGGCATGTGTAGTGTTGATATTAACTGATTACAGTGAAGAGCAAAATGTGACGCTCTGTTCCGGGCCAGCTGCAGCTTAACTAGGTCTTTCTTAGCAGGACTTGACCATATGACTGGATAATAATCAAGATAAGATAAAACTAGAGCCGGCAGGACTTCTCCCCATCTCCTCTCCCCATCTTTACAACCATTGAATCAATATGTTTTGATCATGACAGTTTACAAGCTAAGGTAACGCCAAGTAATTTAGTCTCCTCAATTTGCTCAATAGCCAAATTCATTACTGAACAAACATCCTGAGAGTCTGTTGTTCATTTGTTGACAGAGAAATAGCATTGTATTTGGTCTAACATCATTTCTTCCAACAGCTTGCTAAGACCTGGCAGCAAGCTGATAGCTCTGCTGTTAGAACCAGTAGGAGCCGCTTTACCATTCTTGGGTAGCAGAATGACTTTGGCTTCCCTCCAGGCCTCAGGATAAAAACACTTTCCTCTAGGCTCAGATTAAAGATATGACAGATAGGAGTGGCTATAGAGTCAACTACCATCCTCAGTAGCTTTCCATCTAAGTTGTCAATGCCAGGAGGTTTGTCATTATTGATTAATAACAATCATTTGATCACCTTTCCCACACCAAGTTTACAAAATTCAAATTTACAATGCTTTTCTTTCATTATCTGTTTGTTTATTCATTAACCTGTTGGGGATGGGGGCGCTGTTTAGACTACTTATGCTAATTTGGCTAATTTTTTAAACGGCTTCCCACAAAATCCTTGATCGTACAATATGCATATTATTATTATTATTGGATAGAAAACAGTCTATAGTTTCTATAGGAGTTGAAATTTTGTCTCTAAGTGGAACAGAGCCCATTCTACAGCAATTTCCCTGACATGGAGTCAGATTTGAGAAATGTTGGCCACTCTTCTGAAGTCATTTAAAAGGGCACTGTCGTTGCTATGACTATACGGACACTTCTTACGTCTTCCCCTGGATGCCTTTACGTGATGACGATTCCAACGGGGTCGATTGCGCGTTCACAGGCCCTACAAATGAAAAAACCCTGAAGCTAGTCATTCTTTGGGAGCTGCGTCATGAGCCAAGTGGACACCGGCGCGCACCTGTTCCAAGCGTTAGTTTAGCCTGTTATATTTCTCCGGTCATCTTTTCACTCGTTATAGGAGTTAAAAACATCATAAGGTAGTTAATTTAAAGCGTTTTATAGCAATTTATATCCGTTTAGTGCGATTTTGGGACATTTATTTTTGCAACGATGTGAAAAGTTGGGCACGCTTTTCAGTTCATCCCGAACGCAGTTGACATTTCCACATGGCAAGAGGACAGCTTTCCACCAAAAGACGATTTCTCCCAAGAAAGGATCCTTTGCCCAAGATACTGATGGAAGAACAGCTCAAGGTAGGACATTTTTATTATGATAAATCGTGTTTCTGTCGAAACATTTTAGTGGCTTAGGACGCCATGTTTTTTGACGTAGCTTCGCTTGGCGCAAACTGTATTGAAAAGTAAGGATAAATTAAAAAATGTAATAACGCAATTGTATTAAGAATTAAATTGTCTATCAATCCCTGTCCACCCTATATTTTTTAGTCACGTTTATGAGTATTTATGTATAAGAGTAGATCACTGTCTAAGTGGCGCAAGGAAATTTTCTGACCAACTGAGCTACATTTCACATTGTCTAACCATGATTTTGGTGGCTAAATATAAACATTTTCGATCAAACTGTATATGCATGTTGTAATGTGATGTTACAGGAGTGTCATCGGAAGAATTCTGAGAAGGTTAGTGAAAAAATTAATATCTTTTGGCGATGTTGACTTTTATCGCTCACTTTGGCTAGAATCAATGCTGGGCTGCTAATTGCTATGTGCTAAGCTAATATAACGATTTATTGTGTTTTCGCTGTAAGACACTTAGAAAATCTGAAATATTGTCTGTATTCACAGGATCTGTGTCTTTCGATTCGTGTATGCTGTGTATTTTTACGAAATGTTTGATGATTAGTAGTTAGGTAAACACGTTGCTCATTGTAATTATTCTAGTCCATTTGTGACGGTGGGTGCAATTGTAAACTATGCCATATACCTGAAATATGCACTTTTTTCTAACAAAACCTATCCCATACCATAAATATGTTATCAGACTGTCATCTAATGAGTTTTTTTGTTGGTTAGGGGCTATAAATATCTTAGTTTAGCCGAATTGGTGATGGCTACTGGTGTTGGTGGACAAATAAAAGATGGTGGATTATGCTAATGTGTTTTTAGGTAATAGATGTACATCTTTACATATTGTGTCTTCCCTGTAAAACATTTTAAAAATCGGAAATGTTGACTGGATTCACAAGATCTGTGTCTTTCATTAGCTGTATTGGACTTTAATGTGTGAAAGTTAAATATTTTAAAAAAATATTTTTTTTGAATTTCGCGGCACTGGTTTTTCAGTGGGGGGGGGGGGGGTGTGCCGCTAGCGCCACGCTGATCCTAGACAGGTTAATACAGCGGCTCACTATTCGTTGTTGGCCTTTCTTGCCTAAGTTTAACCTGTTGGGGATGGGGGCGCTGTTTAGACTATTTATGCTAATGTGGCTAATTTTTTAAACGGCTTCCCACAAAATCCTTGATCGTACAATATGCATATTATTATTATTATTGGATAGAAAACAGTCTATAGTTTCTATAGGAGTTGAAATTTTGTCTCTAAGTGGAACAGAGCCCATTCTACAGCAATTTCCCTGACATGGAGTCAGATTTGAGAAACGTTGGCCACTTTTCTGAAGTCATTTAAAAGGGCTCTGTCGTTGCTATGACTATACGGACACTTCTTACGTCTTCCCCTGGATGCCTTTACGTGATGACGATTCCAACGGGCTCGATTGCTCGTTCACAGGCCCTACAAATGAAAAAAACCTTTAGCTAGCAAGTCTTTTCTTGCTGCGTAACGCGCGTGGAAGACACCGACCCTCTCCTGTTCCAAGCGTTAGTTTAGCCTGTTATATTTCTCCGGTCATCTTTTCACTCGTTATAGGAGTTACAAACATCACAAAGTAGTTAATTTAAAGCGTTTTATAGCAATTTATATCCGTTTAGTGCGATTTTGGGACATTTATTTTTGCAACGATGTGAAAAGTTGGGTGCGCTTTTCAGTTCATCCCGAACGTAGTTGACATTTCCACATGGCAAGAGGACAGCTTTCCACCAAAAGACGATTTCTCCCAAGAAAGGATCCTTTGCCCAAGATACTGATGGAAGAACAGCTCAAGGTAGGACATTTTTATTATGATAAATCGTGTTTCTGTCGAAACATTTTAGTGGCTTAGGACGCCATGTTTTTTGACGTAGCTTCGCTTGGCGCAAACTGTATTGAAAAGTAAGGATAAATTAAAAAATGTAATAACGCAATTGTATTAAGAATTAAATTGTCTATCAATCCCTGTCCACCCTATATTTTTTAGTCACGTTTATGAGTATTTATGTATAAGAGTAGATCACTGTCTAAGTGGCGCAAGGACGTTTTCTTTACCAGCTTGTCTACATTTCACATTGTCTAACCATGATTTTGGTGGCTAAATATAAACATTTTCGATCAAACTGTATATGCATGTTGTAATGTGATGTTACAGGAGTGTCATCGGAAGAATTCTGAGAAGGTTAGTGAAAAAATTAATATCTTTTGGCGATGTTGACTTTTATCGCTCACTTTGGCTAGAATCAATGCTGGGCTGCTAATTGCTATGTGCTAAGCTAATATAACGATTTATTGTGTTTTCGCTGTAAGACACTTAGAAAATCTGAAATATTGTCTGTATTCACAGGATCTGTGTCTTTCGATTCGTGTATGCTGTGTATTTTTACGAAATGTTTGATGATTAGTAGTTAGGTAAACACGTTGCTCATTGTAATTATTCTAGTCCATTTGTGATGGTGGGTGCAATTGTAAACTATGAAGTCTACCTGAAATATGCACTTTTTTCTAACAAAACCTATCCCATACCATAAATATGTTATCAGACTGTCATCTAATGAGTTTTTTTGTTGGTTAGGGGCTATAAATATCTTAGTTTAGCCGAATTGGTGATGGCTACTGGTGTTGGTGGACAAATAAAAGATGGTGGAATATGCTAATGTGTTTTTAGGTAATAGATGTACATCTTTACATATTGTGTCTTCCCTGTAAAACATTTTAAAAATCGGAAATGTTGACTGGATTCATAAGATCTGTGTCTTTCATTAGCTGTATTGGACTTTAATGTGTGAAAGTTAAATATTTTAAAAAAATATTTTTTTTGAATTTCGCGGCACTGGTTTTTCAGTGGGGGGGGGGGGGGGGGTGTGCCGCTAGCGCCACGCTGATCCTAGACAGGTTAACCACTTTGCCAATAAGGTAATCATTAAAATAATTTGCCAACATCAAATGGTTTTGTGTTGAATAAGCTTTCTGATTTGATGAAAGATTAAGTTGAATTTGTCTTTCTGCCCATAATTTCATTTAAAGTACCCCAAACTTTAAAAAATATAATTCATAATACAGTTTCTTCTTTTATTTGTTGAGTTTAGTCACATAATTGCTCAATTTGCATTAAGTCAGCCAGTCAGATTTATTAGCCACTCGTTTTTCCCCATCTCTTTCAACCATATAGTTTTTAAATTCCTAATCAATCCATGGAGCCTTAACAGTTCTAACAGTCAGTTTAACCTGTCTAGGATCAGCGTGGCGCTAGCGGCACACCCCCCCCCCCCCCACTGAAAAACCAGTGCCGCGAAATTCAAAAAAAATATTTTTTTAAAATATTTAACTTTCACACATTAAAGTCCAATACAGCTAATGAAAGACACAGATCTTGTGAATCCAGTCAACATTTCCGATTTTTAAAATGTTTTACAGGGAAGACACAATATGTAAAGATGTACATCTATTACCTAAAAACACATTAGCATAATCCACCATCTTTTATTTGTCCACCAACACCAGTAGCCATCACCAATTCGGCTAAACTAAGATATTTATAGCCCCTAACCAACAAAAAAACTCATTAGATGACAGTCTGATAACATATTTATGGTATGGGATAGGTTTTGTTAGAAAAAAGTGCATATTTCAGGTATATGGCATAGTTTACAATTGCACCCACCGTCACAAATGGACTAGAATAATTACAATGAGCAACGTGTTTACCTAACTACTAATCATCAAACATTTCGTAAAAATACACAGCATACACGAATCGAAAGACACAGATCCTGTGAATACAGACAATATTTCAGATTTTCTAAGTGTCTTACAGCGAAAACACAATAAATCGTTATATTAGCTTAGCACATAGCAATTAGCAGCCCAGCATTGATTCTAGCCAAAGTGAGCGATAAAAGTCAACATCGCCAAAAGATATTAATTTTTTCACTAACCTTCTCAGAATTCTTCCGATGACACTCCTGTAACATCACATTACAACATGCATATACAGTTTGATCGAAAATGTTTATATTTAGCCACCAAAATCATGGTTAGACAATGTGAAATGTAGACAAGCTGGTAAAGAAAATGTCCTTGCGCCACTTAGACAGTGATCTACTCTTATACATAAATACTCATAAACGTGACTAAAAAATATAGGGTGGACAGGGATTGATAGACAATTTAATTCTTAATACAATTGCGTTATTACATTTTTTAATTTATCCTTACTTTTCAATACAGTTTGCGCCAAGCGAAGCTACGTCAAAAAACATGGCGTCCTAAGCCACTAAAATGTTTCGACAGAAACACAATTTATCATAATAAAAATGTCCTACCTTGAGCTGTTCTTCCATCAGTATCTTGGGCAAAGGATCCTTTCTTGGGAGAAATCGTCTTTTGGTGGAAAGCTGTCCTCTTGCCATGTGGAAATGTCAACTGAGTTCGGGATGAACTGAAAAGCATGCCCAACTTTTCACATCGTTGCAAAAATAAATGTCCCAAAATCGCACTAAACGGATATAAATTGCTATAAAACGCTTTAAATTAACTACCTTATGATTTTTTTAACTCCTATAACGAGTGAAAAGATGACCGGAGAAATATAACAGGCTAAACTAACGCTTGGAACAGGAGCGGGTCGGTGTCCAGCACGCGCGTTACGCAGCTCCAAAAGAATGACTAGCTTCAGGGTTTTTTCATTTGTAGGGCCTGTGAACGAGCAATCGAGCCCGTTGGAATCGTCATCACGTAAAGGCATCCAGGGGAAGACGTAAGAAGTGTCCGTATAGTCATAGCAACGACAGTGCCCTTTTAAATGACTTCAGAAAAGTGGCCAACATTTCTCAAATCTGACTCCATGTCAGGGAAATTGCTGTAGAATGGGCTCTGTTCCACTTAGAGACAAAATTTCAACTCCTATAGAAACTATAGACTGTTTTCTATCCAATAATAATAATAATATGCATATTGTACGATCAAGGATTTTGTGGGAAGCCGTTTAAAAAATTAGCCAAATTAGCATAAGTAGTCTAAACAGCGCCCCCATCCCCAACAGGTTAAGGTGATGACTGATATTTCATTAATCCACTAACTATGTTTAATTGTTACCCAATTAAATTAACCGTGTAACAATTAACTCATTAGGAATTAGGAGCCCCATGGAAGAAGTTGTTTAACCTCTCTGGGATAGGCGGGACGCTTTTGTTCCCACTTGGCCAATAGCCAGGGAAAATGCAGAGCGCCAAATTCAAAAAAATTATATAAAATCAAACTTTTATTAACCTGTTTGGGCTGCAGGGGCAGTATTGAGTAGCCGGATAAAAGGTGCCCATTTCAAACGGCCTCGTACTCAATTCTTGCTCGTACAATATGCATATTATTATTACTATTGGATAGAAAACACTCTCTAGTTTCTAAAACCGTTTGAATTATATCTGTGAGTAAAACAGAACTCATTTTGCAGCAAACTTCCTGACAGGAAGTGGAAAATCTGAAATCGATGCTCTGTTCTAGGGCCTGCCTATAAATGTCCTTGATATATATCAGTATACATGCACTTCATACGTCTTCCACTAGATGTCGACAGGCAGTGAGAGAAGAAATGGAGTGTATAACTTGATCTGGGGTCGAACAAAAGCTCTTTGTATGACGTGTCACCAGTTTCCTGTTTTCTGGAGAGCGCGTGAAGGGACCTGGTTTTGCCTTCTGTACAGCTGTCGTTATAGACGACTAATATCTCCGGCTTTGATTTTATTTGATACATGTGACAATATTATCGTAAAGTATGTTTTTTCAATATAGTTTTATTAGATTATTGAAATTTTTTCGGTACGTTAGGCGTGTTGCGTTGTGTGCCTTTGTTCAGGAAGGAGAGCTTCGCGCCACTTTGCTAGCTTTCCGTGCTAATTGACTGGAGAAGAGGACATTCGA
This sequence comes from Salvelinus fontinalis, assembly GCF_029448725.1. Taxonomy (NCBI): domain Eukaryota; kingdom Metazoa; phylum Chordata; class Actinopteri; order Salmoniformes; family Salmonidae; genus Salvelinus; species Salvelinus fontinalis. Next base: position 38,834,152 of record NC_074691.1, read on the forward strand.
AATCCAAACAACGATTGTTCCCGACAAAGGACCCCTTGTACAACATTCTGATGAAAGATCGTCAAAAGTAGGACCCATTTTATGATGCTATTTCATAGATCTGTCGAACATGTGAAATAGTCGTTTGCACCCAGATTTTGGGTACTCTCTCGCTATACCTAAGCTGGATGTCGTAATGAGGTTATTTTTAGAATTCTAACACAGCGATTGCATTAAGAACTAGTGTATCTATCATTTCCTATACCACATGTATTTTTTAGTAACGTTTTTGTATAGTTATCCTGTCTAGGATGAGGGTGCCGCTAGCGGCACTCCCCCCCCACCCCCACTGAAAAGGCAGAGCCGCGAAATTCAAAAAAATTTTTTTTTTTAAATATTTAACTTTCACACATTAAAGTCCAATACAGCTAATGAAAGACACAGATCTTGTGAATCCAGCCAACATGTCCGATTTTTAAAATGTTTTACAGGGAAGACACAATATGTAAAGATGTAAATCTATTAGCTAAAAACACATTAGCATAATCCACCATCTTTTATTTGTCCACCAACAACAGTAGCTATCACTAATTTGGCTAAACTAAGATATTTATAGCCCCTAACCAAGAAAAAAACTCATCAGATGACAGTCTGATAACATATTTATGGTATGGGATAGGTTTTGTTAGAAAAATGTGCATATTTCAGGTAGATGGCATAGGTTACAATTGCACCCACCGTCACAAATGGACTAGAATAACTACATAGAGCAACGTGTTTACCTACTTACTAATCATCAAACATTTCGTAAAAATACACAGCATACACTAATCGAAAGACACAGATCCTGTGAATACAGACAATATTTCAGATTTTCTAAGTGTCTTACAGCGAAAACACAATAAATCGTTATATTAGCATAGCACATGTGCAAACATTACCCCAGCATTAATTCTAGCCAAAGTGAGCGATAACGTAAACATCGCCAAAATATATAATTTTTTCACTAACCTTCTCAGAATTCTTCAGATGACACCCCTGTAACATCACATTACAACATGCATATACAGTTTGTTCGAAAATGTGCATATTTAGCCACCAAAATCATGGTTACACAATGACAAAAGTAGCCCAGCTGGTGAGAAAATGTTGGTGCGCCATATTAGACAGTGATCTACTCTTATACATAAATACTCATAAACGTGACTAAAAAATATAGGGTGGACAGCGATTGATAGACAATTTAATTCTTAATACAATTGCGGATTTACATTTTTTAAATTATCCTTACTTTTCAATACAGTTTGCGCCAAGCGAAGCTACGTCAAAAAACATGGCGTCCTAAGCCACTAACATTTTTCGACAGAAACACGATTTATCATAATAAAAATGTCCTACTTTGAGCTGTTCTTCCATCAGTATCTTGGGCAAAGGATCCTTTCTTGGGTCTAATCGTCTTTTGGTGGAAAGCTGTCCTCTTGCCATGTGGAAATGCCAACTGCGTTCGGGATGAACTGGAAGCGTGCCCAGCGATTCACAGCGTTTCAGATATAAATGTCCCAAAATCGCACTAAACGGATATAAATTGCTATAAAACGCTTTAAATTAACTACCTTATGATGTTTTTAACTCCTATAACGAGTCTTAACATGACCGGAGAAAGATTACTCCCAACACTAATGCTTGGAACAGGTGCGGGTCGGTGTCCTCCACGCGCATGACGCACCAAGAAAAGAGTTGCTAGCTACAGGGTTTTTTAATTTATAGTGCCTGTGAACGCGCAATCGACCCCATTCAAATCGTCATCACGTAAAGGCATCCAGGGGAAGACGTAAGCAGTGTCCGTATACTCATAGCAATAACAGTGGCCTTTTAACTGACTCCAGATCAGGGGCCAACATTTCTGAAATCTGACTCCATGTCAGGGAAATTGCTGTAGAATGGGTTCTGTTCCACTTAGAGACAAAATTTCAACTCCTATAGAAACTATAGACTGTTTTCTATCCAATAATAATAATAATATGCATATTGTACGATCAAGAATTTTGTGGGAAGCCGTTTCAAAAATTACACGATTAGCATAAATAGTGACAACAGCGCCCCCAGCCTCAACAGGTTAACTTCTTTGGGCAGCAAGCCCGAAGACGGGCACAATATGACAACAGCCACTTCAAGTGCAGGGCGCGAAATTCAAAATATATTTTTTAGAAATATTTAACTTTCACACATTAACAAGTCCAATACAGCATATGAAAGATAAACATCTTGTGAATCCAGCCAACATGTCCAATTTTTAAAATGTTTTACAGCGAAAACACCAGATATATTTATGTTAGCTCATCACCAAATACAAAAAAGGACAGACATTTTTCACAGCACAGGTAGCATGCACAAAGCCAACCTAACTAACCAAGAACCAACCAAACTAACCAAGAAACAACTTCATCAGATGACAGTCTTATAACATGTTATACAATAAATCTATGTTTTGTTTGAAAAATTTGCATATTTGAGGTATAAATCAGTTTTACATTGCAGCTACCATCACAGCTACCGTCACAAATAGGACCGAAGCAGCCAGAGTAATTACAGACACCAACGTCAAATACCTAAATACTCATCATAAAACATTTCTGAAAAATCGATGGTGTATAGCAAATTAAAGACAAACATCTTGTGAATCCAGCTAATATTTCCGATTTTTTAAAGTGTTTTACAGCGAAAACACAATATAGCATTATATTAGCTTACTACAATAGCCTACCACACTACCGCATTCATTCATCAAGGCACGTTAGCGATAGCAATAGGCACGTTAGCGATAGCGAATAAACCAGCAAAAGATATATCATTTTTGACTAACCTTGATAAGCTTCATCAGATGACAGTCCTATAACATCAGGTTATACATACACTTATGTTTTGTTCGAAAATGTGCACATTTAGAGCTGAAATCAGTGGTTATACATTTTGCTAATGTAGCATCTTTTTCCCAGAATGTGCGGATATTTTTATGGCACTCAACTATTCTGACCAAATAAACCACACATGTAAGATACCAAATTAAAGCTACACTCTTTGTCAATCCAGCCAACATGTCAGATTTCAAAAAGGCTTTTCGGCGAAAGCAATAGATGCTATTATCTGATGATAGCACAACAGTAAACAAAGAGAGTGTAGCATATTTCAACCCTGCAGGCGCAACACAAAACTCAGAAATAAAATATAAATGATGCCTTACCTTTGACGAGCTTCTTTTGTTGGCACTCCAATATGCCCCATAAACATCACAAATGGTCCTTTTGTTTGATTAATTCCATCCATATATATCCAAAATGTCAATTTATTTGGCGCGTTTGATCCAGTAAAAAAAATTCCAATTTGCGCAACGTCACTACAAAATATCTCAAAAATTACCTCTAAACTTTGCCAAAACATTTCAAACTACTTTTCTAATACAACTTTAGGTATTTTTAAACGTTAATAATCGATCAAATTGAAGACGTTTTCAATACAGGAGGACAGCAAACTAACTCTACTTTTCTAGTCTTGCGCAACTCTCAAACAGTACACATAACGTTACACTGATTCCAGATGGCCGTACTTCTTCATTGCACAAAGGAATAACCTCAACCAATTTCCAAAGACTGGTGACATCCAGTGGAAGCGGTGGGAACTGCAAACAGGTTGATTAGAAATCTAGTATCCCAATGAAACCTCATTGAACAGACAGTGACCTCAAAAAAAATGAAAACTTAAAACACAAAAGAGGCCTTTCTACTGACTCTGAAAAACACCAAAAGAAAGATGCCCAGGGTCCCTGCTCATCTGTGTGAACGTGCCTTAGGTATGCTGCAAGGAAGCATGAGGACTGCAGATGTGGCCAGGGCAATAAATTGCAATGTTCGTTACTGTGAGACTCCTATGACAGCACTACAGGGAGACAGGACAGACAGCTGATCATCCTCGCTGTGGCAGACCACGTGTGACAACACCCGAACATCACACCTGCGGGACAGGTACAGGAAGGCAGCAACAATCAGTGCTCAGACTGTCCACAATAGTTTGAGAGAGGCTGGACTGAGGGCTTGTAGACAGGTCCTCAGCAGACATCACAGGCAACAATTTCGCCTATGCGCACAAACCCATCGTCGCTGGACAAGACAGGATTGGTAAAAAGTACTCTTCACTGGCGAGTCGCGGTTTTGTCTCACCGGGGATGATGGTCGGATTCGCGTTTGAGCGTTAAACCAAGGCCTGTACTCTGGAGCGGGATCGATTTGGAGGTGGATGGTCCGTCATGGTCTGGGGCGGTGTGTCACAGCATCATCAGACGGAGCTTGTTGTCATTGCAGGCAATCTCAACGCTGTGCGTTACAGGGAAGACATCCTCCTCCCTCATGTGGTACCCTTGCTGCAGACTCATCCTGACATGACCCTCCTGCATGACAATTCCACCAGCCATACTGCTCGTTCTGTGCGTGATTTCCTGCAAGACAGGAATGTCAGTGTTCTGCAATTGCCAGCAAAGAGCCCGGACCTCAATCCCATTGAGTACGTCTAGGACCTGTTGGATCGGAGGGTGAGGGCCATTCCCCCCAGAAATGTCCAGGAACTTGCAGGTGCCTTGGTTGACGAGTGGGGTAATATCTCACAGCAAGAACTAGCAAATCTGGTGCAGTCCATCCACCACAAAGACTGTTACTTTTATCCCCCCCTTTGTACCGGGACCTATTATTCCATTTGTTAGTCACATGTTTGTGGAACTTGTTAAGTTTGTTGTTGAACCTATGTTCATACATATTTTTGTACATCGTTAGCTTAAAGTTAATACAGCTGACAGTGAGGGGATGTTATTTTCCCCCTGAGTTTAGTTGCTTGACAGTCCTAAGATGTCAAATTGCTAAGTGTTTCTTGAAACTGTTTGACACCTTAATACCAAAAAAGCAAAAGCAATTTAAGAACCTATTCATATTTACGTCTCAAGATAATTTTGTACAGAGTGAGAGCTCAAGTGCACCTTTCAAATTCTATTGTAGTTCCTGCCAGGGGCTTCTGCAAGTGCAACCTTATTGTGGCCAAGTAGAAATGGACTGTGCAGAAGACAATGAGAGTTGACATGAGGAATGTCTGAACTACTCCAAGCTGAGTACTTTTCACATCTGAAAGCAATGCACGCATATAGGATTGCAGCCATGGTGTCTGGGCAGACAAGCATTGTAGAACAGGCAGAATGTGTCAAATTGTTTCTGAAAAAGCACAAGGAGAAACTTAAGCATCCCTGGGAGAGGTCAGTGACAGGTAATGGGACAATGAGGTAAACTGCATTCACATTCTTTAGGCATTGATGGTAAAAGGCAGATTACTGTAAATCAAACCTACACAAAGGGAGAGGTAAAGTATGAACATATGAGGGAGCTGTGACAATTTAGAGACCTTTAGCATTGTTTCTGGTAGTTCAAATGCTGAACAAATCTTTTTACACAAGTTTTGTGAACCACAATCCCTTTTACTCCAGACCCAGTCTGTTCCCAAACAGAAAGCACATGGTAGGCAGAAGAGAACATATTTGAAGGAAGAGGTATTTAGAAAGTCAAATTGTTTATTGAACAAATCATGCAAGAGTAGCAGGAACACCAGGCTAAACCAAAAGCGTAACCGTAGAACCTAAAAGTGTGTCAGCAATATCGGCAAATCAGAAGTAAATTTTTGTCTTATGGTTATACAAACAATTAATACCATTGTATCGTCCACCCCTGTAAACAATTGTCAAGTGAAGGAGATCCTCAATTCAAACAAGCGCATTAGTTGGCACATTTCCCCACCTCAGTTACCTTTGCCCTTTTCTTCAAAAGGAGGCAAAGTAACATGGGAAAGACGTTTAAGGAGTTGGGCAATCCAAATTATGATCTCCCTAGTTGAGTGGTTGGGCCGTCTGTTGAAGGCTTGTCGCTTGTGCTGAGGCGCCGGGGCCTGTCGCTTGTGCTGAGGCGCCGGGGCCTGTCGCTTGTGCTGAGGCGCCGGGGCCTGTCGCTTGTGCTGAGGCGCCGGGGCCTGTCGCTTGTGCTGAGGCGCCTGTCGCTTGTGCTGAGGCGCCGGATTCTTCTGCTGAGGTGCCGGGACCGGACGCTTGTGCTGAGCCGTATTCTTCTGCTGAGTCGCCGGGGCCGGACGCTTGTGCTGAGGCGCCGGGGCCGGACGCTTGTGCTGAGGCGCCGGGGCCGGACGCTTGTGCTGAGGGGCCGGACGCTTGTGCTGAGGGGCCGGACGCTTGTGCTGAGGCGCCGGACGCTTGTGCTGAGGCGCCGGACGCTTCTGCTGAGGCGCCGGACGCTTCTGCTGAGGCGCCGGGGCCGGACGCTTCTGCTGAGGCGCCGGGGCCGGACGCTTCTGCTGAGGCGCCGGGGCCGGACGCTTCTGCTGAGGCGCCGGGGCCGGACGCTTCTGCTGAGGCGCCGGGGCCGGACGCTTCTGCTGAGGCGCCGGGGCCGGACGCTTCTGCTGAGGCGCCGGGGCCGGACGCTTCTGCTGAGGCGCCGGGGCCGGACGCTTCTGCTGAGGCGCCGGGGCCGGACGCTTCTGCTGAGGCGCCGGGGCCGGACGCTTCTGCTGAGGCGCCGGGTTCAGACTTCTGACTTGAAGGGGCATTGTGGCCAGTAGCTTCTGATGACGTGGCATTGTGGCCAGTAGCTTCTGATGACGTGGCATTGTGGCCAGTAGCTTCTGATGACGTGGCATTGTGGCCAGTAGCTTCTGATGACGTGGCATTGTGGCCAGTAGCTTCTGATGACGTGGCATTGTGGCCAGTAGCTTCTGATGACGTGGCATTGTGGCCAGTAGCTTCTGATGACGTGGCATTGTGGCCAGTAGCTTCTGATGACGTGGCATTGTGGCCAGTAGCTTCTGATGACGTGGCATTGTGGCCAGTAGCTTCTGATGACGTGGCATTGTGGCCAGTAGCTTCTGATGACGTGGCATTGTGGCCAGTAGCTTCTGATGACGTGGCATTGTGGCCAGTAGCTTCTGATGACGTGGCATTGTGGCCAGTAGCTTCTGATGACGTGGCATTGTGGCCAGTAGCTTTGGAATTTGGACCAGACACCACACTTGCTGGGGCAGATGTTCCAGTTGGTTCAGGTCCAGGGTAGGCAGCATGCCCATGAGCGTTACCTAGGAAACAAAGAAAACATTGTGGTGAAATGCCAGTTTTAAGCTATGGGAAATGGACTACTGTGATTTGAGCTGAAGTAGTGTAAACCAAAACGCACCTTGAATGGTAAAACACGTTATCCCTCCAATTAGCAGGCAACAAATCCAAGAAACACTACAAAACAGACAGTTAAACATAAATAACCAGTGAACACTTTAAAACAAGGTAAACCAACCAGACGAATACATTGAAAAACTAACCTCAAAGAGAGTCCAAAAGTCACAGCCATCTTAGTGAGCAAAAACACAACCGTATTATTCAGCACTAATGCTAGCCAGACACCCTGCCAGAATCTCCCGGTTGCTATGTCTAACAGCTGTTTTGGTTGCACCTCATAAAGGAATCCCAGACCCTTCTAACCTGGCTGGCTAATTATGTACAGCTGTCAACCAATGAACTTCATATCAGTTGGTTCAATTTCCCAATTGCGATTAGGTGCTCTGTGTGCACCTAACCAGTGTGCACTGGTGTGCTGGAGGGTGGAGTTTGCACATCATGGACCAATCCGACGGTTTTAAAGAGTGAACTCTACCCACCCATACCAGATTGAGACAATTGTTTTTCAACAGGAGTCATCCGTTGACGTATGGTGAACAACAGAGATGATTGGACGACAAAAGAAAGACACCAAATTCAGTTCAACAATTTACAGAAAAACAGACAGTTGATGAACGCATATTCAATTTCATTACATTTACATTTACATTTAAGTCATTTAGCAGACGCTCTTATCCAGAGCGACTTACAAATTGGTGCATTCACCTAATGACATCCAGTGGAGCAGCCACTTTACAATAGTGCATCTAAATCTTTTAAGGGGGGGGGGGGGCAGAAGGATTGCTTTATCCTATCCTAGGTATTCCTTGAAGAGGTGGGGTTTCAGGTGTCTCCGGAAGGTGGTGATTGACTCCGCTGTCCTGGCGTCGTGAGGGAGTTTGTTCCACCATTGGGGTGCCAGAGCAGCGAACAGTTTTGACTGGGCTGAGCGGGAACTGTACTTCCTCAGTGGTAGGGAGGCGAGCAGGCCAGAGGTGGATGAACGCAGTGCCCTTGTTTGGGTGTAGGGCCTGATCAGAGCCTGAAGGTACTGAGGTGCCGTTCCCCTCACAGCTCCGTAGGCAAGCACCATGGTCTTGTAGCGGATGCGAGCTTCAACTGGAAGCCAGTGGAGAGAGCGGAGGAGCGGGGTGACGTGAGAGAACTTGGGAAGGTTGAACACCAGACGGGCTGCGGCGTTCTGGATGAGTTGTAGGGGTTTGATGGCACAGGCAGGGAGCCCAGCCAACAGCGAGTTGCAGTAATCCAGACGGGAGATGACAAGTGCCTGGATTAGGACCTGCGCCGCTTCCTGTGTGAGGCAGGGTCGTACTCTGCGGATGTTGTAGAGCATGAACCTACAGGAACGGGCCACCGCCTTGATGTTAGTTGAGAACGACAGGGTGTTGTCCAGGATCACGCCAAGGTTCTTAGCGCTCTGGGAGGAGGACACAATGGAGTTGTCAACCGTGATGGCGAGATCATGGAACGGGCAGTCCTTCCCCGGGAGGAAGAGCAGCTCCGTCTTGCCGAGGTTCAGCTTGAGGTGGTGATCCGTCATCCACACTGATATGTCTGCCAGACATGCAGAGATGCGATTCGCCACCTGGTCATCAGAAGGGGGAAAGGAGAAGATTAGTTGTGTGTCGTCTGCATAGCAATGATAGGATGTTCATGCGTCTGTAGCTGCCAAATGCTGATCTTTTCCCCACTAATTGGTCTTTTCACCAATCAGATCATCTATTTTGCCAGCAACGTGGGGCAAAAGATCAGAATTGGGCTCCCTGTGTAAACACAGCCTGTGTGGCTGGGACCAAACAGACTATGAGGGAGTTTATCGCTGCTTCCAAACAGACTTCAGCCACTTTCCAAAGCTTAGACGTTGCTGACGTCTGACAGATCTGACATCGCCTTGATAAGTATTTTAAGTATCAGCTAATCACATCATATGTCAGTGGATGACACAGTTGATGATGTGGCACGCAACCATTGGTTGTTGTGTCGCCTCACATTTGCTGTAGAAAGTGATCTATTGCTGTGTTTCACAGGCAGCCCTTTATTCTTTATTCCACTTTAATCTTTATTCCACTTATTGGTCTTTAGACCAATCAAATCAGATATTTTCAAACCAGATCTTTTCACAGCAGATCTTTTTCAGAGCTGATTGTTCAAAAGACTAATTAGTGAACAAAAATATCAGAATTGGTGCCTTTGTAAATGCAGCCTTTGAGGGAGTTTTACTACCGGTGCACCGGTCTAAGGAAGGTGATGTGAACGGGCAAAAGCAGCGAGGGAGGAGTAGCCTTTTCAAATCGTACAGTCAGTGGTGTAATGGAGGATATACGCAGGTATACCACCTTGTTTTCAATGGACATTTCGTGTACTCAATGCCTAATCCCCACTGATGTGTATCAAAGTAGTATAGTGGAGGTGTATGCTGTATCAATTCATAAGGCTGATGGAACAGATCAGAATGTTTAGCTTCAAACTGTTATTTTTTCACATTTTAAGTATATGAATGTACACATGGCGGTAGGCCTATGCAGAATGTTCTAAAATGCGCACCGCACCAGAGGAGGCTGGTGGGAGGAGCTATAGGAGGACGGGCTCATTGTAATGTCTGGAATGGAAACGATGGAACGGAGTCAAACATATCAAACATATGGAAACTCTGTTCCGTCAATTCCATTCCAGCCATTAGAATGAGCCCATCCTCCTACAGCTCCTCTGCTATACCTCACATTTGAGCAGTTTCATGTACAGATATTTGGACAGGGATGGTAATATCCGTTACAGCTCAGACACACCGGTAGGATTGTCTAATGTTAGTATTTAACACTTCCGAACAGTGTCGACAGTCAATCTCTGAGGGTCGGCAGTCAATCTCTTTTATGTTCACTCAGAAAAGATTGTGAAGTCGTCAACCAATCAGCCTTGTTAAAATATTCAAAACCAGAAGGTTGCGTTTGTTGGCATTGCATGTCCGTGTGTGTTGCTTTATGGTCTAGTCAATGTTAGCTAGCTGTGCTGGTGTTGTAGAAAGACCTTGTTGATACTAGTCAGATGGCCACATCTAGATAACTAGCTAGCAAGATGACAAAGAAACCATTGTATCCACTCTCCAGAATTGCATACAGCCCAAAGAGACATGTTTTTAGCTAGATGGCTAAAGTTATCTAAATGGTTACCATGATTCACTAGCTAGCTGTGATTCGATTCGCTGATTTGCTGATACACTAGCTAGCTGTGATTCGATTCACTGTGATTCGATTCGCTAGCTAGCTGTTGTGCTAGCATTATGCTGCACTCATCACACCATTAGTTTCATATGAAGTGTATGTGACTGACTTGCTCAGTTAGCAAGCTAACGCTAACTAGCTAGATAGCTAACTAATAAGCTAGTGTACATTACCAAACTCAACAAAATATCTTTCTTCAAACAAAACTCTTAGCTAGACATAAAATATATAAAGACATGCTCAAGAAAAAAAGTTGTATTATGCAGCTTTGTTTTAGGTAGAACAATTCTGATGACAAGTGCCCTATTTTTTTCGTTTTTCTTGTTGTGCTGTCTGATTGCCTCAATGTCAAGTTGTCAGCCAAAGTCAGTTTCATCCGCACACAGCAGGTACGTCTTTTGTTCTAGCAAGATAAAAAACGGCCTTCTACTGTGATAAGCACCAATCCGCACTCAGACAATGAATGCTAAACATAGAAAGAAAGTTGATTTGAACAACAATGGAGCACATAAGAGTTCATAAAATATTTTCCTCAACATTTCTATGGTAGTATTTTGGCTTGGCTACTTTGAAGCAAGGTAAGACATGACTCATATGAAGAAAAATGGTCCAGGTTTCAAACAATATAGCTATGGTAATGATAGACCTAGCTGTCTTCTGATAGATGGAAAGGCTTTCCCCAAAACCTTCTATTAAATGTTAACCAGCTACAAAGTAGCCTATCAGATTGACCTGTCAGAATGATATCATGACAACTTGCATCAATACAGTGGCCATTTGTTTTCCAACTCCATCTCATGTGTGCTACACAAACACTGCCAACCCAACGACAGTACTAGGTGCCTGTACTACAGAAACACTGCTAACCCAACAACAGTGCTAGGTGCCTGTACTACAGAAATACTGCTAACCCAACAACAGTGCTAGGTGCCTGTGCTACAGAAATACTGCTAACCCAACAACAGTACTAGGTGCCTGTACTAGAGAAATACTGCTAACCCAACAACAGTGCTAGGTGCCTGTACTACAGAAACACTGCTAATCCAACAACAGTACTAGGTGCCTGTACTACAGAAACACTGCTGACCCAACAACAGTGCTCGGTGCCTGCTCACTTGAATTAAAGGGTAATTACACTCAAATCAAATTTTCTCTCATATTTGTTTTTTTAAATGTACACGTTGTGGTGGTTGTCTTCAAAGTTGTTTCCACGGGGCTGAAAATGAACATGACAAGACCTGAATTAAATGTAAAAGCCTTTAAAAAATCTGAGCTTGTGGTACGCTCAGTGCTTCATTGATATTTCACAGAGATACACTTGTTTTTTTGAGAAATCCTTAAAAAAGAACAGTATTTTCGCATTAGTATGAACAGCATATATTAAAATATGTACGTGTCGTGCCGTTAAATCGATATCTATCTTACCTCTATACTGTTTTATGTCCTCTGGATTCTAGAAGAAAGATGACGAGTTCAACGGTGAGCCTGTCAGGTAGTTTTAATTCTGACACGGCATCCAGTTTAGCTGACACGATGACATGGACAAGAGTTTCAGAAATATAGATAATATTTCATTGTGGATATAAACATAGGTGTAATACGATAAAAGAGCCCTACTCACTTCTAATAGACCCTCCCCCATTCCCCAAATCCCTTCCTAACCCAGTCCAACCTCAATGACCCTACACTTCAATCTTTCCATCTCTTCAACATACTTACAACAATATAACAACACATGCTCTACCGTTTCATCGACCATATACTCCAGACACAAGCCATTCACATGTTTGCCAACCAGATGTATTGACGAGTTCAATATACAATGTCTTAAGCGCAATCGAGCAAATACCACCTCTTCCGTCATAATCTGACCTTTGAATCTTGGCCCACCGACCTTTCTTTTTTAGGGCATATAAATGCCGGCCCTTGTGCTCAGAGTCCCATCTCTTCTACCACTCATCTATCAAAATGGCTCTGATTTACCATTTGGCCTCACGTCTACCCAGTGGAACGTTAACGTCAGTTATATCTCGTTTCAGAACTCGTTTGGCTAACTGGTCTACAATTTCAATCCCTTCCACACCTGTATGTGCTGGGACCCAGCAGAATCTCACTACAACCATTCTCTCAATTCTCCACAATAACATGAATACCTCCAATAGTAGGTCACTCCTGTTAAATTTACCAGATGATAAACTATTCAATACAGACAGAGAATCTGAGCATACTATAATTCTAACAGGTTGTACATCCTCCACCCACTGGAGGGCAACTATTATCGCCAACAGTTCAACTTAGTATACTGACAGTTCATCTGTTAGTATTCTACATATCTGCACATCAAATTCAGAAACGTAAACACCTGCTCCTGTGCACCCAATATCTGGATCCTTGGAGCCATCTGTTAAAAGCTGTATAGAAGCATAAAAAACGTATACCAATTTATTCGGCAACCAGTTTCACTAACTTCTGACAGATATTTCCTTTTCTCTACCAAGGTTAGATCAACAACAGGATCTGGGTGTAACCATGGAGGAACATCCCCTATTACCAAAGAAGGGCCAACCTCCAACTCCCTCAAACCACTCTCATCAGCAAGGTTTCCAACTGTCCAACCAAAACCACTACCTTGTCTACTAGTACATTCCCAACATTCATCTAGAACCGTGGCAGTGGGATGCTCAACCTCAACCCAATGAGCATTTTTTACGCCGTATATCCAAAGGCATCTCACCTGCCTCCACTAGTAAGACACATACAGATGTTGATTTAAATGCACCAATACATATTGTTTGTGGTGATGTGACTGTCATTAATGTGATGACTGTTATTTATTTAATCCACTAACTAAGTTTAATTGTTAACCCGTTTAAATGAACTCATTAGGAATTTGGGGAAGTAACGAGTTACCATCTCTCAAATTAAATTCTAGAATGTCACGTTCCTGACCTATTTATGTTAGTTTTTGTGTGTTAGTTGGTCAGGACGTGAGGTTGGGTGGGCATTCTATGTTATCTGTTTCTATGTTGGTTTCGGTTTGCCTGGTATGGCTCTTGATTAGAGGCAGGTGGTTTGCGTTTGCCTCTAATTAAGAGTCATATTTAGGTAGGGCATTCTCACTGTTTGTTTGTGGGTGATTGTCTCCTGTGTCCGTATGTTATGTTAGTACCACATAGGACTGTAGCGTTTGTTTGTTTCGTTTTCGTTTCGATGTCGTCTGTTACCTGTACGTAAGTTTATGTTTAGTTATGTAAGTTTATGTTCAGGTCTCGTCAACGTCGTTTTGTTATTTTGTAGTTTTGCAAGTGTTTGTTTCGTTTCGTGTTGCCATCTTTATCGTTGTGTTAATAAAGATGGCTTATTTCCCAAAGCCTGCGTTTTGGTCTTCAGATCCCTCTCTCCTCACCTCGTCCGAGGATGAGGAGAGCGTCACCCGTTACATAGAAATTATATATCGATAAGTCACTTACTAATCATTACCTCATATCAGTCTCATTCTGAAGAGTCGTAACCTTCTTGGATCTGCAAGAACCCCAGCTTTACTGATTATTCAGGCCTATTCATATTGATTTACCAACTAACTAAACAATAACAAAGAATACATATCAAATCAAAGTTTATTTGTCACGCGCGCCGAATACAACAGGTGTAGACCTTACAGTGAAATGCTTACTTACAGGCTCTAACCAATGGTGCGAGAAAAAAAAAGAGGTGTGTGTGTAGGTAAGTAAAGAAATAAAACAACAGTAAAAATGCATTTGAAAAAAGAGTAGCAAGGCTATATACAGACACCTGTTAGTCAGGCTTATTGAGGTAGTATGTACATGTAGGTATCGTTAAAGTGACTATGCATATATGATGAACAGAGAGTAGCAGTAGCGTAAAAAGAGGGGTTGGCGGGTGGTGGGACACAATGCAGATAGCCCGGTTAGCCAATGTGTGGGAGCACTGGTTGGTCGGGCCAATTTAGGTAGTATGTACATGAATGTATAGTTAATGTGACTATGCATATAAGATAAACAGCGAGTAGCAGCAGCGTAAAAGAGGGGTTGGGGGGGCACACAATGCAAATAGTCCGGGTAACCATTTGGTTACCTGTTCAGGAGTCTTATGGCTTGGGGGTAAAAACTGTTGAGAAGCCTTCTTGTCCTAGACTTGGCACTCCGGTACCGCTTGCCATGCGGTAGTAGAGAGAACAGTTTATGACTGGGGTGGCTGGGGTCTTTGACAATTTTTAGGGCCTTCCTCTGACACCGCCTGGTGTAGAGGTCCTGGATGGCAGGCAGTTTAGCCCCAGTGATGTACTGGGCCGTACGCACTACCCTCTGAAGTATCTTGCGGTCGGAGGCCGAGCAATTGCCGTACCAGGCAGTGATGCAACCGGTCAGGATGCTCTCGATGTTGCAGCTGTAGAACCTTTTGAGGATCTCAGGACCCATGCCAAATCTTTTTAGTTTCCTGAGGGGGGAATAGGCATTGTCGTGCCCTCTTCACGACTATCTTGGTGTGTTTGGACCAATCTAGTTTGTTGTTGATGTGGACACCAAGGAAAATGAAGCTCTCAACCTGCTCCACTACAGCCCCGTCGATGAGAATTGGGAAGTGCTCGGTGCTCCTTTTCCTGTAGTCCACAATCATCTCCTTAGTCTTGGTTACGTTGAGGGAGGTTGTTATTCTGGCACCACCTGGCCAGGTCTCTGACCTCCTCCCTATAGGCTGTCTCGTCGTTGTCAGTGATCAGGCCTACCACTGTTGTGTCGTCAGCAAACTTAATGATGGTGTTGGAGTCGTGCCTGGCCATGCAGTCGTGGGTGAACAGGGAGTACAGGAGGGGACTGAGCACGCACCCCTGGCGAGCTCCAGTGTTGAGGATCAGCGTGGCAGATGTGTTGCTACCTACCCTCACCACCTAGGGGCGGCCAGTCAGGAAGTCCAGGATCCAGTTTCAGAGGGAGGTGTTTCGTTCTAGGTTCCTTAGATTGGTGATGAGCTTTGAGGGTACTATGGTATTGAAGGCTGAGCTGTAGTCAATGAACAGCATTCTCACATAGGTGTTCCTTTTGTCCAGGTGGGAAAGGGCAGTGTGGAGTGCAATAGAGATTGCATCATCTGTGGATCTGTTTGGGCGGTATGGAAATTGGAGTGGGTCTAGGGTTCCTGGGATAATGGTGTTGATGTGAGCCATTACCAGCCTTTCAAAACACTTCATGGCTACGGACGTGAGTGCTACGGGTCTGCCATTTAGGCAGGTTGCCTTTGTGTTCTTGGGCACAGGGACAATGGTGGTCTGCTTGAAGCATGTTGGTATTACAAACTCAATCAGGGACATGTTGAAAATGTCAGTGAAGACACCTGCCAGTTGGTCAGTACATGCCCGGAGCACAGGTCCTGGAAATCCGTCTGGCCCCGCAGCCTTGTGTATGTTGAGCTGTTTAAAGGTCTTACTCACGTCGGCTACAGAGAGCGTGATCACACAGTCATCCGGAACAGCTGATGCTCTCATGCATGCCTCAGTGTTGCTTGCCTCGAATCGAGGATAGAAGTGATTTAGCTCATCTGGTAGGCTTGTGTCACTGGGTAGCTCGCGGCTGTGCTTCCCTTTGTAGTCTGTAATAGTTTGCAAGCCCTGCCACATCCGAAGAGCGTCGGAGCCGGTGTAGTATGATTTAATCTTAGCCCTGTATTGACACTTTGCCTGTTTGATGGTTCGTCTCAGGGCATAGCGGGATTTCTTGTAAGCTTCCGGATTAGAGTCCCGCACCTTGAAAGCGGCAGCTCTACCCTTTAGCTCAGTGCGAATGTTGCCTTTAATCCGTGGCTTCGGGTTGGGGTATGTACGTACAGTCACTGTGGGGACGACATCCTCAATGCACTTATTGATAAAGCCAGTGACTGATGTGGTGTATTCCTCAATGTCATCAGAAGAATTCCGGAACATGTTCCAGTCTGTGATAGCAAAGCAGTCCTGTAGTTTAGCATCTGCTTCATCTGACCATTTTTTTATAGACCGAGTCACTGGTGCTTCCTGCTTCCGTTTTTGCTTGTAAGTAGGAATCAGGAGGATAGAGTTGTGGTCGGATTTACCAAATGGAGGGTGAGGGAGAGCATTGTACGCGTCTCTGTGTGTGGAGTACAGGTGATCTAGAATGTTTTTCCCTCTGGTTGCACATTTAACATGTTGATAGAGATTTGGTAGAACTTATTTAAGTTTCCTGCATTAAAGTCTCCGGCCACTAGGAGCGCCGCCTCTGGGTGAGTGGTTTCCTGTTTGCTTATTTCCTTATACAGCTGACTGAGTGCAGTCTTAGTGCCAGCATCTGTCTGTGGTGGTAAATAAACAGCCATGAAAAGTATAGCTGAGAACTCTCTAAGCAAGTAGTGTGGCCTGCAATTTATCACAGTATACTCTTCTTCAGGCGAGCAAAATCTAGAGACTTCCTTAGATTTCGTGCACCAGCTGTTAACAAATATGCACAGACCGCCCCCCCTCGTCTTACCTGAGTTATTATTGGCCTCCCGGGTGGCGCAGTGGTCTAGGGCACTGCATCGCAGTGCTAGCTGCGCCACCAGAGTCTCTGGGTTCACGCCCAGGCTCTGTCGCAGCCGGCCGCAACCGGGAGGTCCGTGGGGCGACGCACAATTGGCATAGTGTCGTCCGGGTTAGGGAGGGTTTGGCCGGTAGGGATATCCTTGTCTCAGTATGTAAATGTAATAAAATGTATGCACTCTACTGTAAGTCGCTCTGGATAAGAGCGTCTGCTAAATGACTAAAATGTAAATGTAAAATGTTATTCTGTTCTATCCTGCAGGTGCAGCATGTATCCCGCTAGCTGAATATCCATGTTGTCATTCAGCCACGATTCCGTGAAGCATAGGATATTACAGTTTTTGATGTCCCGTTGGTAGGATATTCGTGATCGTACCTCGTCTAGTTCATTGTCCAATGATTGCGCGTTGGCGAGTAATATTGACGGTAACGGCAGCTTTCCTAGTTGCCTTCTGCGGGTCCGGACGAGGCATCCGGCTCTTCGTCCTCTGCGTCGCTTCCTTTTGCGAATAATTGGGATGTCTGCCCTGTGGGGTGTTTGGAGAATATTGTGTGAGTCCTGCTTGTTGTTGTTGTTGAAGAAATCTTTGTCTAATCCGAGGTGAGTTATCGCTGTCCTGATATCCAGAAGCTTTTTTCTTCGGGAAGATACGGTTGCAGAAACATTATGTACAAAATAATTTACAAATATCGCGAAAAAAAACATCATAGCACAATTGGTTAGGAGATCGTAAAACGGCGGCCATCTCCTCCGGCGTCATTTTGAATAGTCTCATATGCACCCTTACATGAGACAAAAGTCCCTAGTCGACGGATAAAATATGACGGCTTATTTCACAGAGATGGAGAAGGGGGTGGGGGCAACAGAGAGAGAAAGAAGAAGATCATTAATTAATACATTCTGCAACTATTCTCACATTAATCATGTACCTTGCACACGAAGAACCGCCCGTTTGGGGTAAGAAGATAACGAATGTATTTCCGTGTTGAATGTCTTCGTTCTTCGTCTATCTCAGTCAGAACCAAGCCCTCCCACCTCACTTCTTTAGTCTGAAGCACTTTACATGCACAGCTGCAGACTGGCAATGTTCAGGTCTAGTCTGGGAGTTATCTTCTTCACCTCGGGTTGAGGTTAAGTTCTAACCATTTCCAACATGTAGCTAACCCTCCACGCTTTTCTGGTCTGGTATGTTAATTCTTAGCGAGTCCTTTTAAGCACTATGGCCAAAGAGGGCGTTCCGTCATGCTGACATGAACTCTGACCACACTCTGGGAATGGGTAGTCAATGTGCATAGTTTGTATGAAAAACAATTATCAATAAATAAAAAAATGCTACCTTAACACAAATAGTTTCATCCATTTTCATATCACATAGACAACGTAATGGATGGAAACTTGACATATGTGTACACGTTCCGAGTTAGATTATTTCTTGATACCATTCTTAATGACGTCATAAAGTAAACAATGTGACATGATTATTCTGTAGATCCCCACGGAACATTCCAAACATTTGGATGTTAGAAATATTGTTCCAGTGTTTACTTTTTGCACATTATAGTTTTGGCGGGAAAAGGTCTTCTGTAGACAAAGGAACATTCCTTTACCAATACGGAAGGGCAAGATGGAAATCATGTAGTAACCAAGAAAATGTAAAACACATACAAATATTTAACTAAGATTCTTCAACAAATTTACTCAGCTACAGTTCATATGAGAAAATCAATTCAAATACATTAATTATGTTTTAATCTATGGATGTCACATGACTGTGCAGGTACACATCCATGGGTGGGCCCACTTGGGAGCCAGGCCCAGCCAATCATGGGTTTTCCCCACAAAATGGCTTCAGTACAGACATAGTTTCATCAGCTGTCTGGTCAGCTGATCACCACTGATATTTTTGTTCAATATAGTTCTCATGACAGTGTAGAAGTAGTAGCGCAACCTGTCCAGTAGATGGCAAGGTGTGCCTGTTCAAAGCACTCACTCTGGATTCTGTGACATGGGGATCAGAATGATGCTGTAGGTTGTTTTCTGAAAAAAACATTTTAAATAATTGTCAGATCAGACCCAGGCTAACAAATCACAGAATCCAGATTGCCACCCCCAAAAAAGTTTCAAAGCAGCCCCAGGGGACATCTACCACCGTGCCAAATTTAGTTCAATCCTTTTACGATTAAGTACGCAACTCAGGATCTAGTTCCTTGAAGAAAAAAAAAAATCCTACACTGTCAGAACTTTAAGGGTTTTTGAAATAGTTTCATGCCTTGATACCAAGGAAAGCAGAAGTGAGTCACCAGGCAAGCTTTTAGGTTTAATTACATATGTACAATGTCTTCAGATTAATTTAGTACACCGTGCTTAATCAAATGCACCTTTTTAAAATCTAAAAGTTCCTAGCACTGGCTTCTGCAAGTGCAACCTCATTGGTGTCAGGAAGAAATGGATTGTGCAGAAGCTGACATTGATAGCTGATATAATGATAAAGACAAGTTTAGTACTTCTTATAGCTGAAAGTGATGAATGCATATACCATTGTCATGTGTCTGGCCAGACCAACATTGTAGAACAGGCAAAATGTGTCAAGTAGTTTTAATTATTCTGAGTAACACCAATGAGACACTATCACTTACCTGGGACAGGTTAGTGACAAGCAATGATACGATGAGGTAAAAGGCATGTATCTGGCCAGACCAACATTGTAGAACAGACAAAAATGGGTCAACTTGTTTTGTTTCTGAATAAGGTCAAGGAGAAACTTTAGTGTCCCTGGGACAGGTTAGTGACAGGCAGTGGGACGATGAGGTAAACGGCAGTCACATTCTTTAGGCACCTATGGTAACAGGAAGATTACTGTAAATCAAACACCCTACACAAAGGGAAAGGGAAAGTATGAACATATGAGGGAGCTCTGACAATTTAGACAACTTTAGCATTTGAACTACCAGAAACAAAGGTAAACAAATCTGTTTACAACAGTGTTGTGAACCACATTCCCTTTTACTCCAGACCCAGTCTGTTCCCAAACAGAAAGCACATGGTAGGCAGAAGAGAACATATTTGAAGGAAGAGGTATTTAGAAAGTCAAATGGTTTATTGAGCAAATCATGCAAGAGTAGCAGGAACACCAGGCTAAATCAAAAGTATAACCGTAGAACCTAAAAGTGTGTCAACAATATCGCCAAATCAGATGTCAATTTTAGTTGTACGGTTATAAAAACAATTCCTACCAATGTAGCGTCCACCCATGTAAAACAATTTGCCTGACGATGCGCAAGTGAAGGAGAACCTCATTTCAGACAAGTGCATTGGTTTTGCACATTTCCCCACCTCAGTTACCTTTGCCCTTTTCTTCAAAAGGAGGCACTGTAACAGGGGAAAGACGATTAAGGAGTTGGGCAAACCAAATTATGATCTCCCTATCTAGCTTGTTGAGGGGTCGGGCCGTCTGTTCAAGGCTTGTCGCTTCTGCTGAGGCGCCGGTCGCTTCTGCTGAGGCGCGGGGGCCGGTCGCTTCTGCTGAGGCGCGGGGGCCGGTCGCTTCTGCTGAGGCGCGGGGGCCGGTCGCTTCTGCTGAGGCGCGGGGGCCGGTCGCTTCTGCTGAGGCGCGGGGGCCGGTCGCTTCTGCTGAGGCGCGGGGGCCGGTCGCTTCTGCTGAGGCGCGGGGGCCGGTCGCTTCTGCTGAGGCGCGGGGGCCGGTCGCTTCTGCTGAGGCGCGGGGGCCGGTCGCTTCTGCTGAGGCGCGGGGGCCGGTCGCTTCTGCTGAGGCGCGGGGGCCGGTCGCTTCTGCTGAGGCGCGGATGTCGGTTGCTTCAGATGTGGCATTTCGACCCGACGTCACATTTGCTGGGCTATTGTGGCCAGTAGCTTTAGCATTTGGAACAGACACCACACTCGCTTGGGCATGGGCTCCTGTTGGTTCAGGTCCAGTTGAGGTAGGATGCCCATAAGCGTTACCTAGGAAACAAAGAAAAAAAAGTTGTAAAAATCAAGACTTAAGCTATCGGAACTAGACTGATTTGAACTGAAGTAGTGTAAACCAAAACACACCTTGAAGGGTAGAAGACGTTATCCCTCCAATTAGCAGGCAACAAATCCAAGAAACACTACAAAACATTCAGACAGTTAAACATAAATAACCAGTGAAACGTTTTAGAAAAAGGTAAAACAAAAACTAAATACAATGAAAAACTAACCTCAAAGAGAGTCCAAAAGTCATAGCCATTTTAGTGATCAAAACCACAACAGTATTCAGAACTAATGCTAGACAGACACCCTGCCAGAATCTCCCTGTTGCTTTGTCTACCAGCTGTTTTGGTTGCACCTCATAAAGGAATCCCAGACCCTTCTAACCTGGCTGGCTAATTATGTACAGCTGTCAGCCAATGAACTTCATTTCAGTTGGTTCAATTTCCCCATTGCGATTAGGTGCTCTGGATTTCATTCAGCTGGTGTGAACTGGTGTGCTGGAGGGTGGAGTTTGCATATCATGGACCAATCCGACGGTTTTAAAGAGTCAACTCTACCCACCCATTCCGGATCGAGCCAATTGTTTTTCAACAGGAGTCATCCGTTGACGTATGGTGAACAACAGAGATGATTGGACGACAAAAGAAAGACACCAAATTCAGTTCTACAATTTACAGAAAAACAGACAGTTGATGAACGCATATTCAATTTCATACATGTTCATGCGTCTGTAGCTGCCAAATGCTGATCTTTTCCCCACTAATTGGTCTTTTCACCAATCAGATCAGCTGTTTTGCCAGCAACGCAGGGCAAAAGATCAGAATTGGGCTCCCTGTGTAAACACAGTCTGTGTGGCTGGGACCAAACAGACTATGAGGGAGTTTATCGCTGCTTCCAAACAGACTTCAGCCACTTTCCAAAGCTTAGACGTTGCTGACGTCTGACAGATCTGACATCGCCTTGATAAGTATTTTAAGTATCAGCTAATCACATCATATGTCAGTGGTTGACACAGTTGATGACGTAGCACGCAACCATTGGTTGTTGCGTCGCCTCACATTAGCTGTAGAAAGTGGCCTATGGCTGTGTTACACAGGCAGCCCAATTCTGATATTTTTTCCACGTATTTTCCTTTTGACCAATCACATCAGATCTTTCACGCCAGATCTTTTCACATCAGATCTTTTTCAGAGCTGAATGGTCGAAAGATGAATTAGTTTTAAAAAATAGCAGAATTGGGGTGCCTTTGTAAATATAGCCTTTGAGGGAGTTTTACTAACCTGAGCCGCAGTGCACCGGTTGATGATGTGAACGGGCAACAGCAATGAGGGAGGAGTACCCTTCTCAAATCGTACAGTCAGTGGTGTAAAGGAGGCTATACGCAGGTATATCACTTTGTTTTCAGTGGACATTTCGTATAATCAATTCTTAACACCCACTGAAGTGTATCAAAGAAGTAAAGTGGAGGTGTATGCTGTACCAATTCACAAGGCTGATGGAACGACTCAAAATGTTCACCTTAAAATGTTGAAAAACGATTATTTCTTCACATTTTAAGCGCATGAATGTGTACACAGCGGTAGACCTATGCAGAATGTTCCAAAATGCAGTTTACCTTCTAAAATGTGCACCACACCAGAGGAGGCTGGTGGGAGGAGCTATAGGAGGACTGGCTCATTGTAATGGCTGGAACGGAAACAATGGAACAGAGTCAAACATATCAAACATATTGGTAACTGTGTTCCATCAATTCCATTCCAGCCATTAGAATGAGCCCATCCTCCTATAGCTCCAGTACTGCACCTCTAATTTGAGCATTTTCATATACAGATATTTGGACAGAGATGGTAATATCCGTTACAGCTCAGACACACCGGAAGGACTGTCAAATGTTTGCCTGACGATTAGTATTTAACATCTCCGAAAATTGTCGTCAGTCAATCTCTTTTATGTTCACACAGAAAAGATTGTGAAGTCGTCAACCACTCAGCCTTGTTAAAATATTACAATCCAGAAGGTAGCGTTTGTTGGCAATGCATGTCTGTGTGTGTTGCTTTATGGTCTAGTCAATGTTAGCTAGCTGTGCTGGTGTTGTAGAAAGACCTTGTTGATACTAGTCAAATGGCCACAGCTAGATGACTAGCTAACAAGGAAACAATTGTATCCACTCCACATAACTGCATACAGCCCATAGATGCATGTTTTAGCTACCTGGCTAAAGTTAGCAAAATGGTTACCATGATTCGCTAGCTAGCTAGCTGTTGTGCTAGCATCATGCACTCACCACACCATTAGTTTCATATGAAGTGTGTGTGAAGCTAACGTTAGCTTGCTAGATAGCTAACTAATAAGCTAGTTTACATTATCAAACCTAACAACAAATCCTTCTTCAAACACAAAACTCTTAGCTAGACATAAAATATATAAAGACTTGATATATATTTATTTATTTATTATATAGCGTTATTGATTTAGGTAGAACAATTCTGATGAAAATTGCCATCTTTTTTTCCTTTTTCTTGTCGCTCACCCACGTGGAGGTTCGTGCTCTCTGATTGGCTCAAAGTCAAGTTGTAAGTCAAAGTCAGGTTCATCCCTACAGAGTAGGTATGTATTTTGTTCTAGCATGATAAGGAACGGCCTCATACTGTGATAAGTACCTATCCGCACTGTGTCGGCAGTCAGACAATGATTTCTAAACATTGAAGGAAAGTTGATTTGAACAACAGGAGAGCACATATGAGTTTATAAAATATTTCCCTCAACATTTCTATGGTAGTATTTTGGCTTGGCTACTTTGAAGCAAGGTAAGACATGCCTCATAATATGAAGAAAAAAGGTCCAGGTTTCAAACAAATAAGGAACAGATAAAATATAGAAATAGTTATTTCTATCAGTACTATCTTCTGATAGATGGAAAGGCTTTCCCAAAAACCTTCTCTATTAAATGTTGACCAGCTACAAAGTAGCCTATCAGAATGACCTGTCAGAATGATATCATGACTACTTGCATCAATCAAGTGGCCTTTTGTTCGGCAAACTCCATCTCATATGTGCTACAGAAACACTGCTAACCCAACAACAGTACTCTGTGCCTGCTCACTTGAATTAAAGTGTAACTACACAAAAAAAAAATCACATTTTCATACGATTTTTTACAGACCTTAAAGGTAGTCTCCTGATGTTTTAAAAACTTTTGTGTGTACATCCAATGTTGTTGTTTTTATATTAAGAAAGTGTGACTTTGAGAGCAAAACCATGAAAATTTAAAAAATGTTTCTACGGGTATCCAAAAGCAAAATGAACATGATAAGACCTGAATAACTGTAAAAGCCGTTGAAAATAAAACGCTTGTGGTACGCTCAGTGCTCCATTGACACTTCACAGAGATACGCTTGTTTTTGTGAGAAATCTTTAAAAAAGAACATTAATTTTGCATTAGTATGAACAGCATATATTAAAATATGTATGTGTCGTGCCGTTAAATTGATAACTATCTTACCTCTATATTGTTTTATGTCCTCTTGATTCTACAAGAAAGATGAAGAGTTCAACGGTGAGCCTGTCAGGTAGTCTTAATTCTGACAGTGCATCCAGTTTAGCTGACACGATGACACAGACAAGAGTTTCAGTAGTAGAGGTAATATTTCATTGTGAATATAAACATAGTTGTAATACATTTAATTGCTATTAATGATTAAGACACATGCGTCCTCCGAAACACGACCCTGCCAAGCCGCACTACTGCTTGACACCCGCACTCTTAACCCGGAAGCCAGCAACACCAGTGTGTCGGAGGAAACACCGTTCAACTGACGACTGAACTCAGCCTGCAGGTGGCCGGCCAACCACAAGGAGTCGCTAGAGCGCAAGGAGCCAAGTAAAGACCCACCCCCCTGTCCAAACCCTCCCCTAACTTGGACGAGGCTGGGCCAATTGTGCACCTCCCGGTCACGGCCAGTTGTGGCACAGCCTTTGATCAAACCCGGGTCTGTAATGACGCCTCAAGAAATGTGATTCAGTGGCTTAGAGACTAGTAGGTCATTTTCTGTCCTGCTGCTGTCTTGTTCTACAAGATTTGCCAGATTTCTTATTTATTTTTTGCTCCAGCCTCCATTGATTTAGTCACTGTAATTTTGGCCATGTTACAAGGGTAAAAACTCCCAAAATGTTTGAATTTCTCCAGGCACCACTACACACTGTGTACAGTAATCTGTGGTGCTCAGTCATGTTGTCAATGAAAAATCCTCCAAAAACATACAACATCTGTTTTCCATGTTTCAAGTTTTATTAGTCGTATGTACAGAATGCACATGGTATACACCATCCAACAAAATTCTTACTTGCAGGTTCCTTCTCGACAATGCAACAACAATAATAATATATAACAATACAAGTATAAAGTAAATGGCTCAGTAGAAAGCAAACAAAGCAGTAAACCGACAAGCCCTCAGTGCCACCATCTTATTTCCATGTGTGGAAGATTTTTCAAACTAGTATTCATTGGAAAGGCAGGCAACGACAACGAATCCTGGTACGGCAACCTTGAGGTAGTCAGGTGATACGTTAGGCATTCCCTTTATTTACAAAACAATATGCCTCTTAAGTAGGAAATAACTCCACCAACAACGGACCAAGTAGCTGACAACTGACTAAAGTGAGTTTAGAGACACAACTAACAAAAATCTGCACCGGCAATAAGAAATTGATTAGGCAGTTGTTGTCGTCTTCTTCTTCTTCTATGATATAATGGCGGTCCGCAAACCAATGTTAAAAGGTACATGCCGCCACCTACTGTGCCGGAGTGACAATTGCTGTTTCAAACATTTATGAATCCCCCTTCCTAAGTCAGTACTTTTGAGAAAATAAAAAAGAGCCCTAATCACTTCTAATAGACCCTCCCCCATCCCCCAAATCCCTTCCTAACCCAGTCAAACCTCAATGACCCTACACTTCAATCTGTTTCTCTCTTCAACATACTTACAACAACATAACAACACATTGTCCAATGTTTCATCAACCATACATTCCACACTCAATCCATTCACATGTTTGCCAACCAGATGTAATGACGAGGTCAATGTGCAATGCCCTAAGCGCAAACCAGCAAACACCAGCTCTCCCTTCCTAATCTAACCTTTCAATCTTGGTCCACCGAACTTTCTTTGGAGGGCATATAAATTCCGGCCCTTGTGCTCAGCGCCACATCTCTTCTGCCACACATCTATCAAAATGTCTCTGATCTTACATTTGGCCTGACCTCTACCCAGTAGAACACCCACTGGAGAGCAACTATTATCACCAACTGAGTATACTCACAGTTCATCTGTTAGTCTTCTACATATCTGCATATCAAGTTCAGGAACGTAAATGCCTGCTGCTGAGCGACCAATATCTGGATCCTTGGAGCCATCTGTGAAAAGCAGTAAAAAAGCGTAAAAAACATAGATCAATGGAATTGTCAACCAGTTTCACTGACTTCTGACAGATATTTCCTTTTCTCTACCAAGGTTAGATCAACACCAGGATCCTGGTGTAACCATGGAGGAACATCCCCTATTACCACAGACGGGTCAACCTCCGACTCCCTCAAACCACTCACATCTGCAAGCTTTCCAACAGTCCGACCAAAACCACTACCTTGTCTACTAGTATTTTCCCAACATTCATCTAGAACAGTAGCAGTGGTATGCTAAACCTCACAGCCTTTCAACCCAGTAAGCTACTGACAATTTTTTGTTTATCCAAAGGCATCTCACCTGCCTCCACTAGTAAGACACATACAGATGTTGATTTAAATGCACCAATACATATCCTTTGTCGTGACGTGCCTTTCTTTAATGTGATGACTGTTATTTATTTAATCCACTAACTATGTTTAATTGTTAACCCGTTTAAATGAACTAATTAGGAATGTGGGGCAACACAGAAGAAGTTGTTGTTGTAAATTCTTGAAGAAATTATTTTTTCAATAACAGTCGCTTATTAATCATTACCTAATATCAGTCTCATTCTGAGCAGTCGTAACCTTCTTGGATCCGCAAGAACGGACATACTCACAGACATGATTCAAACAGGTTTAGAATCTTCAGAGTGTTTTCTATCCAAATGTACTAATAATATGCATATCCTAGCTTCTGGGCCTGAGTAGCAGGTAGTTTAATTTGGGCATGCTTTTCATCCAAAATTCCGAATGCTGCCCCCTACCCTAGAGAAGTAAAAGTAAAAAAAATATATATAAATACTAAGGGCACCAATAATAAGAAGAGACTTGCTTGGGCCAAGAAACATGAGCAATGGACATTAGACCGATGGAAATCTGTCCTTTGGTTTGATGAGTCCAAATGAGTCCACAGCATTCTGCAGTGATACTCCATCCCATCTGGTTTGCGCTTAGTGGGACTATCATTTGTTTTTCAACAGGACAATGACTAAAAAAACACACCTCCAGGCTGTGTAAGGGCTATTTGGCCCAGGAGAGTTATGGAGGGCTGCAATACTCCGACCTCTACCCAATTGAGATGGTTTGGGATGAGTTGGACCGCAGAGTGAAGGAATAGCAGCCAACAAGTGCTCAGCATATTTGGGAACTTCTTCAAGACTGTTGGAAAAGCATTCCAGGTGAAGCTGGTTGAGAGAATGCCAAGAGTGTGCAAAGCTGTAATCAAGGCAAAGGGTGGCAACTTTGAAGAATCTCATATGAATATATTTGGATTTGATTAACACCGTTTTGGTTACTACAAGATTCCATGTGTTATTTCACAGTGTTGATGTCTTCTATTATTCTACAATGTAGAAAACAGCAAAAATAAAGAAAAACCCTTGAATGAGTAGGTGTGTCCAAACTTTTGACTGGTACTATACACTGAAAAAATATAAACACAACATGCAACAATTATCAAATTTACTCAGTTAAAGTTCATATAAGGAAATTAGTCAATTGACTAATTTAGAAGGTTGTAATCTATGGATTTCACATGACTGGGCAGGGGCTTTTAACAAACATAATCGATAATATTTCAAGCGGACCATAACCTATTCATTTAAAGACAAAAGGAAAATGGAGAGCTCCTCTCGCGCAAGAACTATTCAGAGGACACCTGACTACTTTTGAAAAATCACGCTCAATTTTCAAAATAAAAGCCTGACACTATGTCTAATGCCTGGTCAGAGCCTGAGAAAACCGGTTGATACCCCTTTAAATGGAAGACAGTCCAGGAAAGATATATTTTTTTAATGATCACTTCCGGGTTAGATTTGTCTGCAGAATAGGTTTTGTTATACACAGACAATATTTTGACAGTTTTGCAAACTTGAGTGTTTTACCCTAATCTCGAAATTATATGAATATTTTACGATCTAGGCCAGAGAAAAATGTCTGTTTACCTTGGGAACGTTATTTTAAGATTGTTTGACCACTAGCGCTATGTTAAGTGCTTCTGATAAAGGTCAAGGAGAAACTTTAGCGCTCCTGGGAGAGGTTAGTGACAGGTAATGGGACGATGAGGTTAACTGCATTCACATTCTTTAGGCATTGATGGTAAAAGGCAGATTACTGTAAATCAAACACCCTACACAAAGGGAAAGGTAAAGTATGAACATATGAGGGAGCTGTGACAATTTAGAGAACTTTAGCATTGTTTCTGGTAGTTCAAATGCTAAACAAATCTTTTTACACAAGTGTTGTGAACCACATTCCCTTTTACTCCAGACCCAGTCTGTTCCTAAACAGAAAGCACATGGTAGACAGAAGAAAACATATTTGAAGGACAAGGTATTTAGAAAGTCAAATGGTTTATTGAGCAAATCATGCAAGAGTAGCAGGAACACCAGGCTAAACCAAAAGCGTAACCGTAAAACCTAAAAGTGTGTCAGCAATATCGCCAAATCAGAAGTAAATTTTTGTCATATGGTTATACAAACAATTAATACCATTGTATCGTCCACCCCTGTAAACAATTGTCAAGTGAAGGAGATCCTCATTTCAAACAAGCGCATTAGTTGGCACATTTCCCCACCTCAGTTACCTTTGCCCTTTTCTTCAAAAGGAGGCAAAGTAACACGGGAAAGACGATTAAGGAGTTGGGCAATCCAAAATATGATCTCCCTAGTTGAGTGGTCGGGCCGTCTGTTGAAGGCTTGTCGCTTGTGCTGAGGCGCCGGGGCCTGTCGCTTGTGCTGAGGCGCCGGGGCCTGTCGCTTGTGCTGAGGCGCCGGGGCCTGTCGCTTGTGCTGAGGCGCCGGGGCCTGTCGCTTGTGCTGAGGCGCCGGGGCCTGTCGCTTGTGCTGAGGCGCCGGGGCCTGTCGCTTGTGCTGAGGCGCCGGATTCTTCTGCTGAGTCGCCGGTGCCGGACGCTTGTGCTGAGCCGGATTCTTCTGCTGAGTCGCCGGGGCCGGTCGCTTGTGCTGAGGCGCCGGATTCTTCTGCTGAGGCGCCGGGGCCAGACGCTTGTGCTGAGGCGCCGGACGCTTGTGCTGAGGCGCCGGGGCCGGACGCTTGTGCTGAGGCGCCGGGGCCGGACGCTTGTGCTGAGGCGCTGGGGCCGGACGCTTGTGCTGAGGCGCCGGGGCCGGACGCTTGTGCTGAGGTGCCGGACTTATGACTTGAAGGGGCATTGTGGCCAGTAGCTTCTGATGACGTTGCATTGTGGCCAGTAGCTTCTGATGACGTGGCATTGTGGCCAGTAGCTTCTGATGACGTGGCATTGTGGCCAGTAGCTTCTGATGACGTGGCATTGTGGCCAGTAGCTTCTGATGACGGGGCATTGTGGCCAGTAGCTTCTGATGACGGGGCATTGTGGCCAGTAGCTTCTGATGACGGGGCATTGTGGCCAGTAGCTTCTGATGACGGGGCATTGTGGCCAGTAGCTTCTGATGACGGGGCATTGTGGCCAGTAGCTTCTGATGACGGGGCATTGTGGCCAGTAGCTTCTGATGACGGGGCATTGTGGCCAGTAGCTTCTGATGACGGGGCATTGTGGCCAGTAGCTTCTGATGACGGGGCATTGTGGCCAGTAGCTTCTGATGACGGGGCATTGTGGCCAGTAGCTTCTGATGACGGGGCATTGTGGCCAGTAGCTTCTGATGACGTGGCATTGTGGCCAGTAGCTTCTGATGACGTGGCATTGTGGCCAGTAGCTTCTGATGACGTGGCATTGTGGCCAGTAGCTTCTGATGACGTGGCATTGTGGCCAGTAGCTTCTGATGACGTGGCATTGTGGCCAGTAGCTTCTGATGACGTGGCATTGTGGCCAGTAGCTTCTGATGACGGGGCATTGTGGCCAGTAGCTTCTGATGACGGGGCATTGTGGCCAGTAGCTTCTGATGACGGGGCATTGTGGCCAGTAGCTTCTGATGACGGGGCATTGTGGCCATTAGCTTCTGATGACGGGGCATTGTGGCCAGTAGCTTCTGATGACGGGGCATTGTGGCCAGTAGCTTCTGATGACGTGGCATTGTGGCCAGTAGCTTCTGATGACGTGGCATTGTGGCCAGTAGCTTCTGATGACGTGGCATTGTGGCCAGTAGCTTCTGATGACGGGGCATTGTGACCAGTAGCTTTGGAATTTGGACCAGACACCACACTTGCTGGGGCAGATGTTCCAGTTGGTTCAGGTCCAGTGTAGGTAGCATGCCCATGAGCGTTACCTAGGAAACAAAGAAAACATTGTGGTAAAATGCCAGCTTTAAACTATCGGAACTAGACTGTGATTTGAGCTGAATTAGTGTAAACCAAAACGCACCTTTAAGTGTAAAACACGTTATCCCTCCAATTAGCAGGCAACAAATCCAAGAAACACTACAAAAGACAGTTAAACATAAATAACCAGTGAACACTTTAAAACAAGGTAAACCAACCAGATGAATACATTGAAAAACTAACCTCAAAGAGAGTCCAAAAGTCACAGCCATATTAGTAATCAAAACCACAACAGTATTCAGAACTAATGCTAGACAGACACCTTGCCAGAATATCCCTGTTGCTATGTCTAACAGCTGTTTTGGTTGCACCTCATAAAGGAATCCCAGACCCTTCTAACCTGGCTGGCTAATTATGTACAGCTGTTAGCCAATGAACTTCATTTCCATTGGTTCAATTTCCCAAATGCAATTAGGTGCTCTGGATTTCATTCAGCTGGTATGAACTGGTGTGCTGGAGGGGGGAGTTTGCACATCATGGACCAATCCGACGGTTTTAAAGAGTGAACTCTACCCACCCATCCTGGATTGAGCCAATTGTTTTTCAACAGGAGTCATCCTTTGACATATGGTGAACAACAGAGATGATTGTACGACAAAAGAAAGACACCAAATTCAGTTCAACAATTTACAGAAAATCTGTGTGTTTGTGTTTGTGTGTGTGTGTTTGTGTGTGTGAGAGAGAGAGAGCTTTTCTTTTACATCTGTTGGGAGAAATGAGTGAATTACAGTTCATGAGGGTTGCCTAATCACACATGTGAAGTTTTGAAAAGATCTGACCTTATTAACCCTTCAAAACAGCCCCTGTGACACCATTTAAGGAACTTCCGGTTGACACAGGAAGCTGAAAGTGAACACATATCCTTCTTGGGGTAGGCTCTTGTAGAATATTGAGTTTTAAGTCTTTACGTTAAGAACTGACTTATTTACAGAGGGTTGAATGAGTGTGCGTTATTTCAGAAAATCACAGAAATCTCGCAGAGTTCCGAAATTCGCCTTAACGGATTCGTCTGAACACGCTGCAACTGGATCTGTAACTTTTTGGGGAAATAAACATATTTTTTTGAACATCACCAATTGTTCATTGTACGATTTCTCTTAAATGACGATAGATAAATGGCTGGTTCTTTTCTTCCTGACACCGTAGGTTCATGTACTTTGACGTGAAGCGGTCAAATTAGCTATTTCTATTTTTGTTTTTGACCTTTAATCTCAGAGAAATGGCCTTAAGATGTAATATAATTTCATGAAATCACAATTCCAATACAGCAAATGAAAGATAAACATCTTGTGAATGCAGCCATCATTTCCGATTTTTTAAATGTTTTCAACAAAAAACACCATATGTATTTTTATTAGCTAACCACAATAGCCAAACACAACGCCATGTTTTCACCATGTTTCTACCACATAGGTAGCTTTCACAAAACCCACAAATAGAGATAAAATTAATCACTAACATTTGGACAACTTCATCAGATGACAGTCTTATAACATCATGTTATACAATACATTTATGTTTTGTTCGAAAATGTGCATATTTAGAGCTGCAAATCGTGGTTATACATTGTGAAGGCCTCTCCCCTGTAACTATTCCCCAGATCGTTGCTGCAAATGAGAACGTGTTCTCAGTCAACTTACCTGGTAAAATAACGGTAAAATAAATAAATAAATGTTCGACAGATATATGAAATAGCATCATAAAATGGGCTCTACTTTTGCTGATCTTCCATCAGAATGTTGTACAAGGGGTCCTTTGTTGGGAACAATCGTTGTTTGGATTTAGAACGGCCTTTTTCCCTCTCGATTTAGCAAGCACACTTGCCAAGTGAGCCAATTGTAAACTGGGGATTATTAGGTTATTAGGTGACCATGATGGTTTGAGGGCCAGATTGGGAATTTAACCAGGACACCGGGGTTTACACCCCTACTCTTCCGATAAGTGCCATGGGATCTTTAATGACCTCAGAGTCAGGACACCTGTTTAACGTCCCATCCGAAAGACGGCACCCTACACAGGGCAGTGTCCCCAATCACTGCCCTGGGGCATTGGGATATTTTTTTAGACCAGAGGAAAGAGTGCCTCCTACTGGCCCTCCAACAGCATCTGGTCTCCCATCCAGGGACTGACCAGGACCAACCCTGCTTAGCTTCAGAAGCAAGCCTGCAGTGGTATGCAGGGTGGTATGCTGCTGGCATGTTGTGCTAGTAGTTTGCGCCCAGCTTTTGGGTACTCTCTCGCTATACCTAAGCTGGATGTCGTAATGAAGTTATTTTTAGAATTCTAACACGGCGATTGCATTAAATACTAGTGTCTCTATCATTTCCTATACAACATGTATTTTTTAGTTATGTTTATGAATAGTCACCAGGCTTTTAGGTTAACACATTTACAATGGCCCCAGATTAAAGTTAGTACAGCATGCATCATAAAATGCACCTTTTAAAGGGGGCAACCTCATTGGTATCAGGTAGAAATGGATAGTGCAGAAGGCCACATTGAGAGTTGATACGTCTGAAAGACAAATTTCATGCTTCTTACAGCTGTAAATTGAGAATGCATATACGATTGCATCCATGGGTCTGGCCAGACCAACATTGAACAGGCAAAAGTGGGTCAACTTGTTTTAATGTTTCTGAATAAGGTCAAGGAGAAACTTGTGTCCCTGGGACAGGTTAGTGACAGGCAATGGGACGATGAGGTAAACTGCATTCACATTCTTTAAACACCTATGGTAACAGGCAAATTACTGTAAGTCAAACACCCTACACAAAGGGACAGGGAAAGTATGAACATATGAGGGAGCTCTGACAATTTAGAGAACTTTAGCATTTGAACTACCAGAAACAAAGGTAAACAAATCTGTTTACACCAGTGTTGTGAACCACATTCCCTTTTACTCCAGACCCAGTCTGTTCCCAAACAGAAAGCACATGGTAGGCAGAAGAGAACATATTTGAAGGACAAGGTATTTAGAAAGTCAAATGGTTTATTGAACAAATCATGCAAGAGTAGCAGGAACACCAGGCTAAACCAAAAGCGTAACCGTAGAACCTAAAAGTGTCAGCAATATCGCCAAATCAGATGTCAATTTTAGTCGTATGCTTATAAAAACAATTCATACCAATGTGGCCTCCCAACTTGTAAAACAATTTGCATGACGATACGCAAGTGAAGGAGAACCTCATTTCAAACAAGTGCATTGGTCGGCACATTACCCCACCTCAGTTACCTTTGCCCTTTTCTTCAAAAGGAGGCAATGTAACAGGGGAAAGACGATTAAGGAGTTGGGCAAACCAAATTATGATCTCCCTATCTAGCTTGTTGAGGGGTTGGGCCGTCTGTTCAAGGCTTGTCGCTTCTGCTGAGGCGCGGGGGCCGGTCGCTTCGGCTGAGGCGCGGGGGCCGGTCGCTTCTGCTGAGGCGCGGGGGCCGGTCGCTTCTGCTGAGGCGCGGGGGCCGGTCGCTTCTGCTGAGGCGCGGGGGCCGGTCGCTTCTGCTGAGGCGCGGGGGCCGGTCGCTTCAGATGGGGTATTTGGACCCGACATCACATTTGCCGGGCTATTGTGGCCAGTAGGTTTAGCATTTGGAACAGACACCACACTCGCTTGGGCATGGGCTCCAATTGGTTCAGTTCCAGTGGAGGCAGGATGCCCATAAGCATTACCTAGGAAACAAAGAGAAAAAAACAGTTGTTAAAATCACAGCCATTAGCTATCGGAACTAGACTAATATGAACTGAAGGAGTGTAAACCAAAACACACCTTGAAGGGTAGAACACGTTATCCCTCCAATTAGCAGGCAACAAATCCAAGAAACACTACAAAACAGACAGTTAAACATAAATAACCAGTGAAAAATGTTAGAAAAAGGTAAACCAAACAAATAAATACATTGAAAAACTAACCTCAAAGAAAATCCAAAAGTCACAGCCATTTTTAGTGATGAAAACCACAACAGTATTCAGAACTAATGCTAGACAGACACCTTGCCAGAATCTCCCTGTTGCTTTGTCTAACAGCTGTTTTGGTTGCACCTCATAAAGGAATCCCAGACCCTTCTAACCTGGCTGGCTAATTATGTACAGCTGTCAGCCAATTAACTTCATTTCAAATGGTTCAATTTCCCAATTGCGATTAGGTGCTCTGGATTTCATTTAGCTGGTGTGCACTGGTGTGCTGGAGGTTGGAGTTCGCACATCATGGACCAATCCAACGGATTTAAAGAGTGAACTCTACCCACCCATTCTGGACTGAGCCAATTGTTTTTCAACAGGAGTCATCCGTTGACGTGATTGGACGACAAAAGAAAAAAAACAAATTCAGTTCAACAATTTACAGAAAAACAGACAATTGAACACATATTCAATTTCATACATGTTCATGCGTCTGTAGCTGCCAAATTCGGATCTTTTTCCTGCTAGTTGGTCTTTTCACCAATCAGATCAGCTTTTTTGCCCATAACGTGGGGCAAAAGATCAGAATTGGGCTCCCTGTGTAAACACAGCCTGTGTGGCTGGGACCAGACAGATGTCAGTCGATGACACAATTGATGATGTGGCACTTAACCATTGGTTGTTGCGTCGCCTCACATTAGCTGTAGAAAGTGGCCTATGGCTGTGTTACACAGGCAGCCCAATTCTGATATTTTTTCCACGTATTTGCCTTTGATCAATCACATCAGATCTTTCACGCCAGATCTTTTCACATCAGATCTTTTTCAGAGCTGATTGGTCAAAAGATGAATTAGTGAAAAAAATAGCAGAATTGGGGTGCCTTTGTAAATATAGCCTGTGAGGGAGTTTTACTAACCTGAGCCGCGGTGCACCGGTTGGTGATTTGAACGGGCAAAAGCAGTGAGGGAGGAGTACCCTTCTCAAATCGTACAGTCAGTGGTGTAATGGAGGCTATACGCAGGTATACCACCTTGTTTTCAGTGGACATTTCGTATGATCATTTCTTAACCACCACTGATGCGTATCAAAGTTGTTTAGTGGAGGTTAACACTGTACCAATTCATAAGGTTGATGGAATAGATGAAAATGTTTACGTTCAAAAAACGATTATTTCTTCACATTTTATGGGCATGAGCAAAGCCGTAGACCTATGCAGAATGTTCTAAAACGCAGTTGACGTTCTAACATGCGCACCACACCAGAGGAGGCTGGTGGGAAGAGATATAGGAGGACGGGTTCATTGTAATGTTCCATTGATTCCATTCCAGACATTACAATGAGCCCATCCTCCTACAGCTCCTCTGCTGCACTTCACATTTGAGCAGTTTCATATACAGATATTTGGACAGAGATGGTAATATCCCTTACAGTTCAAACACACCATAAGGACTGTCAAATGTTTGCCTGCCGATTAGTATTTAACACCTCCGAAAATTGTCGTCAGTCAATCTCTTTTATGTTCACACAGAAAAGATTGTGAAGTCGTCAACCAATCAGCCTTGTTAAAATATTCAAAACCAGAAGGTAGCGTTTGTTGGCATTGCATGTCTGTGTGTGTGTTGCTTTATGGTCTAGTCAATGTTAGCTAGCTGTGCTGGTGTTGAAGAAATACCTTTTGATACTAGTCAAATGGCCACAGCTAGATGACTAGCTAACAAGGAAACAATTGTATCCACTCCACATAACTGCATACAGCCCATAGATGCATGTTTTAGCTACCTGGCTAAAGTTAGCAAAATGGTTACCATGATTCGCTAGCTAGCTAGCTGTTGTGCTAGCATCATGCACTCACCACACCATTAGTTTCATATGAAGTGTGTGTGAAGCTAACGTTAGCTTGCTAGATAGCTAACTAATAAGTTGGTTTACATTATCAAACCTAACAACAAATCCTTCTTCAAACACAAAACTCTTAGCTAGACATAAAATATATAAAGACTTGATATATATTTATTTATTATATAGCGTTATTGATTTAGGTAGAACAATTCTGATGAAAATTGCCATCTTTTTTTCCTTTGTCTTGTTGCTCACCCACGTGGAGGTTCGTGCTCTCTGATTGGCTCAAAGTCAAGTTGTAAGTCAAAGTCAGGTTCATCCCTACAGAGTAGGTATGTATTTTGTTCTAGCATGATAAGGAACGGCCTCATACTGTGATAAGTACCTATCCGCACTGTGTGGGCAGTCAGACAATGATTTCTAGACATTGAAGGAAAGTTGATTTGAACAACAGGAGAGCACATATGAGTTTATAAAATATTTCCCTCAACATTTCTATGGTAGTATTTTGGCTTGGCTACTTTGAAGCACGGTAAGACATGCCTCATAATATGAAGAAAAAAGGTCCAGGTTTCAAACAAATAAGGAACAGATAAAATATAGAAATAGTTATTTCTATCAGTACTATCTTCTGATAGATGGAAAGGCTTTCCCAAAAACCTTCTCTATTAAATGTTGACCAGCTACAAAGTAGCCTATCAGAATGATCTGTCAGAATGATATCATGACTACTTGCATCAATCAAGTGGCCTTTTGTTCGGCAAACTCCATCTCATATGTGCTACAGAAACACTGCTAACCCAACAACAGTACTCTGTGCCTGCTCACTTGAATTAAAGTGTAACTACACAAAAAAAAATCACATTTTCATACGATTTTTTACAGACCTTAAAGGTAGTCTCCTGATTTTTTTAAAACTTTTGTGTGTACATCCAATGTTGTTTTTATATTAAGAAAGTGTGACTTTGAGAGCAAAACCATGAAAATTAAAAAAATGCTTCTACGGGTCTCCAAAAGCAAAATGAACATGATAAGACCTGAATAACTGTAAAAGCCGTTGAAAATAAAACGCTTGTGGTACGCTCAGTGCTCCATTGACACTTCACAGAGATACGCTTGTTTTTGTGAGAAATCTTTAAAAAAGAACATTAATTTTGCATTAATATGAACAGCATATATTAAAATATGTACGTGTCGTGCCGTTAAATCGATAAATATCTTACCTCTATATTGTTTTATGTCCTCTTGATTCTACAAGAAAGATGACGAGTTCAACAGTGAGCCTGTCAGGTAGTCTTAATTCTGACACGGCATCCAGTTTAGCTGACACGATGACACAGACAAGAGTCTCAGTAGTAGAGGTAATATTTCATTGTGAATATAAACATAGTTGTAATACATTTAATTGCTATTAATGATTAAGACACATGCGTCCTCCGAAACACGACCCCGCCAAGCCGCACTACTGCTTGACACCCGCACTCTTAACCCGGAAGCCCGCAACACCAGTGTGTCGGAGGAAACACCGTTCAACTGACAACTGAAGTCAGCCTGCAGGTGGCCGGCCAACCACAAGGAGTCGCTAGAGCGCAAGGAGCCAAGTAAAGACCCACCCCCCTGTCCAAACCCTCCCCTAACTTGGACGAGGCTGGGCCAATTGTGCACCTCCCGGTCACGGCCAGTTGTGGCACAGCCTTTGATCAAACCCGGGTCTGTAATGACGCCTCAAGAAATGTG
The DNA here is from genome assembly GCF_029448725.1 of Salvelinus fontinalis. Classification (NCBI taxonomy): domain Eukaryota; kingdom Metazoa; phylum Chordata; class Actinopteri; order Salmoniformes; family Salmonidae; genus Salvelinus; species Salvelinus fontinalis. The sequence continues at coordinate 38,872,307 of NC_074691.1, forward strand.
ATTCAGTGGCTTAGAGACTAGTAGGTCATTTTCTGTCCTGCTGCTGTCTTGTTCTACAAGATTTGCCAGATTTCTTATTTATTTTTTGCTCCAGCCTCCATTGATTTAGTCACTGTAATTTTGGCCATGTTACAAGGGTAAAAACTCCCAAAATGTTTGAATTTCTCCAGGCACAACTACACACTGTGTACAGTAATCTGTGGTGCCCAGTCATGTTGTCAATGAAAAATCCTCCAAAAACATACAACATCTGTTTTCCATGTTTCAAGTTTTATTAGTCGTATGTACAGAATGCACATGGTATACACCATCCAACAAAATTGTTACTTGCAGGTTCCTTCTCGACAATGCAACAACAATAATAATATATAACAATACAAGTATAAAGTAAATGGCTCAGTAGAAAGCAAACAAAGCAGTAAACCGACAAGCCCTCAGTGCCACCATCTTATTTCCATGTGTGGAAGATTTTTCAAACTAGTATTCATTGGAAAGGCAGGTAACGACAACGAATCCTGGTACGGCAACCTTGAGGTAGTCAGGTGATACGTTAGGCATTCCCTTTATTTACAAAACAATATGCATCTTAAGTAGGAAATAACTCCACCAACAACGGACCAAGTAGCTGACAACTGACTAAAGTGAGTTTAGAGACACAACTAACAAAAATCTGCACCGGCAATAAGAAATTGACCAGGCAGTTTTTGTCGTCTTCTTCTTCTTCTATGATATAATGGCGGTCCGCAAACCAATGTTAAAAGGTACATGCCGCCACCTACTGTGCCGGAGTGTCAATCGCTGTTTCAAACATTTATGAATCCCCCTTCCTAACTCAGTACTTCTGAGAAAATAAAAAAGAGCCCTAATAACTTCTAATAGACCCTCCCCCATCCCCCAAATCCCTTCCTAACCCAGTCAAACCTCAATGACCCTACACTTCAATCTGTTTCTCTCTTCAACATACTTACAACAACATAACAACACATTGTCCAATGTTTCATCAACCATACATTCCACACTCAATCCATTCACATGTTTGCCAACCAGATGTAATGACGAGGTCAATGTGCAATGCCCTAAGCGCAAACCAGCAAACACCAGCTCTCCCTTCCTAATCTAACCTTTCAATCTTGGTCCACCGAACTTTCTTTGGAGGGCATTTAAATTCCGGCCCTTGTGTTCAGCGCCACATCTCTTCTGCCACACATCTATCAAAATGTCTCTGATCTTACATTTGGCCTGACCTCTACCCAGTAGAACACCCACTGGAGAGCAACTATTATCACCAACATTTACACTGAGTATACTCACAGTTCATCTGTTAGTCTTCTGCATATCAAGTTCAGGAACGTAAATGCCTGCTGCTGAGCGACCAATATCTGGATCCTTGGAGCCATCTGTGAAAAGCGGTAAAAAAGCGTAAAAAACATAGATCAATGGAATTGTCAACCAGTTTCACTGACTTCTGACAGATATTTCCTTTTCTCTACCAAGGTTAGATCAACACCAGGATCCTGGTGTAACCATGGAGGAACATCCCCTATTACCACAGACGGGTCAACCTCCGACTCCCTCAAACCACTCACATCAGCAAGCTTTCCAACAGTCCGACCAAAACCACTACCTTGTCTACTAGTATTTTCCCAACATTCATCTAGAACAGTAGCAGTGGTATGCTAAACCTCACAGCTTTTCAACCCAGTAAGCTACTGACAATTTTTTGTTTATCCAAAGGCATCTCACCTGCCTCCACTAGTAAGACACATACAGATGTTGATTTAAATGCACCAATACATATCCTTTGTCGTGACGTGACTTTCATTAATGTTATGACTGTTATTTATTAAATCCACTAACTATGTTTAATTGTTAACCCGTTTAAATGAACTAATTAGGAATGTGGGGCAACACAGAAGAAGTTGTTGTTGTAAATTCTTGAAGAAATTATTTTTTCGATAACAGTCGCTTATTAATCATTACCTCATATCAGTCTCATTCTGAGCAGTCGTAACCTTCTTGGATCCGCAAGAACGGACATACTCACAGACATGATTCAAACAGGTTTAGAATCTTCAGAGTGTTTTCTATCCAAATGTACTAATAATATGCATATCCTAGCTTCTGGGCCTGAGTAGCAGGTAGTTTAATTTGGGCATGCTTTTCATCCAAAATTCCGAATGCTGCCCCCTACCCTAGAGAAGTAAAAGTATAAAAAAAAAAAAAACTACTAAGGGCACCAATAATAAGAAGAGACTTGCTTGGGCCAAGAAACATGAGCAATGGACATTAGACCGATGGAAATCTGTCCTTTGGTTTGATGAGTCCAAATGAGTCCACAGCATTCTGCAGTGATACTCCATCCCATCTGGTTTGCGCTTAGTGGGACTATCATTTGTTTTTCAACAGGACAATGACCCAAAACACACCTCCAGGCTGTGTAAGGGCTATTTGGCCCAGGAGAGTTATGGAGGGCTGCAATACTCCGACCTCTACCCAATTGAGATGGTTTGGGATGAGTTGGACCGCAGAGTGATGGAATAGCAGCCAACAAGTGAGCATATGTGGGAACTTCTTCAAGACTGTTGGAAAAGCATTCCAGGTGAAGCTGGTTGAGAGAATGCCAAGAGTGTGCAAAGCTGTAATCAAGGCAAAGGGTGGCAACTTTGAAGAATCTCATATGAATATATTTGGATTTGATTAACACCGTTTTGGTTACTACAAGATTCCATGTGTTATTTCATAGTGTTGATGTCTTCTATTATTCTACATTGTAGAAAACAGCAAAAATAAAGAAAAACCCTTGAATGAGTAGGTGTGTCCAAACTTTTGACTGGTACTATACACTGAAAAAATATAAACACAACATGCAACAATTATCAAATTTACTCAGTTACAGTTCATATAAGGAAATTAGTCAATTGACTAATTTAGAAGGTTGTAATCTATGGATTTCACATGACTGGGCAGGGGCTTTTAACAAACATAATCGATAATATTTCAAGCAGACCATAACCTATTCATTTAAAGACAAAAGGAAAATGGAGAGCTCCTCTCGCGCAAGAACTATTCAGAGGACACCTGACTACTTTTGAAAAATCACGCTCATTTTTCAAAATAAAAGCCTGACACTATGTCTAATGCCTGGTCAGAGCCTGAGAAAACCGGTTGATACCCCTTTAAATGGAAGACAGTCCAGGAAAGATATATTTTTTTAATGATCACTTCCGGGTTAGATTTGTCTGCAGAATAGGTTTTGTTATACACAGACAATATTTTGACAGTTTTGCAAACTTGAGTGTTTTACCCTAATCTCGAAATTATATGAATATTTTACGATCTGGGCCAGAGAAAAATGTCTGTTTACCTTGGGAACGTTATTTTAAGATTATTGTTTGACCACTAGCGCTAAGTTAAGTGTTTCTGATAAAGGTCAAGGAGAAACTTTAGCGTTCCTGGGAGAGGTTAGTGACAGGTAATGGGACGATGAGGTAAACTGCATTCACATTCTTTAGGCATTGATGGTAAAAGGCAGATTACTGTAAATCAAACCTCCTACACAAAGGGAAAGGTAAAGTATGAACATATGAGGGAGCTGTGACAATTTAGAGAACTTTAGCATTTTTTAATGGTAGTTCAAATGCTAAACAAATCTTTTTACACCAGTGTTGTGAACCACATTCCCTTTTCCTCCAGACCAGGTCTGTTCCTAAACAGAAAGCACATGGTAGACAGAAGAGAAAATATTTGAAGGACAAGGTATTTAGAAAGTCAAATGGTTTATTGAGCAAATCATGCAAGAGTAGCAGGAACACCAGGCTAAACCAAAAGCGTAACCGTAAAACCTAAAAGTGTGTCAGCAATATCGCCAAATCAGAAGTAAATTTTTGTCATATGGTTATACAAACAATTAATACCATTGTATCGTCCACCCCTGTAAACAATTGTCAAGTGAAGGAGATCCTCATTTCAAACAAGCGCATTAGTTGGCACATTTCCCCACCTCAGTTACCTTTGCCCTTTTCTTCAAAAGGAGGCAAAGTAACACGGGAAAGACGATTAAGGAGTTGGGCAATCCAAAATATGATCTCCCTAGTTGAGTGGTCGGGCCGTCTGTTGAAGGCTTGTCGCTTGTGCTGAGGCGCCGGGGCCTGTCGCTTGTGCTGAGGCGCCGGGGCCTGTCGCTTGTGCTGAGGCGCCGGGGCCTGTCGCTTGTGCTGAGGCGCCGGGGCCTGTCGCTTGTGCTGAGGCGCCGGGGCCTGTCGCTTGTGCTGAGGCGCCGGGGCCTTCTGCTGAGTCGCCGGTGCCGGACGCTTGTGCTGAGCCGGATTCTTCTGCTGAGTCGCCGGGGCCGGTCGCTTGTGCTGAGGCGCCGGATTCTTCTGCTGAGTCGCCGGGGCCGGACGCTTGTGCTGAGCCGGATTCTTCTGCTGAGTCGCCGGGGCCTGTCGCTTGTGCTGAGGCGCCGGGGCCGGACGCTTGTGCTGAGGCGCCGGGGCCGGACGCTTGTGCTGAGGCGCCGGGGCCGGACGCTTGTGCTGAGGCGCCGGGGCCGGACGCTTGTGCTGAGGCGCCGGGGCCGGACGCTTGTGCTGAGGCGCCGGGGCCGGACGCTTGTGCTGAGGTGCCGGACTTATGACTTGAAGGGGCATTGTGGCCAGTAGCTTCTGATGACGTTGCATTGTGGCCAGTAGCTTCTGATGACGGGGCATTGTGGCCAGTAGCTTCTGATGACGGGGCATTGTGGCCAGTAGCTTCTGATGACGGGGCATTGTGGCCAGTAGCTTCTGATGACGGGGCATTGTGGCCAGTAGCTTCTGATGACGGGGCATTGTGGCCAGTAGCTTCTGATGACGGGGCATTGTGGCCAGTAGCTTCTGATGACGGGGCATTGTGGCCAGTAGCTTCTGATGACGGGGCATTGTGGCCAGTAGCTTCTGATGACGGGGCATTGTGGCCAGTAGCTTCTGATGACGGGGCATTGTGGCCAGTAGCTTCTGATGACGGGGCATTGTGGCCAGTAGCTTCTGATGACGGGGCATTGTGGCCAGTAGCTTCTGATGACGGGGCATTGTGGCCAGTAGCTTCTGATGACGGGGCATTGTGGCCAGTAGCTTCTGATGACGGGGCATTGTGGCCAGTAGCTTCTGATGACGGGGCATTGTGGCCAGTAGCTTCTGATGACGGGGCATTGTGGCCAGTAGCTTCTGATGACGGGGCATTGTGGCCAGTAGCTTCTGATGACGGGGCATTGTGACCAGTAGCTTTGGAATTTGGACCAGACACCACACTTGCTGGGGCAGATGTTCCAGTTGGTTCAGGTCCAGTGTAGGTAGCATACCCATGAGCGTTACCTAGGAAACAAAGAAAACATTGTGGTAAAATGCCAGCTTTAAACTATCGGAACTAGACTGTGATTTGAGCTGAATTAGTGTAAACCAAAACGCACCTTTAAGTGTAAAACACGTTATCCCTCCAATTAGCAGGCAACAAATCCAAGAAACACTACAAAACAGACAGTTAAACATAAATGACCAGTGAACACTTTAAAACAAGGTAAACCAACCAGATGAATACATTGAAAAACTAACCTCAAAGAGAGTCCAAAAGTCACAGCCATATTAGTGATCAAAACCACAACAGTATTCAGAACTAATACTAGCCAGACACCCTGCCAGAATCTCCCTGTTGCTATGTCTAACAGCTGTTTTGGTTGCACCTCATAAAGGAATCCCAGACCCTTCTAACCTGGCTGGCTAATTATGTACAGCTGTTAGCCAATGAACTTCATTTCCATTGGTTCAATTTCCCAATTGCGATTAGGTGCTCTGGTTTTCATTCAGCTGGTATGAACTGGTGTGCTGGAGGGTGGAGTTTGCACATCATGGACCAATCCGACGGTTTTAAAGAGTGAACTCTACCCACCCATCCTGGATTGAGCCAATTGTTTTTCAACAGGAGTCATCCGTTGACGTATGGTGAACAACAGAGATGATTGTACGACAAAAGAAAGACACCAAATTCAGTTCAACAATTTACAGAAAATCTGTGTGTTTGTGTGTGTGTGTTTGAGTGTGTGAGAGAGAGAGAGCTTTTCTTTGACATCTGTTGGGAGAAATGAGTGAATTACAGTTCATGAGGGTTGCCTAATCACACATGTGAAGTTTTGAAAAGATCTGACCTTATTAACCCTTCAAAACAGCCCCTGTGACACCATTTAAGGAACTTCCGGTTGACACAGGAAGCTGAAAGTGAACACATATCCTTCTTGGGGTAGGCTCTTGTAGAATATTGAGTTTTAAGTCTTTACGTTAACCTGTTGGGGATGGGGGCGCTGTTTAGACTATTTATGCTAATGTGGCTAATTTTTTAAACGGCTTCCCACAAAATCCTTGATCGTACAATATGCATATTATTATTATTATTGGATAGAAAACAGTCTATAGTTTCTATAGGAGTTGAAATTTTGTCTCTAAGTGGAACAGAGCCCATTCTACAGCAATTTCCCTGACATGGAGTCAGATTTGAGAAACGTTGGCCACTTTTCTGAAGTCATTTAAAAGGGCTCTGTCGTTGCTATGACTATACGGACACTTCTTACGTCTTCCCCTGGATGCCTTTACGTGATGACGATTCCAACGGGCTCGATTGCTCGTTCACAGGCCCTACAAATGAAAAAAACCTTTAGCTAGCAAGTCTTTTCTTGCTGCGTAACGCGCGTGGAAGACACCGACCCTCTCCTGTTCCAAGCGTTAGTTTAGCCTGTTATATTTCTCCGGTCATCTTTTCACTCGTTATAGGAGTTACAAACATCACAAAGTAGTTAATTTAAAGCGTTTTATAGCAATTTATATCCGTTTAGTGCGATTTTGGGACATTTATTTTTGCAACGATGTGAAAAGTTGGGTGCGCTTTTCAGTTCATCCCGAACGTAGTTGACATTTCCACATGGCAAGAGGACAGCTTTCCACCAAAAGACGATTTCTCCCAAGAAAGGATCCTTTGCCCAAGATACTGATGGAAGAACAGCTCAAGGTAGGACATTTTTATTATGATAAATCGTGTTTCTGTCGAAACATTTTAGTGGCTTAGGACGCCATGTTTTTTGACGTAGCTTCGCTTGGCGCAAACTGTATTGAAAAGTAAGGATAAATTAAAAAATGTAATAACGCAATTGTATTAAGAATTAAATTGTCTATCAATCCCTGTCCACCCTATATTTTTTAGTCACGTTTATGAGTATTTATGTATAAGAGTAGATCACTGTCTAAGTGGCGCAAGGACGTTTTCTTTACCAGCTTGTCTACATTTCACATTGTCTAACCATGATTTTGGTGGCTAAATATAAACATTTTCGATCAAACTGTATATGCATGTTGTAATGTGATGTTACAGGAGTGTCATCGGAAGAATTCTGAGAAGGTTAGTGAAAAAATTAATATCTTTTGGCGATGTTGACTTTTATCGCTCACTTTGGCTAGAATCAATGCTGGGCTGCTAATTGCTATGTGCTAAGCTAATATAACGATTTATTGTGTTTTCGCTGTAAGACACTTAGAAAATCTGAAATATTGTCTGTATTCACAGGATCTGTGTCTTTCGATTCGTGTATGCTGTGTATTTTTACGAAATGTTTGATGATTAGTAGTTAGGTAAACACGTTGCTCATTGTAATTATTCTAGTCCATTTGTGATGGTGGGTGCAATTGTAAACTATGAAGTCTACCTGAAATATGCACTTTTTTCTAACAAAACCTATCCCATACCATAAATATGTTATCAGACTGTCATCTAATGAGTTTTTTTGTTGGTTAGGGGCTATAAATATCTTAGTTTAGCCGAATTGGTGATGGCTACTGGTGTTGGTGGACAAATAAAAGATGGTGGAATATGCTAATGTGTTTTTAGGTAATAGATGTACATCTTTACATATTGTGTCTTCCCTGTAAAACATTTTAAAAATCGGAAATGTTGACTGGATTCATAAGATCTGTGTCTTTCATTAGCTGTATTGGACTTTAATGTGTGAAAGTTAAATATTTTAAAAAAATATTTTTTTTGAATTTCGCGGCACTGGTTTTTCAGTGGGGGGGGGGGGGGGTGTGCCGCTAGCGCCACGCTGATCCTAGACAGGTTAAGAACTGACTTATTTACAGAGGGTTGAATGAGTGTGCGTTATTTCAGAAAATCACAGAAATCTCGCAGAGTTCCGAAATTCGCCTTAACGGATTCGTCTGAACACGCTGCAACTGGATCTGTAACTTTTTGGGGAAATAAACATATTTTTTTGAACATCACCAATTGTTCATTGTACGATTTCTCTTAAATGACGATAGATAAATGGCTGGTTCTTTTCTTCCTGACACCGTAGGTTCATGTACTTTGACGTGAAGCGGTCAAATTAGCTATTTCTATTTTTGTTTTTGACCTTTAATCTCAGAGAAATGGCCTTAAGATGTAATATAATTTCATGAAATCACAATTCCAATACAGCAAATGAAAGATAAACATCTTGTGAATGCAGCCATCATTTCCGATTTTTTAAATGTTTTCAGCAAAAAACACCATATGTATTTTTATTAGCTAACCACAATAGCCAAACACACAACGCCATGTTTTCACCATGTTTCTACCACATAGGTAGCTTTCACAAAACCCACAAATAGAGATAAAATTAATCACTAACCTTGAACAACTTCATCAGATGACAGTCTTATAACATCATGTTATACAATACATTTCTGTTTTGTTTGAAAATGTGCATATTTAGAGCTGCAAATCGTGGTTATACATTGTGAATACGTAGCAACAATTCACCAGAATGTCCGGAGATATTTTGGACACTCACCTAATCTAACCAAAGAACTCATTATAAACTTTTCAAAAAATACTTGTTGTATGGCAAATGAAAGATACTGACCCATAATCCAAACTCACGACACGCGGGCAGGTCCAACGGAAAGTACGGACGAAAAGTAAAAACAGTTATATTACAGTCCGTAAAAACATGACAAACGAAGTATTGAATCAATCTTTAGGATGTTTTTGACATAATTCTTCAATAATGTTCCAACCGGAGTATTCCTGTGTCTTCAGAAGTGCGATGGAACAGAGCTCGCTCTCACGTGAACGTGCATGGTCAGGGCATGTTCAGGTCATGATAGACCTTACTCATTCCTCTCTCCTTCGGCACCACTTCCCAGTAGAGGCATCAGACAAGGTTCTAACGACTGTTGACATCTAGTGGAAGCCTTAGGAAGTGCAACATTACCAATATCCCACTTTATCTTCAATAGGAGCTGAGTTGAAAATTGACCACCCTCAGATTTCCCACTTCCTGGTTTCTCTCAGGTTTTTGCCTGCCTGATGAGTTCTGTTATACTCACATACATCATTCAAACAGTTTTAGAAACTTCAGAGTGTGTTCTATCCAAATCTAATAATAATATGCTTATTCTAGCTTTTATGGCTTTGTAGCAGGCCGTTTACTCTGGGCATGCTTTTCTTCCGGACGTGAAAATACTGCCCCCTACCCCAAAGAAGTTAACTCAAAAAGCGTTGAGGCCTCAACGCCATCTTGTTCGGGGCCAACTGCCCATTATGCCAAACCTATGCTCACCAAGTTTCGTCTTCAAAGTTTTTTTCCATTTAGGAGAAATGGCCACGTCGTGATTGGTGATGTTTTGTACATTTAAATATGATTCCCTTCGCCCTCTGGTGGTATTTACCGGGACAGCGGAAAAATTACCAAAATGGCATGAACCACCACCGTCCGCGAATTTGACAAACATTAGCGGACGTCTAGTAAGGGACCGTACATTTGCAATATGGAGTTTCTCATTAACCATACAGAAAATGCCAAAATATTCCCTTCATGTATGTAAGAATGCTGTTCATCAATTACAGCTCAGCAATTAACACCATAGTACCCTCCAAACTCGTCAGTAAGCTCGAAACCCTAAGTCTCGACCCCGCCCTGTGCAACTGGGCCCTGGACTTCCTGACGGGCCGCCCCCAGATGGTGAGGGTAGGTAACAACATCTCCACCCCGCTGATCCTCAACACTGGGGCCCCACAAGGGTGCGTTCTCAGCCCTCTCCTGTACTCCCTGTTCACCCACGACTGCGTGTCCATGCACGCCTCCAACTCAATCATCAAGTTTGCAGACGACACTACAGTGGTAGACTTGTTTACCAGCAACGACAAGACGGCCTACAGGGAGGACGTAAGGTCCCTTCGGCTATACTGAAACTCTTTAGCATCATCCTTAGCTCTGGCATCTTCCCCAATATTTGGAACCAAGCACTAATCACCCCAATCCACAAACGTGGAGACAAATCTGACCCCAATATCTACCGTGGGATATGCGTCAACAGCAACCTTGGGAAAATCCTCTGCATTATCATTAACCTCTACTGCCTCAGAAACCCGGATCCGGGAGCACCCCCCACCCCCCACACACTGTTTAGCATAGCTAGCATAGCTTCACAAGTAGATAGTAGCATCTAAATATCATTAAATCACAAGTCCAAGACACCAGATGAAAGATACAGATCTTGTGAATAAAGCCACCATTTCAGATTTTTAAAATGTTTTACAGGGAAGACACAATATGTAAAGATGTAAATCTATTAGCTAAAAACACATTAGCATAATCCACCATCTTTTATTTGTCCACCAACACCAGTAGCTATCACCAATTCGGCTAAACTAAGATATTTATAGCCCCTAACCAAGAAAAAAACTCATCAGATGACAGTCTGATAACATATTTATGGTATGGGATAGGTTTTGTTAGAAAAATGTGCATATTTCAGGTAGCTGCCATAGGTTACAATTGCACCCACCGTCACAAATGGACTAGAATAATTACAATGAGCAACGTGTTTACCTAACTACTAATCATCAAACATTTCGTAAAAATACACAGCATACACTAATCGAAAGACACAGATCCTGTGAATACAGACAATATTTCAGATTTTCTAAGTGTCTTACAGCGAAAACACAATAAATCGTTATATTAGCATAGCACATAGCACATAGCAGCCCAGCATTGATTCTAGCCAAAGTGAGCGATAAAAGTCAACATCGCCAAAAGATATTAATTTTTTCACTAACCTTCTCAGAATTCTTCCGATGACACTCCTGTAACATCATTTTACAATATACATATACAGTTTGTTCGAAAAGGTGCATATTTAGCCATACAAAACCGTGGTTACACAATGAAAATAGTAGCAAAACAAGCCTGAAAATGTCGGTCGCCATCTTTCAGAGTGATCTAGTTTAATTAATAGCTAATCATATACTTGACTAAAAAATACAGGGTTTACAGGAATCGAAAGACAAATTAGTTCTTAATGCAACCGCTGATTTACATTTTTAAAATTATCCTTACTTTTCAATACAGGGTTCGCCAAGTGAAGCTATACCAAACAAAATGGCGAAATATGCGTTTAAAATATTTCGACAGAAACACGATTTATCATATTAAATATTGCTTACTTTGAGCTGTTCTTCCATCAGATTCTTGGGCAATGTATCCTTTCTATGTTATAAACGTCTTTTGGTCGATAGATGTCCTCTGTCCTTCGAAATGTCCACCACCAACGACCGACACCCCAAAACGTGTCCAAAGTTTCAGAGTGCACAACAAATAAATTCCTCAAAATCGCACTAAACGGATATAAATTGCTATAAAACGGTTCAAATTAACTACATTATGATGTTTTTAACACCTAAAACGAGTAAAAACATGACCGGAGAAATATTGCTGGTTAGAAAACGATTTGGAACGAGGCAGGTCCGATGCCCTTCACGCTTCAGGCGCACGACGAGAAAGGGCGGTCTCTATACATTTTGGTCTTTTATACTGGCTGTGAATATCCCATCGATTCCATTGAAAGCGTGATGACGTACAGACACCCAGAGGAAGACGTAGGCAGTGTCGGTTTCTTCATAGCATTCACTGTCGCCTTAAAAACAGACCCCAGATCAGAGGTAAAAAAATTTGAAATCTGAACCCTGTCATGAAAAGTGCTGTAGAAATTGTTCTGTACCACTCAGAGACAAAATTTCAACTTCTATAGAAACTAGAAGGTGTTTTCTATCCAATAATAACAATAATATGCATATTGTACGATCAAGAATTTAGCACGAGGCAGTTTAATTTGGAGACACAAATATGCTAATGCGGAACAGCACCCCCTATAGTTCCAAGAAGTTAACAGCAGACTCGTACATTTCCTCAGTGAAAACATTGTACTGAGCAAATGTCAAATTGGATTTTTACCAAATTACCATACAACAGACTATGTATTCACCCTGCACACCCTAATTGACAAACAAACAAACCAAAACAAAGGCAGAGTCTTCTCATGCTTTTTTGATTTCAAAAAAGCCTTCAACTCAATTTGGCATGAGGGTCTGCAATACAAATTGATGGAAAGTGGTGTTTGGGGTAAAACATACGACATTATAAAATCCATGTACACAAACAACAAGTGTGCGGTTAAAATAGGCAAGAAACACAAAGCCCCACCCTCTTCAACATATATATCAACGAATTGGCGCGGGCACTAGAAAAGTCTGCAGCACCCGGCCTCACCCTATTAGAATCTGAAGTCAAATGTCTACTGTTTGCTGATGATCTGGTGCTTCTGTCACCAACCTAGGAGGGCCTACAGCAGCACCTAGATATTCTGCACAGATTCTGCCAGACCTGGGCCCTGACAGTAAATCTCAGTATGACCAAAATAATGGTGTTCCAAAAAGGTCCAGTCGCCAGGACCACAAATACAAATTCCATCTAGACACTGTTGCCCTAGAGCACACACAAAACACTATGCATAACTTGGCCTAAACATCAGCGCCACAGGTAACTTCCACAAAACTGTGAACGATCTGAGAGACAAGGCAAGAAGGGCATTCTATGCCATCAAACGGAACATAAAATTCAACATACCAATTAGGATCTGGCAAAAAATACATGAAACAGTTATAGAACCCGTTGTCCTTTACGGTTGTGAGGTCTGGGGTCCGCTCACCAGCCAAGAATTCACAAAATGGGACAAACGCCAAATTGAGACTCTGCATGCAGAATTCTGCAAAAAATATCCTCCATGTACAACGTAGAACACCAAATTATTCATGCAGAGCAGAATTAGGCCGATACCCACTAATTATCAAAATCCAGAAAAGAGACGTTAACCTGTTTGGGCTGCAGGGGCAGTATTGAGTAGCCGGATAAAAGGTGCCCATTTCAAACGGCCTCGTACTCAATTCTTGCTCGTACAATATGCATATTATTATTACTATTGGATAGAAAACACTCTCTAGTTTCTAAAACCATTTGAATTATATCTGTGAATAAAACAGAACTCCTTTTGCAGCAAACTTCCTGACAGGAAGTGGAAAATCTGAAATCGATGCTCTCTTCTAGGGCCTGCCTATTAAAGTCCTTGATATTTATTCGTTTAGATGCACTTCATACGTCTTCCACTAGATGTCGACAAGGAGTGAGAGAAGAAATGGAGTGTGTAACTTGATCTGGGCTCGTATAATAGCTCTTTGTATGATGTGTCACCAGTTTCCTGTTTTCTGGAGAGCGCGTCAAGGGACCTGGATTTGCCTTCTGATAAGCTGTCGTTATGGACGACTAATATGTCCGGCTTTGATTTTATTTGATACATGTGACAATATCATCGTAAAGTATGTTTTTTCAATATAATTTAATCAGATTATTGAATTTTTTGGGGGAGTTTTGCCGTGTTCCGTTCTCTTCCGTTTGTTGACATGGAGAGATTCGCGCCACTTGGCAAGTGTGCTTGCTAAATCGAGAGGGAAAAAGGCCGTTCTAAATCCAAACAACGATTGTTCCCAACAAAGGATCCCTTGTACAACATTCTGATGGAAGATCAGCAAAAGTAGAACCCATTTTATGATGCTATTTCATATATCTGTCGAACATTTATTTATTTATTTATTTTACCGTTATTTTACCAGGTAAGTTGACTGAGAACACGTTCTCATTTGCAGCAACGACCTGGGGAATAGTTACAGGGGCCTCTCCCCTGTAACTATTCCCCAGATCGTTGCTGCAAATGAGAACGTGTTCTCAGTCAACTTACCTGGTAAAATAACGGTAAAATAAATAAATAAATGTTCGACAGATATATGAAATAGCATCATAAAATGGGCTCTACTTTTGCTGATCTTCCATCAGAATGTTGTACAAGGGGTCCTTTGTTGGGAACAATCGTTGTTTGGATTTAGAACGGCCTTTTTCCCTCTCGATTTAGCAAGCACACTTGCCAAGTGAGCCAATTGTAAACTGGGGATTATTAGGTTATTAGGTGACCATGATGGTTTGAGGGCCAGATTGGGAATTTAACCAGGACACCGGGGTTTACACCCCTACTCTTCCGATAAGTGCCATGGGATCTTTAATGACCTCAGAGAGTCAGGACACCTGTTTAACGTCCCATCTGAAAGACGGCACCCTACACAGGGCAGTGTCCCCAATCACTGCCCTGGGGCATTGGGATATTTTTTTAGACCAGAGGAAAGAGTGCCTCCTACTGGCCCTCCAACACCACTTCCAGCAGCATCTGGTCTCCCATCCAGGGACTGACCAGGACCAACCCTGCTTAGCTTCAGAAGCAAGCCTGCAGTGGTATGCAGGGTGGTATGCTGCTGGCATGTTGTGCTAGTAGTTTGCGCCCAGCTTTTGGGTACTCTCTCGCTATACCTAAGCTGGATGTCGTAATGAAGTTATTTTTAAGAATTCTAACACGGCGATTGCATTAAATACTAGTGTCTCTATCATTTCCTATACAACATGTATTTTTTAGTTATGTTTATGAATAGTCACCAGGCTTTTAGGTTCACACATTTACAATGGCCCCAGATTAAAGTTAGTACAGCATGCATCATAAAATGCACCTTTTAAAGGGGGCAACCTCATTGGTATTAGGTAGAAATGGATAGTGCAGAAGGCCACATTGAGAGTTGATACGTCTGAAAGACAAATTTCATGCTTCTTACAGCTGTAAATTGAGAATGCATATACGATTGCATCCATGGGTCTGGCCAGACCAACATTGAACAGGCAAAAATGGGTCAACTTGTTTTAATGTTTCTGAATAAGGTCAAGGAGAAACTTGTGTCCCTGGGACAGGTTAGTGACAGGCAATGGGACGATGAGGTAAACTGCATTCACATTCTTTAAACACTTATGGTAACAGGCAAATTACTGTAAGTCAAACACCCTACACAAAGGGACAGGGAAAGTATGAACATATGAGGGAGCTCTGACAATTTAGAGAACTTTAGCATTTGAACTACCAGAAACAAAGGTAAACAAATCTTTTTACACAAGTGTTGTGAACCACATTCCCTTTTACTCCAGACCCAGTCTGTTCCCAAACAGAAAGCACATGGTAGACAGAGGAGAACATATTTGAAGGACAAGGTATTTAGAAAGTCAAATGGTTTATTGAACAAATCATGCAAGAGTAGCAGGAACACCAGGCTAAACCAAAAGTATAACCGTAGAACCTAAAAGTTTGTCAGCAGTATCGCAGAATCAGATGTCAATTTTAGTTGTACGGTTATAAAAACAACTCCTACCAATGTAGCGTCCACCCATGTAAAACAATTTGCATGACTATGCGCCAGTGAAGGAGAACCTCATTTCAAACAAGAGCATTAGTTGGCATATTTCCCCACCTCAGTTACCTTTGCCCTTTTCTTTAAAAGGAGGCACAGTAACAGGGGAAAGACGATTAAGGAGTTGGGCAAACCAAATTATGATCTCCCTATCTAGCTTGTTGAGGGGTCGGGCCGTCTGTTCAAGGCCGGCCGCTTCTGCTGAGGCGCGGGGGCCGGCCGCTTCTGCTGAGGCGCGGGGGCCGGCCGCTTCTGCTGAGGCGCGGGGGCCGGCCGCTTCTGCTGAGGCGCGGGGGCCGGCCGCTTCTGCTGAGGCGCGGGGGCCGGCCGCTTCTGCTGAGGCGCGGGGGCCGGACGCACCTGATGAGGCGCGGGGGCCGGACGCACCTGATGAGGCGCGGGGGCCGGACGCACCTGATGAGGCGCGGGGGCCGGACGCACCTGATGAGGCGCGGGGGATGGACGCACCTGCTGAGGCAAGGGGGCCGGACGCACCTGCTGAGGCAAGGGGGCCGGACGCTTCTGCTGAGGCAAGGGGGCCGGACGCTTCTGCTGAGGCAAGGGGGCCGGACGCTTCTGCTGAGGCAAGGGGGCCGGACGCTTCTGCTGAGGCAAGGGGGCCGGACGCTTCTGCTGAGGCAAGGGGGCCGGACGCTTCTGCTGAGGCAAGGGGGCCGGACGCTTCTGCTGAGGCAAGGGGGCCGGACGCTTCTGCTGAGGCGCGGTTGGCAGTTGGACCGGACTTCACACTTGACAAGGCATTGTGGCCAGTAGCTTTAGCATCTGGCCCAGACACCACACTTGCTTGGGCATAGTTTCCAGTTGGTTCAGGTCCAGTGTAGGCAGCATGCCCATTAGCGTTACCTAGGAAACATGGTGGTAAAATGCCAGCCTTAAGCTATCGGAACTAGACTACTGTGATTTGAACTGAAGTATTGTAAACAAAAACACACCTTTAAGGCTTAAACAAGTTATCCCTCCAATTAGCAGGCAGCAAATCCAAGAAACACTACAAAACATTCACACAGTTAAACATAAATAACCAGTGAATACTTTAAAACAAGGTAAACCAACCAGATGAATACATTGAAAAACTAACCTCAAAGAGAGTCCAAAAGTCACAGCCATTTTAGTGATCAAAACTACAACAGTATTCAGAGTTAATGCTAGACAGACAGCCTGCAAGAATCTCCCTGTTTCTTTGTCTAACAGCTGTTTTGGTTGCACCTCATAAAGGAGTCCCAGACCCTTCTAACCTGGCTGGCTAATTATGTACAGCTGTCAAGCCAATGAACTTCATTTCAATCTCTGGATTTCATTTAGCTGGTGTGAACTGGTGTGCTGGAGGGTGGAGTTTGCACATCATGGACCAATCCGACGGTTTTAAAGAGTGAACTCTACCCACCCATCCCGGATTGAGCCAATTGTTTTTCAACAGGAGTCATCCGTTAACGTACGGTGAACAACAGAGATGAATGTACGACAAGAAAACACACAAACCAAATTCAGTGGTAACCACAAAAGTGTTAAACCAATCACAACAGTGTAGAATAACACATATGGAGTAATGCAGTAACCAAAAAAGTGTTAAACCATTCAGAACATTGTAGAATAACACATATGGAGCCATGTAGTAACCCCCCCAAAAAATTACAAATCAAAACATTGTAGAATAACACATATGGAGTCATGTAGTAACCAAAAAAAAAGAAGCAGCTCCTTAACTTCTCTAGGGTAGGGGGCAGCATTTTCACGTTTGGATGAAAAGCACACCCAAATTAAACTGCCAGCTACTCATCCCCAGAAAATAAGATATGCATAGTATTAGTAGATTTTGATAGAAAACACTCTGAAGTGTATAAAACTGTTTGAATCATGTCTGTGAGTAAAACAGAACTTATTTAGCAGGCGAAACCCCGAGGACAAGCCATTCAGATGTTGTTGTTTTTTAAGTCACTCTCTTTTCAAAGTGTTTTCATTGGGAAGATTTCTAAGCGACTTGCTTGCAGTTCCTACGGCTTCCACTGGATGTCAACAGTCTAGAGAAATTGGTTGAGTTTATTCCTTTGTGTAATGAAGAAATACGGCCATCTTGAAGTCGAGTCACTCTAGGTGTCCTGTGAGATAGAAGCGCATGACCAGAAGGCAGGCTACGGTTGGTTTTAATCCTGTATTGAACACAGATCATCCCGTCTTCAATTTTATCGATTATTAACGTTAAAAAATACCTGAAGTTGTATTACAAAAGTAGTTTGACATTTTTTGGCAAAGTTTACAGGTAACCTTTGAGATATTTTGTCGTCACGTTTGAGCAAGTTGGAACCTGTGTTTTTCTGGATCAAACGCGCGAAATAAATGGACATTTTGGATATATATCGACGGAATTAATCGAACAAAAGGACCCTTTGTGATGTTTATGGGACATATTGGAGTGCCAACAACAGAAGCTCGTCAAAGGTAAGGCATGAATTATATTTTTATTTCTGCGTTTTGTGTTGCTAACTCAGATAATAGCATGTATGCTTTCGCCGAAAAGCCTATTTGAATTCTGAGATGTTGCCTGGATTCACAACCAGTGTAGCTTTAATTTGGTATCTTTCATGTGTGATTTAATGAAAGTTTGATTTTACAGTAATTCATTTGAATATGGTGCTCTGCATTTTCTCAGGCTTTTTGCCAAGTGAGACAGTAGCGTCCCGCCTAAACTCAGATTTTGGGATATAAATATGAACTTTACCGAACAAACCATACATGTATTGTGTAACATGAAGTCCTATGAGTGTCATCTGATGAAGATCATCAAAGGTTAGTGATTAATTTTATCTCTATTTCTGCTTTTTGTTACTGCTCTCTTTGGCTGGAAAAATTGTCTTTTTCTGTGATTTGGCTCATACCTAACATAATCGTTTGGTGTGCTTTTGAATGCTAGCGGTGCTTTCACTCTAGTGGTAGCATGAGACGGAGTGTGGGGTGGCATTTCTTTGGGGGTCCGCACAGCCCTCCATGTGCTCGCCAGAGGTAGCCTGACTGCCATTAGGTACCGAGATGAGATCCGCAGACCCCTTGTGAGACCATATGCTGACACATGCACACTTGTGGCCTGCTGGAGATCATTTTGCAGGGCTCTGGCAGTGCTCCTCCTTGCACAAAGGCGGAGGTAGCGGTCCTGCTGCTGGGTTGTTGCCCTCCTACGGCCTCCTCCACGTCTCCTGATGTACTGGCCTGTCTCCTGGTAGCGCTTCCATGCTCTGGACACTACGTTGACAGACACAGCAAACCTTTTTGCCACAGCTCGCATTGATGTGCCATCCTGGATGAACTGCACTACCTGAGCCACTTGTGTGGGTTGTAGACTCCGTCTCATGCTACCACTAGAGTGAGAGCACCGCCAGCATTCAAAAGTGACCAAAACATCAGCCAGGAAGCATAGGAACTGAGAAGTGGTCTGTGGTCACCACCTGCAGAATCACTCCTTTTTTGGGGGTGTCTTGCTAATTGCCTATAATTTCCACCTTTTGTCTATTCCATTTGCACAACAGCATGTGAAATGTATTGTCAATCAGTGTTGCTTCCCAAGTGGACAGTTTGATTTCATAGAAGTGTGATTGACTTGGAGTTACATTGTGTTGTTTAAGTGTTCCCTTTATTTTTTTGAGCAGTATATATATATATATATATATATATATATATATATATATATATAAAATACGACTTGTGATTTTCCATATATATATATACAGTATATATATATATATAATACTGAACAAAAATTTAAACGCAACATGTAAAGTGTTGGTCCTGTCTTTCATGAGTTGAAATAAAAAAATCAAAAACATTTTCCATGCACACAAAAAGCTTACGATTTTAATTTAACTAGGTAAGTCAGTTAAGAACAAATTCTTATTTACAACGACGGCCTACCCCGGCCAAACCTGGGTCAATTTTGAGCCACCCTATGAGACTCCCAATCATGGCCATATGTGATGCAGCCTGGATTCAAACCAGGTGACGCCTCTTGCACTGAGATGCAGTGTCCTAGACCACTGCGCCACTCGGGAGAGATTTTGTGCACGTATTTGTTTACATGCTTGGGATGGGTTGCATTCCCTTCCACATTCTCCTCTATAGAAATTACTACAAACCCAAATGGACATTATATAATGCATAAAGGAAATCTGGCACAAGAAAAAAATCTATTTTCTGAACTGTTGTTTCCCAAATGAAGATGAACCAAAGTTCATTAATATACAAAAACTATCTCAATGTAACAGGAATATTATATAGGGAGGGATTTGAATTGTGTACGGGATGTAACTCTAGACAAGTCCTCAACTAAACTACAGTATATCCTCTTCATGACATGTCTAAGGTATTAAATCACAACATCAAAGAGATGGGTCTATGTGAACTGTGGAGATTTAAACATCCTGTATGGATCGACGCTGGTAGACGAGAAGCAAGTACAGGGAGTGAACATTTAATTAACAACGGACATGAAACAGGACAGCGTCTGGACATGAACACACAACGACATGAATGCTGACACGGGGGAACCAATGGAGGAACAGACAGATATAGATAGGGGCAAACAACAAGGTGAAGGAGTCCAGGTGAGTTCAATGAGCACTGATGCTCTTATTGATGGTGACAGGTGAGCGTCATGAAGGGCAGCCTGGTGCTCACGAGCATCAGACAGGGAGACCGGGAGCAGGGGTGACACATCCTACTGAAAGAGAATATTCCTTTCCCTGATATATTTACAACTTATAATCAATCATTTAATTTTTTTTATTGTAAACTTTTCTTTAATTGACTGTGTTTCTGAATGTAAATACCTTCTTAGAATAAATTCTGACCATAACCCATAGTCCTTCATGGTAAAGCCCAAACCTCCTATGCCAATAGCAAAGACTTGGCAATTCAACACAATATTACTTGGAGATAAGGAGTTTACCTCATATCTCAACACACAGATAGACAGGTTTTTGGAAATAAATGTAGATAACGAAGTATGCCCAACTGTTGTCCTAGGATGCTCTTAAAGTATATATGAGAGGTTGTATCATGTCTTGCTCTTCACGTAAGAAAAACAAGATCCATAAAGAATTAGACTTAGAAAGAAAACAGTTTAGATAGAAATTGCCAAAACCCTTCAACAGTTGAACACTTTGAAGCTTCACTATAACACAGTAAAACACCTGATCTGCAGAGATTGCTCCCATGATATCCAAGACAACAATACATTGAGCAAGGTGAAAGTGCAGGGGGAAAAATGCTTGTTTTAGAACGGACCATCGATAAAATTCAAACCCAGATGGTAGCATAACAAATTGATCCGTCTGAAATCAACTCAGTCATTAAAACAATTTTTATCGCGAACTTTATCAATTTCAAAAACAAAAGCTGAAAGGAGGACATAGATGATTTCCATTTGATAAGGGAACCAGACAAAATAAATACGGACAGAAACATTGCCGAGGTGAATTTCTGGAGGCTGTCAATAATCTAGAGATTGGGAAATCCCCTGGTAATGTTGGATTCCCAGTGGAATATTATACACACTTTTGTCCTAAATTACTAAAGCCTATGTTACTTATGCTCACAGCAGCTCTAGAGAAAAATGAACTACGATCACCCTACAAGTACTTAAAATGAAAGATAAGGATCCATTGTCATGAGGATCCTTCTGCCCAGTATCACTCTTGACTGTGGATTACAAAATCATTGCTAAGGTACTGGCTTTTCGCATAGAAACAGTGATGCAAAAGTTGATTCACTCAGATCAAACAGGGTTAATACAGAGCAGGATGTGTTCAGACAATCTCCACTGGTTTTATTAATATAATCTATCAAACCAGGCACTGGAACGTTCCATATGTGGCAGAATCAAAAGAAGCTGAAAAAGCATTTGATTGGGTGGAATGGGCATATTTGGTGGCTGTTTAAAAAAAAAGTTTTGTTTTGGTGCGTTATTTATTTCCTGGATTGAGTTATTGGACAATTCCCCCAAATCATCAAATAATCAAATAAATGGACCGATCTTTGAATCATTTAAGTTATCCAGAGGGATGACTTTGTGTTCTCTTTCCCCCCCTAGCATCAGTAATTACAACTCATGGTTTAATCCAAGGGCCTAGAGATTGGTGGAGATCAACATGTGATGTCATTTATCTGAACCAGAAATGACATTCTCTGTCATTTATTTTTACTACTGTTGGACGCATGGTGATCAGGATTCAAAGTGAATTAGGAGAAAATTAGAAATGGGATATTATTTCAGTTACGGCTTCTCAAGTAAATGTATGGGGAAATGGTCAATGAGACATATTAAATAGCTGGCTGTACTGATGCTATTCACTCTGTAGGAGGCATATCAAATCAATTATTTTATTTTTAAAAGTAACTTTCATAAAAATAAAATAAAAACTTTTTTTTAAATTGAAAACCAAATGTTTTAGGCTTAGTGATAGTGAAACATCCATTCGAATCTTCATTTTGACAGTTCATTGCAGAAGTGATATATTTCAGTAGTAAATCTAGCTCTTTCTGCCCCTAGCGGTTAACTCGACCATTGAAATCGTGAAGTAGAGGCACCTTAAGAAGGTACCTTTGGTAAGTGGAGCGTGCCAATATATTTTGCCTGATGCTTCCTTGACTAGAGTGACATTGTACAATTCGAAAGGCAGTAAGGCACATTTCTGCATATGACCAAATTCAAATAGTGTTGGTTACTAGTTTCATGCACATCTACATGTGCTTTTACAAAGAAATGAAACATGTAAGCTATGAGGATTAGTCGTAGTTACGTCCGTCGTAAGAAGAAATAGATCACAACGGTCGTCATGTCAACTTGGTGTATTTCTTCCCAACTGATTGGTGGCAATAGTTTGCTAAAACAGTGGCTAAAATGTCAATGTTTGTGAGATCTAATCCCACATTAGGCATATATTGTCACGATCGTCTTGAGGATAATGATGGACCAAGGCGCAGCGTGTGAAAAATACATCTCTTTTATTTGAGACGAGTGAAACGAACACTTATAACAAAACGAAACAACAGTGAAGCTACAAACGTTAGTGCAATACAAACGCTACAAACGTTCTACATAGACAATTACCCACAAAACCCAATGCCTATGGCTGCCTTAAATATGTCTCTCAATCAGAGACAATGAACCACAGCTGCCTCTAATTGAGAACCAATCTATGCAGCCATAGACATACAAACACCTAGACAAGACACTGACCCATTTAACATACAAACCCCTAGACAATCCAAAAACACATACATTCCCCATGTCACACCCTGACCTAACTAAAATAATAAAGAAAACAAAGAATACTAAGGCCAGGGCGTGACACATATATATTATCCTTTATGTACAATATTCATCCTCGTGCCCACACAATTTTTCTTCCGACAAGTAAAAGCATACCTGGTCGCCCCGGTAATAGATGTACATTTTTATACAATAGCCTAACCAATCTGAGAGTTAATTCGACCATTGGAAAAATATCTACTGCTTAAATACTGCGGGTTGGATTGAATTGAGCCCCTAATCTTCATTTTCCAAGGTGATGATTGCACTTTTCTTCCCAACACAATACCGCAATAAATGTGAATCCACATTTCAAAGATTTGTTTTGGGGGGGATTCCAGCCTACACTGCAAGGGGAAATAGATGCCAGAAGATCAGTGCTTTACCACTGTAAGCGAACTGTCCAAAACCATATTTGCTTGCAATGCACATCATTGTATTATCAGATCAGTGGACTTCTGGTAAGTTTGCTTTAGTGAGCAAGTGTTGGGATCAAGTGTAACTATGTTAACCCTCACCCAAAATGAATGCTGTATTTATGAGTAATTACCCCACCCACAACTTCTCACCTGAACACATTTTTTATTTTAGGGGGTTGGGCAAAGGCTGAAATTGGGGTTGAGAGTTACCCTTTAATATACTGAACAAAACTTTAAATGCAACATGCAATGATTTCAAACATTTTACTGAGTTACAGTTCATTTAAGGAAAGCAGTCAATTGAAATAAATTCCTTAGGCCCTAATCTGTAGATTTCAAATGACTGGGAATACAAATCTCTGTTGATCACAGATAACTTTTTAAAGGAAGGGGCGTGGATCAGAAAACCAGTGAATAGCTGAAGTGAACACCATTTACCTCATGCAGCACAACACATGTCCTTTGCATAGAGTTGAACAGGCTGTTGATTGTGGCCTGTGGAATGTTGTCCCACTCCTTTTCAATGGCTGGTTAACATTCACAGAGGACTTGAGTCCTCTTACATTTGGGATTTTTACAGTCCCATTGATCAAACAACGATGAAAAGATAGGCTCTCTCTCCCTCAGTTATGCACAGGCTATGCTCATTGGTAACTTATAAAACACACACACATATACACACACAGCTTCTCTCCTCGTGTGTTGTGGTAACGTATAAAACACACACAACTTCTCTCATAGTGTGTTGTGGTAACGTATAAAACACACACAGCTTCTCTCATAGTGTGTTGTGGTAACTTATAAAACACACACACATATACACACACAGCATCTCTCCTAGTGTGTTGTGGAAACGTATAAAACACACACACAGCTTCTCTCATAGTGTGTTGTGGTAACTTATTAAAACACACACAGCTTCTCTCCTAGTGTGTTGTGGTAACTTATTAAAACACACACAGCTTCTCTCCTAGTGTGTTGTGGTAACGTATAAAACACACACACAGCTTCTCTCATAGTGTGTTGTGGTAACTTATAAAACACACACAGCTTCTCTCCTAGTGTGTTGTGGTAACTTATAAAACACACACAGCTTCTCTCCTAGTGTGTTGTGGTAACGTATAAAACACACACACAGCTTCTCTCCTAGTGTGTTGTGGTAACTTATAAAACACACACACACACACACACAGCTTCTCTCCTAGTGTGTTGTGGTAACTTATAAAGCACACACACACACAGCTTCTCTCCTAGTGTGTTGTGGTAACTTATAAAACACACACACACACACAGCTTCTCTCATAGTGTGTTGTGGTAACTTATAAAGCACACACACACACACAGCTTCTCTCCTAGTGTGTTGTGGTAACTTATAAAACACACATAACTTCTCTCATAGTGTGTTGTGGTAACTTATAAAACGCACACAGCTTCTCTCATAGTGTGTTGTGGTAACTTATAAAACACACACAGCTTCTCTCCTAGTGTGTTGTGGTAACTTATAAAACACACACACAGCTTCTCTCCTAGTGTGTTGTGGTAACTTATAAAACACACACAGCTTCTCTCCTAGTGTGTTGTGGTAACTTATAAAACACACACACACACACAGCTTCTCTCCTAGTGTGTTGTAGTAACTTATAAAACACACACACACACAGCTTCTCTCCTAGTGTGTTGTGGTAACTTATTAAAACACACACAGCTTCTCTCATAGTGTGTTGTGGTAACTTATAAAACACACACAGCTTCTCTCATAGTGTGTTGTGGTAACTTATAAAACACACACAGCTTCTCTCATAGTGTGTTGTGGTAACTTATAAAACACACACAGCTTCTCTCCTAGTGTGTTGTGGTAACTTATAAAACACACACAGCTTCTCTCCTAGTGTGTTGTGGTAACTTATAAAACACACACACACACACAGCTTCTCTCCTAGTGTGTTGTGGTAACTTAACACTCAGATCTCGCTCTAACTCTGAGGAAGTTAGACGAATAAGTAACTTCAAGGAGAAAGAGAGAACAGAACAACTAGCTTCTAGAACTCTGTCCCCCAAACACACAGAATGCCAAATGTGCCGGGAGCACTAGAGGGATTTAGATTTGAGATTCCTCTCTCCGTCTCTGTGTCTGTGTAAGAGATACGACTGATGGGATTGGAAGTGACAAGGCTATAATTCAGTTTGGTCATGGAGCAGTCCCTTGCAGGATCCTTCCCCTCTCCTCTCTCCCTTCATCCTTCCCCTCCCGTCTCTCCCTTCGTCCCTCCCCTCCCCTCCCCTCTCTCCCTTCCACTCTCCCTTCATCCTTCCCCTCCCCTCTTGTCCTTCCCCTCTCCTCTCACCCTTCCCCTCTCCACTCTCCCTCTGTCCTTCCCCTCTCCTCTCTCCCTTCCCCTCTCCACTCTCCCTTCGTCCTTCCCCTTGTCCTTCCCCTCTTCCTCTCCTTTCACCTCTTCCCTCTCTCCTTCCTCCATATTAACTGTGTGATGGAGAGTGAAAACATGTCAAGGCCTCTATCAAATAGTTGTGGGATCAGCCATGGTCCTGGGTGACTCAATAGACTTTACCCTCTATTTCATCTCTCTATCCTGCCATCTCCACTCTCTCCAAGTCCCGTCCTCTATACATTTCCTTCACTTCTCATCTCTCCTTTCCTCAGTCTCCACCCTCTCTAAATCTCCCCCACTTCTCATCTCTCCTTTCCTCAGTCTCCACCCTCTCTAAATCTCCCCCACTTCTCATCTCTCCTTTCCTCACTCACCCTTAACATAGTCAGCTTCAAGGACAACGTGTGTGTGTGTTATTATTATTTATTATATAGTATTAGAACAACAATTTATTAATGAATGAACCTCTGAAGTGAGATAAATTTTATATTTTTCTTTATACAAGTCTTCACACGCAATGATCACATGACCTTTTTTTCATCATTCACATGCTTGAAGAACAACTAAAAAACCTGATCTATTATATCATGTCAATGTTTACAGTACCCTCTTACGGGCAATTAGGCATGTGTGATATAATCAGAAAGATATTATCTAATTGAGCGCATATTAAATTAAGAATATTTTGTCTGGTGGGGGGAGGACTGGAATGAATTCCAGTGGAAAGATTCCTTAGGTATGCAAAGACACACACACACACACACACACACACACACACACACACACACACACACCTGGAGGTAAAGCTCCCTAGGCACCTTGCAAGACTTTTCCCCTACAGAAGTAACCCCAAAGCTCTGTTCTGAAGCGAACTTGTCTTTGTGAATGTCATTGGATAGATGGAGGACCCTGCCTGCAGCACCTGGAGACTGCTTTAATCCCAAAGCATTGTTTTTTGTATGGTAACAAAAGAAACCTGTACGCAATCCATTTTCTATCAAGAGAGGCTGAATAGCGAGTACTCAGTGTAGTGTACAGTAATGCTTGTTTTACCATGACCATTATATTAAACCAGAAAGGAATCTCTCTTTCTCCTTCTGCAGTAGGATTGCTTGATTTCCAATCAACGTTTATATTACAGTTAAACTTTAACCTCATTGACCTGTTCCTAGATCAGTGCTTAGGGATAGGAGCTCTGTATCTCTGCCTACCCTCCTAAACTGCTGTAGGGAGGTTTTCCCTCCACAAAAGGAAGCCTGAAAGACATGAAGTCTGTTATGAAAGACGAAGCCTGAGATTAATCGGTTTTATTTGGGGGGGGGGGGGGGGGGGGGGGGCTGAATATCAGCAGGCCAGGGAGTCAGTGGGCATGTCTAGGAAAGCCAGGAGAGCTGGAGACCTTATCTGGGTCAAATGAAGAGGTGGAAAGGGAGATACAGAGATACATGGATATACACTATGGAGAGATACAGGGAACCATTATGGAGAGATACAGGGATACACTATGGAGAGATACAGGGATACACTATGGAGAGATACAGGGATACACTATGGAGAGATACAGGGATACACTATGGAGAGATACAGGGATACACTATGGAGAGATACAGGAATACACTATGGAGAGATACAGGGAACCATTATGGAGAGATACAGGGATACACTATGGAGAGATACAGGGATACACTATGGAGAGATACATGGATACACTATGGAGAGATACAGGAATACACTATGGAGAGATACAGGGAACCATTATGGAGAGATACAGGGAACCATTATGGAGAGATACAGGGATACACTATGGAGAGATACAGGGATACACTATGGAGAGATACAGGGATACACTATGGAGAGATACAGGGATACACTATGGAGAGATACATGGATACACTATGGAGAGATACAGGGATACACTATGGACAGATACAGGGATACATTATGGACAGATACAGGGATACACCATGGAGAGATACAGGGATACACTATGGAGAGATACAGGGATACACTATGGAGAGATACAGGGATACACTATGGACAGATACAGGGATACACTATGGAGAGATACAGGGATACATTAGAAAAGGTAATGTGTGTAACCTTTATTTAACTAGGCAAGTCAGTTAAGAACAAATTCTTATTTGCAATGACGGCCTACAGAATGACAGATTTTTACCTTGTCAGCTCAGGGATTGAATCCAGCAACCTTTAGGCCCAGCGCTCTGACCACTAGGCTACCTGTCACCACAAAGGTAACCCAAGGCCCCAAAGACACTCTTGTCTTCCTCCATGTCAGCTCCCACATCATCTTCATAATCAGCCTAATGTTTATCTCTGGCCGGTATATTTCATCCTGTTTTGTTATGCAAATTGTTTGTTTTTGTTTATTGCAGCAATGAATCACAAAACAGAACAATAAAGTTCAGCATGTCCTGAATACATCTGGAGATGCATGAAAAAAATCAACAAGAAAAAAAAGGACAATTCAAAGATTGACATTAAATAAATCATATTTTGAGAAAATACTGAAGCCCATTTCTTTGACATGTTGTTTTATGATACCTATTTATGTTATTCAATGTGTTCAGAGAAAGATGAAGGGTCAGGGAGGTATTCTGACATGTGGCTGTTACCGAGGGCAGTGCGTGGGGGACGAGGCCCGAGCTGCCTTACGCCAGCTGATATAAGAATCACTCCGTTAACAGTCTTAAACCAGGGAATTAACCAGGAATTAACCAGGAATTAACCAGGGAATTAACCAGGAATTAACCAGGAATTAACCAGGGAATTAACCAGGAATTAACCAGGGAATTAACCAGGAATTAACCAGGGAATTAACCAGGAATTAACCAGGGAATTAACCAGGAATTAACCAGGAATTAACCAGGAATTAACCAGGGAATTAACCAGGAATCAACCAGGGAATTAACCAGGAATTAACCAGGGAATTAACCAGGGAATTAACCAGGGAATTAACCAGGAATTAACCAGGGAATTAACCAGGAATTAACCAGGAATTAACCAGGGAATTAACCAGGGAATTAACCAGGAATTAACCAGGGAATTAACCAGGAATTAACCAGGGAATTAACCAGGGAATTAACCAGGGAATTAACCAGGAATTAACCAGGGAATTAACCAGGAATTAACCAGGGAATTAACCAGGAATTAACCAGGAATTAACCAGGGAATTAACCAGGGAATTAACCAGGAATTAACCAGGGAATTAACCAGGGAATTAACCAGGAATTAACCAGGGAATTAACCAGGAATTAACCAGGGAATTAACCAGGAATTAACCAGGAATTAACCAGGGAATTAACCAGGAATTAACCAGGGAATTAACCAGGAATTAACCAGGAATTAACCAGGGAATTAACCAGGAATTAACCAGGGAATTAACCAGGAATTAACCAGGAATTAACCAGGGAATTAACCAGGAATTAACCAGGAATTAACCAGGAATTAACACATTAACATGAAAAAGATCGGCTATAATGAAAAGACTATTGTCCTGTTCTGAATTCACATCTAGTCCCTAGTGTCGTCCAAAATGGCACCCTGTTCACTTCTTTTGACCAGTGCCCTACGGAATAGGCTGCCATTTGGTCCCTTTGTGGCATGACTCTCTCTCCCTTTACTTGTTCTGAAACAAAATCCAGAAATTAGCTTGTTGTCCAGTCATTCTGCATTCAATAGCCCCTATCAATACACACACATATACACACACACACACACACACACACACACACACACACACACACACACACACACACACACACACACACACACACAGAAAGTAATTCATGGTTCACTGTCGCTGTCGCTGTGTTTTTAATTTGCATCAATTTAAGTAACTTTTCTTTTTTTATTCCATCAAAATCCGTCAATTTAAAATGGAGATATCTGGCTTTTTGCATTGGATGTTGCATTTGCGTTAAAAAAGGTGGCAGAGCTAGAGCGATGTTTGTCAGACCATGAGACATCCCCGAAAATCGGTCTTCTC
Organism: Salvelinus fontinalis; assembly: GCF_029448725.1. Taxonomy (NCBI): domain Eukaryota; kingdom Metazoa; phylum Chordata; class Actinopteri; order Salmoniformes; family Salmonidae; genus Salvelinus; species Salvelinus fontinalis. Next base: position 38,902,109 of record NC_074691.1, read on the forward strand.
ACGAGAACGTATAGGTGGCGTCCAAAATGGTTTGGCCCACAAACTATTATGACCCCTTTTGGGGGGGGGGGGGGGGGGTACTGTCACGCCCTGACCGTAGAGAGCTTTTTATGTCTTTATTTCGGTTTGGTCAGGGTGTGATTTAGGTGGGCATTCTATGTTCATTTTCTATGTTTTGTATTTCTATGTGTTTGGCCAAGTGTGGTTCTCAATCAGAGGCAGCTGTCTATCGTTGACTCTGATTGGGAATCATACTTTGGCAGCTTTTTCCCACCTGTGTTTTGTGGGTAGTTATTTTCTGATTTGTGTTTTCTGCACCTGACAGGACTGTTTCGGTTTTCTTTATTCTCTTTGTTATTTTGTTCCAGTGTTCAGTTCAATAAAAGTCATGAACACTTACCACGCTGCGCTTTGTCCGATTCTTCCTCTTCAGACGACGACACCCGTTACAGGAAGACTCTCATGAACAAGATGGTGGTCTCTCTCTGTCTCTCTCTCTCTCTCTCTCTCTCTCTGTCTCTCTCTCTGTCTTTCTCTCTCTCTCTCTGTCTCTCTCAATTCAATTCAATTCAAGGGGCTTTATTGGCATGGGAAACATGTGTTAACATTGCCAAAGCAAGTGAGGTAGATATTATACAAAAGTGAAATAAACAATACAAATTAACAGTAAACATTACACATACAGAAGTTTCAAAACAATAAAGACATTACAAATGTTATATTATATATATACAGTGTTGTAACAATGTACAAATGGCTCTCTCTCTCTCTTTCTCTCTCCCTGTCTCTCTCTCTGTGTCTCTCTCTCTCTCTGTGTCTCTGTCTCTCTCTCTCTCTCTGTCTCTCTCTCTCTCTCTGTGTCTCTCTCTCTCTCTCTCTCTCTCTCTCTCTCTCTCTCTCTCTCTCTCTCTCTCGCTCTCTCTGTCTCTCTCTCTCCCTCTCTGTGTCTGTCTCTCTCTCTGTCTCTCTCTCTCTCTCTGTCTCTCTCTCTCTCTGAGAGCCTGGGGTGGGAACAGTACAAAGCAGAGAAAATATATCTCGGGACTAACAGAGGAAATTAGTGCAAGCTAAATAGGGATTGTGCAATGCATCCAACTCTTGTTTATTAAATGTGTCACCGTTGTAGTTGTAGCCTATCCGTCTTTATATTGTCCGAAATAAACGATTGAAATAAATATCTAGACTTTGTTACTACCTGTCCAGAAAGATAGTCTGTTAGTACAAAGGCAATAATGAAGTCTGTGACTAAATATGAAGAGGCATGTCGTCACCTCAGGCTAAGTCAGCTGGGCATTACCGTGGCATCAGTGTTGCTCCTGTACGTGTTATGACAGAGCTACAGTGCCCTCATCATGTCCTCTGTGGAATTACAACATCACCTCGTGGAGTCACAGGTGAAGAAAGTTTTACTAGCTGTTAGGAGAAGTGGATAAGGATGTTAGGAGTAGTGAATGAGGATGTTAGGAGAAGTGGATAAGGATGTTAGGAGTAGTGAATGAGGATGTTAGGAGAAGTGGATAAGGATGTTAGGAGAAGTGGATGAGGATGTTAGGAGAAGTGAATGAGGATGTTAGAAGTGGATAAGGATGTTAGGAGTAGTGAATGAGGATGTTAGAAGTGGATAAGGATGTTAGGAGAAGTGGATGAGGATGTTAGGAGAAGTGAATGAGGATGTTAGAAGTGGATAAGGATGTTAGGAGTAGTGAATGAGGATGTTAGAAGTGGATAAGGATGTTAGGAGAAGTGGATGAGGATGTTAGGAGAAGTGAATGAGGATGTTAGAAGGGAATAAGGATGTTAGGAGAAGTGGATGAGGATGTTAGGAGAAGTGGATAAGGATGTTAGGAGAAGTGGATAAGGATGTTAGGAGAAGTGAATAAGGATGTTAGAAGTGGATAAGGATGTTAGGAGAAGTGAATGAGGATGTTAGAAGTGGATAAGGATGTTAGGAGAAGTGGATGAGGATGTTAGGAGAAGTGGATGAGGATGTTAGAAGGGAATAAGGATGTTAGGAGAAGTGGATGAGGATGTTAGGAGAAGTGGATAAGGATGTTAGGATAAGTGGATAAGGATGTTAGAAGGGAATAAGGATGTTAGGAGAAGTGGATGAGGATGTTAGGAGAAGTGGATAAGGATGTTAGGATAAGTGGATAAGGATGTTAGAAGGGAATAAGGATGTTAGGAGAAGTGGATGAGGATGTTAGGAGAAGTGGATAAGGACAGGAGGAGAAATGGATAAAGATGTCCCTCTCTCCGCTCTTTCTCCCCCCTCTCTCTCCTTATCTCTCTCTCCCCTCTCTGTCTCTCTCCCTCTCTTAATCTCCCACTCTTAATCTCCAGCCTCTCTCTCTCCCCTTCTTACTCTCTTTCTGCCCCCCCCCCCCCCCCCAATTTCTCATCTATTTGGTGTAAAACAAAACAGCTAATTATCCATGCAGTTCATTTTTATTCAAATCAGAAACAAGCAATTAACAGCCTCCGCCCTCCACTGCAGCGACAGACTGAAACACACCAGCCTCCTCCCTCCCTCCACTGCAGCGACAGACTGAAACACACCAGCCTCCTCCCTCCCTCCACTGCAGCGACAGACTGAAACACACCAGCCCCCTCCCTCCACTGCAGCGACAGACTGAAACACACCAGCCTCCTGCATCCACTGCAGCGACAGACTGAAACACACCAGCCCCCTCCCTCCACTGCAGCGACAGACTGAAACACACCAGCCTCCTCCCTCCACTGCAGCAACAGACTGAAACACACCAGCCTCCTCCCTCCACTGCAGCGACAGACTGAAACACACCAGCCTCCTCCCTCCACTGCAGCAACAGACTGAAACACACCAGCCTCCTCCCTCCACTGCAGCAACAGACTGAAACACACCAGCCTCCTCCCTCCCTCCACTGCAGCGACAGACTGAAACACACCAGCCTCCTCCCTCCACTGCCGCGACAGACTGAAACACACCAGCTCCCTCCCTCCACTGCAGCAACAGACTGAAACACACCAGCCTCCTCCCTCCACTGCAGCAACAGACTGACACACACCAGCCTCCTCCCTCCACTGCAACGACAGACTGAAACACACCAGCCTCCTCCCTCCCTCCACTGCAGCGACAGAATGAAAGACACCAGCCCCCTCCCTCCACTGCAGCAACAGACTGAAACACACCAGCCCCCTCCCTCCACTGCAGCAACAGACTGAAACACACCAGCCTCCTCCCTCCCTCCACTGCAGCGACAGACTGAAACACACCAGCCTCCTCCCTCCACTGCCGCGACAGACTGAAACACACCAGCTCCCTCCCTCCACTGCAGCAACAGACTGAAACACACCAGCCCCCTCCCTCCACTGCAGCAACAGACTGACACACACCAGCCTCCTCCCTCCACTGCAACGACAGACTGAAACACACCAGCCTCCTCCCTCCACTGCAGCAACAGACTGAAACACACCAGCCTCCTCCCTCCCTCCACTGCAGCGACAGAATGAAAGACACCAGCCCCCTCCCTCCACTGCAGCAACAGACTGAAACACACCAGCCCCCTCCCTCCACTGCAGCAACAGACTGAAACACACCAGCCTCCTCCCTCCCTCCACTGCAGCGACAGACTGAAACACACCAGCCTCCTCCCTCCACTGCCGCGACAGACTGAAACACACCAGCTCCCTCCCTCCACTGCAGCAACAGACTGAAACACACCAGCCCCCTCCCTCCACTGCAGCAACATACTGAAACACACCAGCCTCCTCCCTCCCTCCACTGCATCGACAGAATGAAAGACACCAGCCCCCTCCCTCCACTGCAGCAACAGACTGAAACACACCAGCCCCCTCCCTCCACTGCAGCAACAGACTGAAACACACCAGCCTCCTCCCTCCCTCCACTGCAGCGACAGACTGAAACACACCAGCCTCCTCCCTCCACTGCATGGAGGAAGGGTGGATGGAGGAAAGTGGAGGGAGGTGGATGGATGGAGGAAGGTGGATGGGCACTACTAACTATTTTATTCCCTCATGCTCTATTGTTCTTTCCTGTGATATTGACTAAGAATCTGGATGAAGTTTTATGGAGATATCAAGCTATTTAGGAACACTAGGCTTCCACCCCAGCCAAAGGTACAACAAGATACGACAAGCAATAGGATCATTGAATTACTGTCTAAACCAATGTGTGTGTGACCGAGCTGAGAGCTCACCTTTCTACACAGCCAGAGTTGAGAGTTCCCCTTTCTACACAGCCAGAGTTGAGAGTTCACCTTTCTACACAGCCAGAGTTGAGAGTTCCCCTTTCTACACAGCCAGAGTTGAGAGTTCACCTTTCTACACAGCCAGAGTTGAGAGTTCACCTTTCTACACAGCCAGAGTTGAGAGTTCACCTTTCTACACAGCCAGCCCAGCACTCTTCATCATTGTGGAATGAGGAGCATCACTACCCCCTAGTGGACAAACAATTCACATACAGTACCCCTTTGTCTCTAGTAAAATGTTGGTTGATGAGTGGACTGCTGTAGTATTGTATTTAGAGAATGTAGTTTATGATAGATGGTAGTTCTCATATGTTTTATTTATTTACTGAGAAGCTAATTGGTATCCATGAAAACACTGTTGAGCTTTTACCGCTCAGTCTGAGAGACACACAAACGTTTATGCACTCTACACACACACACACACACACACACACACACACACACACACACACACACACACACACACACACACACACACACACACACACACACACACACACACACACACACACACACACACACACACACACTACTCTCTCTGTTATATGCTAATGCAGGAAGGCTCCAACTCCCACAGCCCCCAGCCAAACCAGATAAACAAAGTGCTGTGGTTTAAGTTTAGCACCTCAGACAGACTCTATAATCTGGGGGGGGGGGGGGGGGGGGGGGGGCAGAGGCAGAGGGACAGAGAGAAAACTGTGATTAGAAATGATTAGATTGGGATACACAAGACGGTGAAACGACCTAGCCTATCAGAGGGCAAGGTGGACCCATTACCTATAGGTCCTATACTGAAGTTTGGAAAAGGAGGTTTCTCCTGATCACATGGCCGGATAAGGAAAAACATCTGTTCAAGGTGGTCAGTACAGGAAGTGTGTAGGCAGTGTGGTCTTCCAAGGTGTCGTTGACCTATCTAATTTGTTTCCGGTCAAGGTGGTCAGTACAGGAAGTGTGTAGGCAGTGTGGTCTTCCAAGGTGTCGTTGACCTATCTAATTTGTTTCCGGTCAAGGTGGTCAGTACAGGAAGTGTGTAGGCAGTGTGGTCTTCCAAGGTGTCGTTGACCTATCTAATTTGTTTCCGGTCAAGGTGGTCAGTACAGGAAGTGTGTAGGCAGTGTGGTCTTCCAAGGTGTCGTTGACCTATCTAATTTGTTTCCGGTCAAGGTGGTCAGTACAGGAAGTGTGTAGGCAGTGTGGTCTTCCAAGGTGTCGTTGACCTATCTAATTTGTTTCGGTCAAGGTGGTCAGTACAGGAAGTGTGTAGGCAGTGGGGTCTTCCAAGGTGTCGTTGACCTATCTAATTTGTTTCCGGTCAAGGTGGTCAGTACAGGAAGTGTGTAGGCAGTGGGTTCTTCCAAGGTGTCGTTGACCTATCTAATTTGTTTCCGGTCAAGGTGGTCAGTACAGGAAGTGTGTAGGCAGTGGGTTCTTCCAAGGTGTCGTTGACCTATCTAATTTGTTTCCGGTCAAGGTGGTCAGTACAGGAAGTGTGTAGGCAGTGGGGTCTTCCAAGGTGTCGTTGACCTATCTAATTTGTTTCCGGTCAAGGTGGTCAGTACAGGAAGTGTGTAGGCAGTGGGTTCTTCCAAGGTGTCGTTGACCTATCTAATTTGTTTCCGGTCAAGGTGGTCAGTACAGGAAGTGTGTAGGCAGTGGGGTCTTCCAAGGTGTCGTTGACCTATCTAATTTGTTTCGGTCAAGCAAAAGAGTGTCCTCCACTCCTCGATAGTCTCCTCCCAGCGAGGAAGTTCAAGTGTGTCCTATGAGCTCTCTATCCCAGGAAGCCTTTTGGTATTTGATCAGGATCCCCATTAGCTGTTGCAAAACAGCAGCAGCTACTCGTCCTAGGGATCCACACAAAACATGAAACATGACATAATACAGAACATTAATAGACAACAGCTCAAGAACAGAACTACATCAAAACAAAGTTTTAAATGAACACGAAACCTACATATCAATACACACACACACACTATCTACAATGGCAAGAAAAGGTATGTGAACCCTTTGATATTACCAGGATTTCTGCATATCTGATCTGATCTTCATCTAAGTCACAATAATAGACTACCAATCTGCTTAAACTATTAGCACACAAATTGTATTGTTCTTGTCTATATTGAATACATACATCATTTAAACATTCACAGTTATAGGTTAGGAAAAAGTATGTGAACCCCTAGGCTAATGACTTCTCAAAAAGCTAATTGGAGTTTGGACTACAGGTTAGTTGACTCCTATCAATGAGATGAGATTGGAGATGTCGATTAGAGCTGCCTTGCACTATAAACAAACACTCACAAAATTTGAGTTTGCTATTCACAAGAAGCATTGCCTGATGTTAACCGTGCCTCAAACAAAAGAGATCTCAGAAGAACTAAAATTAAGTATTGTTGACTTGCATAAAGCTGGAAAGGGTGACAAAAGTATCTCTAAAAGCCTTGGATGTTCGTCAGTCCACGGAAAGACAAATTGTCTATAAATGGACTTCAGCACTGTTGCTACTCTCCCTATGAGTGGCCGTCCTGCAAAGATGACTGCAAGAGCACCGCGCAGAATGCTCAATGGGGTTAAGAAGAATCCTAGCGTGTCAGCTAAAGACTTACAGAAATCTCTGGAACATGCTAACATCTCTGTTGACAAGTCTACGATACGTAAAGCACTAAACAAGAATGGTGTTCATGGGAGGACACCACGGAAGAAGCCACTGCTGTCCAAAAAAACATTGCTGCATGTCTGAAGTTTGCAAAAGAGCACCTGGATGTTCCACAGCGCTACTGGAAAAATATTCTGTGGACAGATGAAACTACAGTTGAGTTGTTTGGAAGGAACACACAACACTATGTGTGGAGAAAAAAAGGCACAGCACACCAACATCAAAACCTCATCCCAACGGTAAAGTATGGTGTAGGGAGGGTTATGTCCTGACTTAAAGCATCTGGATGGTTCTGACTTACAATATGTGGACAACTACAAATACCTAGGTGTCTGGCTAGACTGTAAACTCTCCTTCCAGACTCATTAATAAGCACCTCCAAACCAAAATGAAATCTAGAATCGGCTTCCTATTGCGCAACAAAGCATCCTTCACTCATGCTGCCAAACATACCCTCGTAAAACTGACTATCCTACCGATCCTCGACTTCGGCGATGTCATTTACAAAATAGCCTCCAACACTCTACTCAGCAAATTGGATGCAGTCTATCACAGTGCCATTCGTTTTGTCACCAAAGCCTCATATACTACCCACCGCTGTGACCTGTACGCTCTCGTTGGCTGGCCCTCGCTACATATCTGTCGCCAGACCCACTGGCTCCAGGTCATCTATAAGTCTTTGCTAGGTAAAGCTCTGCCTTATCTCAGCTCACTGGTCACCATAACAACACCCACCCGTAGCATGCGCTCCAGCAGGTATATCGCACTGGTCACCATAACAACACCCACCCGTAGCATGCGCTCCAGCAGGTATATCGCACTGGTCACCATAACAACACCCACCCGTAGCATGCGCTCCAGCAGGTATATCGCACTGGTCACCATAACAACACCCACCCGTAGCATGCGCTCCAGCAGGTATATCGCACTGGTCACCCTCAAAGCCAACACCTATTTTGCCACCTTTCCTTCCAGTTCTCTGCTGCCGATGACTGGAACTAATTGCAAAAATCACTGAAGTTGGAGAGTCCCTCACTAACTTAAAGCATCAGCTGTCAGAGCAGCTTACCGATCACTACAGCTGTACACAGCCCATCGGTAAATAGCCCATCCAACTACCTCATCCCTATATTTGTTTTTGTTTGTCTGCTCTTTTGCACACCAGTACTTCTACTTGCACCTCCTCATCTGCACATCTATCACTCCAGTGTTAATTGCTAAATTGTAATTACTTCGCCACTATTGGCCTATTTATTGCCTTATTTCATTTGCACACACTGTATACAGATTTTTATATTGTGTTATTGACTGTACATTTGTTTATGTGTAACTCTGTGTTGTTGTTTGTGTCGCACTGCTTTGCTTCATCTTGGCCAGGTCGCAGTTGTAAATGAGAACTTCTCAACTGGCCTACCTGGTTAAATAAAGGTTAAATAAAATAAAATAAAAATTATTTTTAAATGGTTTGGGCTGCTTTGCAGCCTCAGGGCCTGGACAGCTTGCTATCAGACGGAAAAATGAATACCCAAGTTTATCAAGACATTTTGCAGGAGAATGTTAGGCTCTGTCCGCCAATTGAATCTCAAAAGGAAGTTGGGTGATGAAACAGGACAACGACCCAAAACACAGAAGTAAATCAACCACAGAAGGAAAAATACTGGAGTGGACTAGAGTCCTGACCTCAAGCCGATTGAGATGCTGTGGCATGACCTCAACAGAGCAGTTCACATCAGACATCCCAAGAATATTGTGGAACTGAAACAGTTTTGTAAAGAGGAATGGTCCAAAATTCCTCCTGACCGTTGTGCAGGTCTGATCCGCAACTACAGAAAACGTTTGTTTGAGGTTATTGCTGCCAAAGGAGGGTCAACCAGTTATTAAATCCAAGGGTTCACATACTTTATCCAACCTGCACTGTGAATGTTTACACGGTGTGTTCAATAAAGACATGAAAACATAATTGTTTGTGTGTTAGTTTAAGCAGAGTTTGTCTATTGCTGTGACCTAGATGAAGTTCAGATCTCATTTGATGACCAATTAATGCAGAAATCCAGGTAATTCTAAAGGGCTCACATACCTTTTTCTTGCCACTGTAGGTTAAAATCTGCCACACTGTCTTTGATTCAGCTGTTGTTTTCTCAGAGAAGAAACACATGCACACATTTAAAAACCCACACACTACTTATCCTTTTATCCATGAAAGGTCTTTCACAACTAGCTCAATTTATTTTTATCACTTTATAACATTTATTTGGGATTCCACCTATGTAAACATAATTTTCCTTAGCTAGGGGGACAGAGTTATTTCATGACACATCAGTGGAGGAGAGTTATTTCATGCCACATCAGTGGAGGAGAGTTATTTCATGCCACATCAGTGGAGGAGAGTTATTTCATGCCGCATCAGTGGAGGAGAGTTATTTCATGACACATCAGTAGAGGAGAGTTATTTCATGACACATCAGTGGAGGAGAGTTATTTCATGACACATCAGTGGAGGAGAGTTATTTCATGCCACATCAGTGGAGGAGAGTTATTTCATGACGACGCATTTGTTTTCATATTTCCTCTCCTCGATTACCTTTGACCTTTGTTCAAAGTGTTGAGGAGAGGACAGAAGGCAAGTAAAACCAAACCTGGGATTCTGCCAGAGTGAAAGCTCCACAAGATGGTAAAACTATCCGATGGAACTATTTCCACGTAGAGTAGAAAATACTGTACAAGAGCCAATCTGTTCAGATCAACAGAACATGAGGAGCCTTGGGGTAGGCTGTAGGGTTCGCTAGGTATGTCTGATGGCCCTCCTGATACCCAATCTGGTCTCTCCCTCCCAAAGATCGGATAGGTTTTCCCTTCCTCCCCCACCATCTCTAGCCAGGCCACAGATCTTTCTCTCTGCACCCCTGGAACTCCTAACCCTCTCTCATCTACTTACACCTCTCTCACCATGCATACAATTACACCCCCCCCCCATCCCCCTCCAGACATTACCTTCATTAGCACAAGTACAGTAGAGTAGACAGAAAGGAGACTAGGCAGAAAAGGAATGTGTCATCATGGTCAAAGATTGAGTTGTTCGTGCACTGTTGCGTGCACTGTTTCATGCACTGTAATGGGGGGGGGGGGGGTTTAACAGAGTTGGCTTTACTACCATCTATGCGGTCAGACAATCTCATCTGAACGTTAGACAATACAATAGAAACACGATGGTTGTGTTCCAAACACTTGTTGGTCGGACAGATTCAGTTGGCAATTCACATTGACTTCTTGACTACCTGAAATAGGACCTGAGCATTAGACAATACAACAGAAACACTATGCTTATATACCTGTAAAACGACCTGAGCATTAGACAATACAACAGAAACACTATGGTTATATACCTGTAAAACGACCTGAGCATTAGACAACACAACAGAAACACTATGGTTATATACCTGTAAAACGACCTGAGCATTAGACAATACAACAGAAACACTATGGTTATATACCTGTAAAACGACCTGAGCATTAGACAATACAACAGAAACATTATGTTGTGTACCTGTAAAACGACCTGTCTATTCCTACAACCCATCTATTCCTCACACCATTTGCACACAAAGTCTATATACAGTTTCTATTGTATTATTGACTGTATGTTTGTTTGTTCCATGTGTAAGTCTGTTGTTGTTTGTGTCGCACTACTTTGCTTTATCTTGGCCAGGTCGCAGTTGTAAATGAGACCTTGTTGTCAAACTAGCCTACCTGGTTAAATAAAGGTGAAAAACATAAATAAAATTCAGCTGGTCCACTGCCTTCAGCTTTCATAATGGCAAACATGATTTGATTACACACATTACATTCTGCCACTCAGAAATCATGAGATGGGTGAGAAAAAAATCAGATCATTGTTTGAGCGGATTGGTCAATACCACCGATGTCGAAGCGGATTGGTCAATACCACCGATGTCAAAGCGGATTGGTCAATACCACCGATGTCAAAGCGGATTGGTCAATACCACCGATGTCAAAGCGGATTGGTCAATACCACCGATGTCAAAGCGGATTGGTCAATACCACCGATGTCAAAGCGGATTGGTCAATACCACCGATGTCAAAGCGGATTGGTCAATACCACCGATGTCAAAGCGGATTGGTCAATACCACCGATGTCAAAGCGGATTGGTCAATACCACCGATGTCAAAGCGGATTGGTCAATACCACCGATGTCAAAGCGGATTGGTCAATACCACCGATGTCAAAGCGGATTGGTCAATACCACCGATGTCAAAGCGGATTGGTCAATACCACCGATGTCAAAGCGGATTGGTCAATACCACCGATGTCAAAGCGGATTGGTCAATACCACCGATGTCAAAGCGGATTGGTCAATACCACCGATGTCAAAGCGGATTGGTCAATACCACTGATGTCAAAGCGGATTGGTCAATACCACTGTGATCACTGTGTTGTGTGTCTGTTAAACTCAGCATGGTTGATTAGTCCTTCATCATGGTCTCCTCAAGCTAGGGGGACAATGAACTACAACGGAATAAAATCACACCAATCTAAAGCAAGATAAACTGCTGCCAGGTATATGAATGGAGCTAGAAGCTCTAGGAGTCATCCATTCAAACACAAGCTGAATTTGAGTTGGTGGTTTATTGATAAAGAAAAATTGGGAAAACAATATTTTCACTGTGGGTGAGAAAAATATGGTTGATGTACACTCCAGATGACAAAACAAATAAATATGCAGAAATTGAAATATAAAAATGTTTGGTTATGTATGACGGCAGTTATACACCAGTGTCTAAAATGTCAATACTCAGAGAAAATGTTGTTTTGAGAAAAAAAAAATATATATACACCTGGACATTAAAAAAAATAAAAATGTAAAAAGACAAAAACGTAATTGATCTAAACTAACATACCATAGTTTAAGACTTCACATATCAAGAAGATACTTCACAGTATAGTTACCAGAAAAAAAAAACGTTGGTAGTAAAAAGTATGGTAATCAGCAAGAAAATAGAGTTTCATAAAGGAAATATATACTTAATGAGGCCAATTAGTACGTTTTAATGACATGTTCTGGTAGTGAGTCCAGAAGTGTTGTAAACATTCATTCGTAAACAAACTTGTCAATGAAAATAAAACAAAATGTCTTGAACCCTGTAACATATGCTGGAAAACCATTGAACCCTCTCATACTGCAAGTAGCACTGGGGTGGCAGGTAGCCTAGTGGTTAGGGCGTTGGACCAGTAACCGAAAGGTTGCAAGATCAAATCCCCGAGCTGACAAGGTAAAAAAAATATGTCGTTCTGCCCCTGAACAAGGTAGTGGATGAACACTCAATTGTCAATTTTTGGGGGGGTGGAATCAAACTCAGTATTTGAAGAACATGCTTGGAAAACAAAAAAAGGGAGCTAAACAATACAGGAGAAACTTGATTTCTGAAACAAATGCCTTTCCCTACAGCTCAGACTCCTTTCAATACAACACATCTAAAAAAAAATAATAATCTAGTAAAAAAGGTCAACCACTACTAATCTTCTAGAACAGATAAACAGACATCAAATGGATTAACAAAAACAGCACACCTTGAAAACAATTAGCTAACTAAAATGAGAACATGGAAATAAAGTGATGTTGAAAGGAATACTGAGAGAGATGGGATTAAAACCAACAATGCTGAGAGATGAAAACCCATCATAACGAGAGAGATGGGATTAAAACCCATCATAACGAGAGAGATGGGATTAAAACCCATCATTACGAGAGAGATGGAATTAAAACCAAGACTAGAGAGACAAGAGAAGCAGAAACAACCACTCTCAAACAAAGAGCCATTTAAATAAAGCCCCACTGTCACCATCATGGGGACTTTCAACTGCCTTTTGCCTGGAGGCCAGAGGAACATTAGTGGAACAGTGTCTTTTCACACACATGCAAATGTCCATGAGCTGAAGGTGATAGGTAAAGGAATGGAGGGAGGAGGGGAAGAGACAAGGAGAGCAGGACAAATCAAGATTAAGATGCATTTAGCTACAATTCCAATGTATTAGGCTTCACCCACGCGCTCAAACAAACCTCTACCTAAACAAATACAATGTTCAGTTGAAGAAAAATCAACATTTTTAAAAGAGGGTGAGTTGATACTGATGGCTCTGTTTGAGGAAGTGAAGGAGGGAGAAGGGATAGTTTAGGATTCTGAAGAGACAAGAGAGCATTTCAGTTTGTTACAGGGGCACCGTTCTGCTTAAAGCTTGTGTAACAGAGTGTATGACCACCATTACACTCGGTACACTCTCCCTCAGCCATGCCCTCTCTCCCTCAGCCATGCCCTCTCTCCCTCAGCCATGCCCTCTCTCCCTCAGCCATGCCCTCTCTCCCTCAGCCATGCCCTCTCTCCCTCAGCCATGCCCTCTCTCCCTCAGCCATGCCCTCTCTCCCTCAGCCATGCCCTCTCTCCCTCAGCCATGCCCTCTCTCCCTCAGCCATGTACCAGTGGCACTCCGTGATGCAGGGCTCTCTTCCACATATAGTAGGTGGAGCGGGGAGTCAGGGGGAAATAGGACCTGAACTCTTTGAATGTGGGGAAGGATTTCTCCTCGAAGCGTTTCTGGAGGAACAGTTTGGCCTTAGCCTTGAAGTTGGCCAGGGCCACCAGATCCATCACAAACATCTGGTCATCTGTTGTGGTGGTGGTGGTGGTGGACATCTTGGTTGGGTTGGGAAGGGGCAAGGGGGACCTGGCTAGAGGGAGTGGGGCATCGAAGGGGGGTGTCACAAAAGTCATTGTGGAAGGGCCTCTCAGACCCTCTGTTGGACCCCCCCCTAACAACAACACGTCCTGAGTCACGTCCTGAGTCAGACCCCTCGTCACGCCGTTAACATTCTCCATTGCTGCGTTGTTGTCCTCCATAATATCCTCAGGCCTGTTCACCTCTAGAGACAGAGACGGGTGGGTGATTTTCTCCTTCCTGTTTTGCCTCGGGCCGTTGCGCCACATCCAATAGAAACAGAGTGACAGGGAGGGGTAGTTCACTTTGAACTTGGACATCGGCCATCTTGAAATCCACACCTTCACCTTGGCTGCTTCTCTAAGCTTCTTCCTGTGTAGAAACACCAACCTGAACCCTTTGTAGTTGTTTCTACAGATCTTCATTCTGGGGAAGACAGCAGCAGCATGACCATGGCTCTCAGTCCCCCCGATAGGGGACTGACCATCAGTACTCTTATCCACATCAGAGTTGTCTTCGCTACTCCTAGCCTTGTAGCCTCTATTGAACAGCATGGCTTCCCTCCTCCAGTTGTAGTAAGTGGATCTGTATTCATTCAAATTAAACTGGAGTTAAATTGCATTTAAAATTGTAACACACTTAACAGTAAATTAATAAAAAAAATGAAGGAGATGAACAAAAGAAAATGATTGATTAAAGGCCATGCTATACAGCAGGTAAACCCTTGTCACTGACCTGGAGATGCCAGGGAAGCTCCTCTTGAAGATCCTGAAGGGGAACAAGGTGTTCATGGAGATGCAGTTCTGAAGAACTTTCTTGGCTTCCTGCATCAGCGCCAGGTTCTGGGCCCGTTCCCCATCCACCTTATCATTGTTGTAGTTCAGACCGAACATACTGGCCACGCTGTCATGGTGCTCTGGGTCTGGCTCCACCTCTTGGTTCTCCTCCTGCCTGGGCTTGGACTCTGGGGAGGACCAGGACTCCTGCTCCATGCTGTTCCCTGGACTCACCTCGTCCGTGGAGAAACTACCGCCGGACGAGATCAGCTCGTGCTTCCAGGCATAGTAGGTGGACCTGGTAGAGAATGACATTGAATTACCTTTTCTTTTGGGACAACAACAGAGGCAACAGAATTATACAAGACAGCGGGAGCATAACTACAGCATTCTGGGCACAGAAAAGTCAAGTTCAAATCTAGATATTTTTTAACCATTTAAAATGTGTTTTTTAAAATGTGTTTTTTTGTAAAGACATCATGCCATGTGGTGATCTCAACGGTATTGACAATGCTTTCAGTATCTTATTTACCGGGAGATCTCAGGGAAGAACTCTTTAAACTGGTGCAGAGGCATAAGCTTCCCTTCCAGATAACACGCCTGGACGAAGTGCTTGGCCTCGTACCTTCATAGAAAGGGATTGAATGAGTATTAATCTGTCTAGGTCAGCAGAAGTTTAAACATACAGACCAAACACCACAATAAACACAACACCACAAACACAATAAACACAACACCACAAACACAATAAACACCACAACAAAACACCACAATAAAACACCACAATAAAACACCACAACAAAACACCACAATAAAACACCACAACAAAACACCACAATAAACACAACAAACACCACAATAAACATACAGACCAAACACCACAACAAAACACCACAATAAACACAACAAACACCACAATAAACATACAGACCAAACACCACAATAAACAACACCACGAACACAATAAACACCACAACAAACAAACATACAGACCAAACAACAAACACAATAAACACCAGAACAATAAACACCATACCAAACACCACAATAAACACAACAAACACAATAAACACAACACCACAAACACAACAAACACCAGAACAAAAAACACCAGACCAAACACCACAATAAACACCACACCACAATAAACACAACAAACACAAACATACAGACCAAAAAGCACAATAAACACCAGACCAAACACCACAATAAACACAACACCACAAACACAATAAACACCACAACAAACATAAACATACAGACCAAACAACAAACACAAAACACCAGAACAATAAACACCAGACCAAACACCACAAACACAATAAACACCAGACCAAACACCACAAACACAATAAACACCAGACCAATAAACACCAGAACAATAAACACCAGAACAATAAACACCAGACCAATAAACACCAGACCAATAAACACCAGACCAAACACCACAAACACAATAAACACCAGAACAATAAACACCAGACCAAACACCACAAACACAATAAACACCAGAACAATAAACACCACAATAAACACAACACCACAAACACAATAAACACCACAAGCCATTAAAGTGAGAATGTCCCAGAGTGCCATGACGCTGTCATCAGTATCTACGACTGATAAAGAGTATTGAGTTGTATAGAGGTGGACCTGGCAGCTGATTTCTTGCGGTGCTCCTGTGTCTGCCGTCTCCAGCGGTAGAAGGTACTCTTGGTGATGTTGTACTTGTCCTTCAGACTGGAGTAGGACAGGTGAGAGTCCTGCTTGAGAAGCTCCTGGGTCTTCAATGGGGGTGGGACCCTCTTCTCAGTGCTAGGACTGCCCGTCTGGAAGTCGCTAGCCTGGACTAACGCTACAAAGACTATGGGTCTAAATCTGGAGCTGGTGGAGCCCCCCTCTAGCTCTCCAGACCACATAATGTGCAAGGTGATAGGATCCATGTCTTCGGGGTAGGACCTGGGTCTTATCAGGCGGTTGAAGTAGGGTCGTATCTTGAGGTTGTACATGGGGTAGACAGAATAGATGTTGCACTGGAGGACAGAGGAGAGGGCATAGAGGTGCCACATGTTGGCGTAGGAGCCAGAGAAGCAGGAGGCTTTGACATCGGCATCAAATATAGCCTCGAGGACGGACAGGGGGAGGTTGAGCATGTCCTGGGACTCCTCGGCACACAAGCTGAACCTGGCCGCCTGCAGCATCACCTTAGAGTCGATCATACCACACAAGTAGTATCTCTTCCACAGCAGCATGTCGACCACGGTACGCACCTGGAGGGAATAGAGTACATGATTCAGTACTTGTCAAAATACAGATTAGGCTACAAACCAATATAGTAACTAATTATATATTTCTAAATGTGTAGTCAGAATACAGTATTTTATCATTTGAAAAACACAGAAAAATACATATTAGCTCTGAGTTATCCAAATTCAAAATGACGGAATTATAACCTTCATGCCTTGGAAATACAAATCCACACAAGCCAATGCAACACATATTTCATTCAAATGCATGTGAAACACTTCCTCACCTGTAGCTCCAGACTGAGACTAGTAGTCCCCACTAGCAGCATGCTGGCTGCATCAAACAGCAGGTTCCCCTCTCCCTTACAGACCAGAGGTAGGAGGCCTCTGGGGGCGTCAGCAGGGTACAGGCTATGGGCCTTGCCGTCGATACCTGCCCAGCCGGGGAACTCCTGGCAAGGGGAGGAGGGCAGGGTGAAGGGGGTCAGGACCTGGCGGACCTCCAGAGCTACCCTGGTGAGGGCATCCAGGCCGGAGCTCTCTGTAGCATCCTGCAGTTGTCCTAGAACTGACAGAACCACATCCTTCCTCTGAATCATACCTGCTGGGATACAGAGACAGAACAGAGATAGTTATATAGGGAAGATGCACAAAAACCTTACAGAAAGATATTGTACAGAAACTGGACAGAAGCTGTCCAGTATGTAGTGTTGTCTCTCTTGTCATGATGTGTGTTTTGTCCTATATTTTTAGTTTTATTTTGAATTACAGCCCCTGTCCCCGCAGGAGGCCTTTTGGTAGGCCTTAATTGTAAATAAGAATTTGTTCTTAACTGACGTGCCTAGTTAAATAAAGGTTCAACAAAATGAAAAATGTAATTCTGCTGTTGCATGAAACGTTTTCAAGAGTAGACTAAACAAGACACCTGTTTACGGTTTTGACTGAATAGGCCTTGAAGATACATAAATTTATAACTGACTGCAAGTGATTGAATTCTAGTATCCCGATGAACGTGCAAACATTAGCTACACATGTTCAAACTAACTAAGAACTACAGTGTTTAGTGAAGGCATATGTATATGCCTGTGACAATGTTATTTTAAGGCATTTAAAATATATATTAAATTCCCTATTATAAAATGTAGCCTGTATATAACACACAATAGCAGTCAACACAGAGAGAAAAGTCGCTTATTTACCGTGCTAAGTGAAATGCAATAATATCAGCCTAATACAACGCACGAATAAGCCTTGTGGCACGCAGTACAAGAATAAGTGTGCTGAACCGAGGAACTATGGGTCATTACAATTATAATAATTTCATTCAAAAGGAAACAATCTATACACTACTGATTCATAGTCATTAATAAACGCGTGCGCAAAATTGCACCAGCCAACTTTGCCCGGAAACATTTTCGGACTGTGCCAATGTTTCTTCCGATTACATCTCTGCGGGACTTCATACACTGATTATTTTTTTTATTTTTTTCAAATAGTCATTCGGTTACATTCCTTACCTGAAATGTTTGGTATAAATAGTTTTCCAAGAGGACGTCACTCACTTCTGGAGTGGTAAAGCGCACAGCATAAATTCAGAGTTTTCGTTCCAGTTTCCCCCCTCTGATAGTTAGTCCATTGTGTGTGCGTGTAACAATGTAATCTGCGTCCTTGCACCAATTCAACCAACCTGTGTCCACTCCAGATGGGACACTTCGGAGAGAAATTTGGGAGTGATAAGCCCAACCTCCCTTCAGGAAATTGTCAATTGCCCGAATAGTTTATTTTTTTGTTGTGGCTTCAGAAAACACCGCCCTCCTTCTTCCGTCGCGCAGGGCCACGGTCAATATCAATGTGAAGTGTTTAAACAAAAGCCGTGGTGTCAAAGGCTATCTGTAGAGCAACAGTTATATGGGTATATATCGGGTTGCTGACTACTTTAGAATTGTTTTAACGTTATTATGGGTTTGTTTTGTTTGGAGTTTTTGTGTTTTTTTTTCACGCTGTTGCTTAATTAGGCCTAGTTCAATTACAAGTTTATTTAATTTCCAAGTTCTAGGGCTTTCCAAAACATAAATGTTTTACTCATATCAGACTTGTAGAATATTGAATAATTTACACAGAACACAAACCACAGCTAGGTGTACGTTTGGGTCAAACCACAGCTAGGTGTACCACAGCTAGGTGTACGTGAACAGAAATTAGCTACAGGTGGATAGGAATATTCAAACCTTGTCCCGTCTGGCTCAGTTGGTAGAGCATGGCGCTTGCAACGCCAGGGTTGTGGGTTCAATTCCCACGGTGGGACCAGGGTTCAATTACCACGGGGGGACCAGGGTGAATATGTATGAACTTTCCAATTTGTAAGTCGCTCTGGATAAGAGTGTCTGCTAAATAATGTAAATGTACTGTAGTAGCTCTGGATCAGAGAGTCTGTTAAATGACTCACTACTGTAGTGGCTCTGGAAAAGAGAGTCTGTTAAATGACTCACTACTGTAGTGGCTCTGGATAAGAGAGTCTGTTAAATGACTCACTACTGTAGTGGCTCTGGATAAGAGAGTCTGTTAAATGACTCACTGCTGTAGTGGCTCTGGATAAGAGAGTCTGTTAAATGACTCACTACTGTAGTGGCTCTGGAAAAGAGTCTGTTAAATGACTCACTACTGTAGTGGCTCTGGATCAGAGAGTCTGTTAAATGACTCACTACTGTAGTGGCTCTGGATAAGAGAGTCTGTTAAATGACTCACTACTGTAGTGGCTCTGGATCAGAGAGTCTGTTAAATGACTAAAATGTGGAGCTGTTCCTCACAGCTCTGTCCTGCAAGTCTTTTGTTCTCCACATACTGCACAACAACCCTGTATGTCAACCACACCAGACTAAACCCATCTAATCTATGCACACACACATATCTAAATAATAATAGGGCCCCGTGTGGCTCAGTTGGTAGAGCATGGCGCTTGCAACGCCAGGGTTGTGGGTTCGATTCCCACGGGGGGCCAGTACAAAAAAAAAAAAGTATGAATGTATGTACTTGTAAGTCGCTCTGGATAAGAGCGTCTGCTAAATGACTTAAATGTAAATGTAAATAAGGCCTTATCTAAAACAAATGTATAATGTATAAACCCCCACCTTTGTCTCCCCTCTGTCCAATGCCGTCCTGGGTAGACATGCTGGTGCCTGGGTGTTCTGGTGCCTGGGGTTCAAGGAGTTGACCTGCAGCTTATCTGCTATGTGGAGGGAGATAGAGATTACACTGGTTGTAATTCATCTGGGGGTTTGGGTCAAACCACAGCTAGGTGTACGTGAACAGAAATTAGCTACAGGTGGATGGGAATATTCAAACCTATTTTAGGATAGATTATAGACAGGAAAGTCTAAACTGGTCTCTCACACAACTCTCTACCTCTCTTTATTTTGCCTTCATTTAACTAGGCAAGTCAGTTAAAGAACAAATTCTTATTTACAATGACGGCCTACCCCGGACAATCACAGGGCTAATTGTGCACCGCCCTATGGGACTCCCAATCACAGCCAGATGGGAGACAGCCTGGATTTGAACCAGGGACTGCAGTGACACCTCTTGCACTGAGATGCAGTGTCTTGGACCACTGAGCCACTCGGGAGCCCACTGTCTCTCTTGCTCTGTCTCTCTCTCTTTCATTATGTTTTCCACTTTTGATTGGACTGGCATTGATGTGTTAGGACTACTGGCTTCCAGATTGACTGAATCTGCTAGCTCTGTGTAATATTTTCAGATTCCTCACATCAAAAAAAGCTATTTCCTAATATAGTACAGGCCCATAGCAATAGAATACTCTTGACCTTGTAGATACTACACAGCAAGTCTGCAGGAGGCCTTTGATTTAAAACCAATTACTTTCATTCTTTAATTTAATTTCAACCCATGGAGCTTCCCCACATCCCAACAGATATCTCCCACAGGGAAGAAACTATTGGTCACATCCCAGGGATGGTATTGGTCACATGCCAGGGAAGGTATTGGCCACATCCCAGGGAAGGTATTGGCCACATCCCAGGGATGGTATTGGTCACATCCCAGGGATGGTATTGGTCACATCCCAGGGATGGTATTGGTCACATGCCAGGGAAGGTATTGGCCACATGCCAGGGAAAATATTGACCACATCCCAGGGAAGGTATTGACCACATCCCAGGGAAGTTATTGGTCACATCCCAGGGAAGGTATTGGTCACATCCCAGGGAAGGTATTGGTCACATGCCAGGGAAAATATTGACCACATGCCAGGGAAGATATTGGTTTGGAGTCATTTTTCCCGATTTGCTTCAAATCTGCCAAGCCTGGTTCTGTCTTCGGGAAACTTGTGGATGTTTGTCATTTTCTATGTAAGTCTTATATTTGTGTGTGTGGGGGGGGGGGGTTCTTGATATAAATTTCGAAATTTGTTTTAACATGTTTAATGTTTAAAATGCTGTGCTTGTAGTTAAGCTTTGCACTGACCCCAGCAACCCTTTACAATGAAAGTGTCATTTGTGATCTGTACGTGAGCTGTTGAACTGACTCTTCTGGGCGAAGGATATCCTGCTGTGTTTTTATTCACTTCCCATTGGCTGATCAGATTGATATTCTGGTCTTGTGGAGTCCATTGACTGGGGTCAGTCCCACACCTTAAGTGTGTTGATTAGCTGTACTGTGCTACACTGTGGACACAGGAGGGAGGGCTGGCCAAAGGTGTTTGAATGCAAATAGAGCAACACTAAGGTCGGCTCCGATAGTCTCTCACATGCTGTGTGTGTGTGTGTGTGTGTGTGTGTGTGTGCGTATGTGTGTGTGTGTGTGTGTGTGTGTGTGTGTGTGTGTGTGTGTGTGTGTGTGTGTGTGTGTGTGTGTGTGTGTGTGTGTGTGTGTGTGTGTGTGTGTGTGTGTGTGTGTGTGTGTGTGTGTGTGAAGGGGGAAGGGGGTGACTGCCGATCAGTGAAGACAGTCCACTGGTTCACCTTTGTGTCCAGAGGCCCTGGACTCCAGGGGGCCCCCATTGATTTTGTTAGTCACTCTAACTCAGATATCATATGAACATGGCATAAATCATGGCAAAACGAATAGAATTGCATAACATTTGTTTTAAAACAGCAACATTGTCTTTAGACGCCATGGCAAAATGAGTAGAATTGCAGAGAATTTACTTTTAACGTTGCATTTTTGTTTTTACGTTTCCACCACGACAGTTGATGAAACTGAAGAGTTTTTCTGTCTGTAATAAAGTTCTTTTGTTGGGAAAAACTCATTCTGATTGGCTGGGCCTGGCTCTGCAGTGGCTGGGCCTGGCTCTCCAGTGGCTGGGCCTGGCTCTGCAGTGGCTGGGCCTGGCTCTGCAGTGGGTGGGCCTTTGCCCAGTCATGTCAAATCCATAGATTAGGGGTTAATGAATTTATTTAAATTGACTGATTTCCTTATATGAACTGTACTTTAGTAAAACCTTTGAAATTGTTGCATGTTGTGTATAATTTTGTTCAGTAAAGATAGATAATGTCTATTTATTCGGCCCATGGCCCACCATGCAGAATTTATTTTGGCCCACCAAGCAGATTATATTTTGGCCCTCCATGCAGATTATATTTTGGCCCTCCATGCAGATTATATTTTGGCCCTCCATGCAGATTATATTTTGGCCCACCACTCAGATTATATTTTGGCCCACCACTCAGATTATATTTTGGCCCACCGTGCAGATAATATTTTGGCCCTCCATGCAGATAATATTTTGGCCCACCATGCAGATTATATTTTGGCCCTCCATGCAGATAATATTTTGGCCCTCCATGCAGATAATATTTTGGCCCACCATGCAGATAATATTTTGGCCCTCCATGCAGATAATATTTTGGCCCTCCATGCAGATAATATTTTGGCCCTCCATGCAGATAATATTTTGGCCCACCACTCAGATTATATTTTGGCCCACCACTCAGATTATATTTTGGCCCTCCATGCAGATTATATTTTGGCCCTCCATGCAGATTATATTTTGGCCCTCCATGCAGATTATATTTTGGCCCACCATGCAGATTATATTTTGGCCCACCACTCAGATTATATTTTGGCCCTCCACTCAGATTATATTTTGGCCCACCACTCAGATTATATTTTGGCCCACCACTCAGATTATATTTTGGCCCACCACTCAGATTATATTTTGGCCCTCCATGCAGATTATATTTTGGCCCACCTCTCAGATTATATTTTGGCCCACCACTCAGATTATATTTTGGCCCACCACTCAGATTATATTTTGGCCCTCCACTCAGATTATATTTTGGCCCTCCATGCAGATTATATTTTGGCCCACCACTCAGATTATATTTTGGCCCACCACTCAGATTATATTTTGGCCCACCACTCAGATTATATTTTGGCCCACCTCTCAGATTATATTTTGGCCCTCCATGCAGATTATATTTTGGCCCACCTCTCAGATTATATTTTGGCCCACCACTCAGATTATATTTTGGCCCTCCACTCAGATTATATTTTGGCCCTCCATGCAGATTATATGGCCTATGCTTAACCTGATTAAGACTATCAACAACAAATTTGCACATAAATATAGATTTCTCGTAATTCAAGTCTTGATGTGAGCATGAGTTGATGTGTGCAGATGATAACAGCAGCTGTTCTAGTTAGTTTTGTCCGTTTTTAATATATTTTTATTTTTTACATTGAATGTCAGCTCCGCTGCTAACGTAATGGGCCACTTGGCAAGCGATATCCATCTGTACCTACAGTACCCACAGGACACTATCTCTGTACCCACAGGACACTATCTCTGTACCCACAGGACACTATCTCTGTACCCACAGGACACTATCTCTGTACCCACAGGCATCCTGGCCTGCCACATCCTGTCCTGTAGAGTGACATCCTGTCCAACAGAGTGACATCCTGTCCTGTAGAGTGACGTCCTGTCCTGTAGAGTGACATCCTGTCCTGTAGAGTGACATCCTGTCCTACAGAGTGACATCCTGTCCTACAGAGTGACATCCTGTCCTGTAGAGTGACATCCTGTCCTACAGAGTGACATCCTGTCCTGTAGAGTGACATCCTGTCCTGCTACATCCTGTCCTGTAGAGTGACATCCTGTCCTGCTACATCCTGTCCTGTAGAGTGACATCCTGTCCTGTAGAGTGACATCCTGTCCTGTAGAGTGACATCCTGTCCTACAGAGTGACATCCTGTCCTGTAGAGTGACATCCTGTCCTGCTACATCCTGTCCTGTAGAGTGACATCCTGTCCTGTAGAGTGGCATCCTGTCCTGCTACATCCTGTCCTGTAGAGTGACATCCTGTCCTGTAGAGTGACATCCTGTCCTGTAGAGTGACATCCTGTCCTGTACAGTGACATCCTGTCCTGTAGAGTGACATCCTGTCCAACAGAGTGACATCCTGTCCTGTAGAGTGACATCCTGTCCTATAGAGTAACATCCTGTCCTGTAGAGTGATATCCTGTCCTGTAGAGTGACATACTGTCTTGCTACATTCTGTCCTGTAGAGTGACATCCTGTCCTGCTACATCCTGTCCTGTAGAGTGACATCCTGTCCTGTAGAGTGACATCCTGTCCTGTAGAGTGACATCCTGTCCTGTAGAGTAACATCCTGTCCTGTAGAGTGATATCCTGTCCTCTAGAGTGATATCCTGTCCTGTAGAGTGACATCCTGTCTTGCTACATTCTGTCCTGTAGAGTGACATCCTGTCCTGCTACATCCTGTCCTGTAGAGTGACATCCTGTCCTGTAGAGTAACATCCTGTCCTGTAGAGTGATATCCTGTCCTGTAGAGTAACATCCTGTCCTGTAGAGTAACATCCTGTCCTGTACTGTAGTGTCCTGTTCTATAGTGTCCTGTCCTTGAGTGTCCTGTCCTGTCGTGTAGTGTCCTGTAGTGTAGTGTCCTGTCCTGTAGTGTCCTGTCCTGTAGTGTAGTGTCCTGTAGTGTAGTGTCCTGTAGTGTCCTGTAGTGTCCTGTCCTGTAGTGTAGTGTCCTGTAGTGTAGTGTCCTGTAGTGTAGTGTCCTATAGTGTAGTGTCCTATAGTGTAGTGTCCTGTAGTGTAGTGTCCTGTAGTGTAGTGTCCTGTAGTGTAGTGTCCTGTCCTGTAGTGTAATGTCCTGTAGTGTAGTGTCCTGTAGTGTAGTGTCCTATAGTGTAGTGTCCTGTAGTGTAGTGTCCTATAGTGTAGTGTCTATAGTGTAGTGTCCTATAGTGTAGTGTCCTATAGTGTAGTGTCCTATAGTGTAGTGTCCTGTAGTGTAGTGTCCTGTAGTGTCCTGTAGTGTAATGTCCTGTAGTGTAGTGTCCTGTCCTGTAGTGTCCTGTAGTGTAATGTCCTGTAGTGTAGTGTCCTGTAGTGTAGTGTCCTATAGTGTAGTGTCCTATAGTGTAGTGTCCTATAGTGTAGTGTCCTGTAGTGTAGTGTCCTGTAGTGTAGTGTCCTGTAGTGTAGTGTCCTGTAGTGTAGTGTCCTGTCCTGTAGTGTCCTGTCCTGTAGTGTAGTGTCCTGTAGTGTAGTGTCCTATAGTGTAGTGTCCTATAGTGTAGTGTCCTGTAGTGTAGTGTCCTATAGTGTAGTGTCCTGTAGTGTAGTGTCCTGTAGTGTAGTGTCTGTAGTGTAGTGTCCTGTAGTGTAGTGTCCTGTAGTGTAGTGTCCTGTAGTGTAGTGTCCTGTCCTATAGTGTCACGTCCTGTAGTGCAGTGTCCTGTCCTATAGTGTAGTGTCCTGTAGTGTAGTGTCCTATAGTGTAGTGTCCTATAGTGTAGTGTCTATAGTGTAGTGTCCTATAGTGTAGTGTCCTGTAGTGTAGTGTCCTGTAGTGTCCTGTCCTATAGTGTAGTCTCCTATAGTGTAGTGTCTATAGTGTAGTGTCCTATAGTGTAGTGTCCTGTAGTGTAGTGTCCTGTAGTGTAGTGTCCTGTAGTGTCCTGTCCTGTAGTGTCCTGTCCTTTATTGTCACGTCCTGTAGTGTCCTGTACTGTAATGTCCTGTCCTATAGTGTAGTGTCCTATAGTGTAGTGTCCTGTAGTGTAGTGTCCTGTAGTGTAATGTCCTGTCCTGTCGTGTCCTGTCCAGCGGTGTGATGTCCTGCAGTGTGTCTTGTCCTGTATTGTCGTGTCCTGTAGTGCATAGGCAGAAATCCCAGGGGGGACGGGGGGGACACGACCACGTGTCACCCCGTGTCACAGCCACGGCAGGACCAGGTGTCACCCTTGTTGCCAGCAGCACCAGTATAGGGGACAGTGGCACAGCCACGGCAGGACCAGGTGTCACCCTTGTTGCCAGCAGCACCAGTATAGGGGACAGTGGCACAGCCACGGCAGGACCAGGTGTCACCCTTGTTGCCAGCAGCACCAGTATAGGGGACAGTGGCACAGCATCGTCCAGTTACCACAGTGATGGCACAAAACCATATCAGCCACACCCACAATTTATAGAACCGCAAACTCTTGCCAACAGAGTGTTGACGTTTCAAGAGAGATGGTTTCGCGATTTCCCCTGGCTACACTATAATCCATCAGTAAAAGGAGTGTTGTGTTTTCACTGGAGCCAAGGGTTTTTAAGCCAGCCATCTTTTTGCCAAAGAGCAGATGCTGCCTTCATTAGTGCAGGATTTAGGAACTGGAGAAAAGCCATTGAAAAATTCACAGCACATCAAAACTGCCAAACCCACCGCCACTTTGTAACTGTAACAGCACACCAGCTAAATCCAATCAGTGTCCAGTTATCCAGCGCGTGGGGTAAACAGCAGGAGGACGCAAGGCATTGCTTGATGACAATTGTTAGTTCAATGCTGCATGTAGCAAGACACGGACAAACCATTAGAGGCCACACGGATGACAATGGGAATTTATAAATCTGATAACACAGGCTGGCTGCTCAGACTCCCCACTGATCCGGGATTCCCTTTCCTGGGTCCATCAGTTAGGTGTCCTCCATGGCCAGTCAGGAAAGTTTAAGAGCATGTTTGAATCAATTGCCACGTCCGATGATACAAATCTGACCACCCTGAAACCCCTATGTCCAACAAGGTGGACTGTGTGGACTACTGCTATTAGAGCTGTGCTAGGGCAGTATGAGCGGGTACTAAGCAGCCTAGAGGAGATGGCAAAAAACTGCATCCAAGACAGCTTCAACTGCCAGTGGCATATTTGAGCACTTCAGCAAAGGCAAGACTGTGTTGGGCCTCACACTTGCCTCTGCTGTTCTTGGAGAGCTTGAATGTCTAAACATTTCACTGCAGAAGAAAACTCAGACTGTCTCTGGTATGCAGGCTGTAGTCGAGTGTGTGCGGTCATCTCTTAGGGGCACGAGAAATGACAAAAGCTACCTTTGACTCCCTTGAATCCATTGAGACACACTCAAGACGATTTGCTGGCAAAGCAGTGGATCACTATAGGGCAGAATCTTTTAAAGTGTTGGATGGTGTGGAGGTTCAGTTTGGCGACCGTTTTGACCAGGACAGTCTAAACGTCCTGCAAAAGTTGGAAGGAGCGCTTCTCACGGGGGAGTTGGATGAGTCTCTAGATCAGTACCCTGAGCTGAACATAGATTCTCTTTCAGTGCAGTTGCCTCTCTTTCGCAACAAATACCCCTGTAGCAGCAGTGGAGAGGCAGCAAAGGTCCTCAGGAGGCTTCCAGTGGAGGTGCGGGGGTTGTTTGACCAAGTTGAGGTGCTGATCAGAATTTTGTTTGTGGTGCCAGTGTCAAATCAATCAAATTTATTTATAAAGCCCTTTTTACATCAGCTGACGTCGCAAAGTGCTGTACAGAAACCCAGCCTAAAACCCCAAACAGCAAGCAATGCAGGTGTAGAAGCATGGTGGCTAGGAAAAACTCCCTAGAAAGAACAGAACCTAGGAAGGAACCTAGAGAGGAACCAGGCTATGAGGGGTGGCCAGTCCTCTTCTGGCTGTGCCGGGTGGAGATTATAACAGAACATGGCCAAGATGTTCAAATGTTCATAGATGACCAGCAGGGTCAAATAATAATAATCACAGTGGTTGTCGAGGGTGCAACAGGTCAGCACCTCAGGAGTAAATGTCAGTTGGCTTTTCATAGCCGATCATTCAGAGTATCTCTACCGCTCCTGCTGTCTCTAGAGAGTTGAAAACAGCAGGTCTGGGACAGGTAGCACGTCCAGTGAACAGGTCAGGGTTCCATAGCCACAGGCAGAACAGTTGAAACTGGAGCAGCAGCACGGCCAGCTGGACTGGGCAAGGAGTCATCAGGCCAGGTAGTCCTGAGGCATGGTCCTAGGGCTCAGGTCCTCCGAGAGAGAAAAAGAAAGAAAGAAAGAAAGAAAGAAAGAAAGAAAGAAAGAAAGAAAGAAAGAAAAAAAGAAAAAGAGAGAGAATTAGAGAGAGCATACTTAAATTCAGACAGGACACCGGATAAGACAGGAGAAATACTCCAGATATAACAGACTGACCCTAGCCCCCAGACAGATAAACTACTGCAGCATAAATACGTGTCTTCGTGTGAGGTTAAGAGGAGTTTCCGTGCACTCCGCAGGTTGAAAACTTGGCTACGGGCTAGCATGGGCCAAAAGAGACTGAACGGCATAGTTGTCTGTAATCAAATCAAAACAATTCTTTTGTCACGTCAGTGAAATGATTACTTACAGGCCCTAACCAACAGTGTTGTATTCACCTTACAGTGAAATGATTACTTACAGGCCCTAACCAACAGTGCAATTTTTAAGTAAAAAATAGGTATTAGGTGAACAATAGATAAGTAAGGAAATAAAAAAACAACCGTAAAAGACAGTGAATGATAACAGTAGCGAGGCTTTATAGAGTAGCGAGGTTATAACGGTAGCGAAGCTACATACAGACACCAGTTAGTCGGGCTAATTGAGGTAGTATGTACATGAATGCATAGTTAAAGTGACAATGCATATATGATAAACAGAGAGTAGCAGCAACGTAAAAGAGGGTTGGGGGGGCACAATGCAATTAGTCCGGGTAGTCATTTGATTACCTGTCTTTTGGTCCTATACTTGGCACTCCGGTACCGCTTGCCATGCGGTAGAACAGAGAACAGTCTATTACTGGGTTGGCAGGGGTCTTTGACAATTTTTAGGGCCTTCCTCTGACATCGCCTGGTGTAGAGGTCCTGGATGGTAGGCATCTTATCCCAGATCTTTATAGTTTCCTGAGGGTGAATAGGCTTTGCCGTGCCCTCTTCACGACTGTCTTGGTGTGTTTGGACCATTCTAGTTTGTTGGGGATGTGGACACCAAGGAACTTGAAGCTCTCAACCTGCTCAACTACAGCCCTGTCGATGAGAATGGGGCTGTGCTCGGTCCTCCTTTTCCTGTAGTCCACAATCATTTCCTTAGTCTTGGTTACGTTGAGGGAGGTTGTTATTCTGGCACTACCCAGGTCTCTGACCTCCTCTGTCAGGACCCGGTGCGAGAAACAGTCACTAATAATCGTCAGAACCCAGAAGATGAGGCAGACACAGCAGTACTAGAAATGGTGGTTTAAAAGAACAAAATCTTCAGGCAAAGAAACTAAATCCACAATGTCCAAAAATAAAGCCAAGAGGCACAAAATGGAAATCCTCCAAAATACAAAAGAAACTCCACAAAGTGGTAAAAAAACAGCAGGGAAAAACAAACCTCAAAAGACTACTCAAATAATACACAAGAACTAAACCAGAGAACCTCTGGAAAATCCAACAAGAGAAATATCTGTATAAAACAAGGCTTGGGCTGGGGCTGGGTGCTAACTTACAAACACTGAGCAAGGAACTGAGGAACACACAGGGTTTAAATACTAACAAGGGAATGACCTACAGGTGCAAACAATAATTAGAGCAAGAAAAACAAAAGGTACAAAAAAGGTGCAATGGGGACATCTAGTGACCAAAACCCGAACAGTCTTGGCCAAAACCTGACATCCTCTCTATAGGCTGTCTTGTTGTTGTCGGTGATCAGGCCTATCAATGTTGTGTCGTCTGCAAACTTAATGATGGTGTTGGAGTTGTACCTGGCCACGCAGTCGTGGGTGAACAGGGAGTACAGGAGGGGACTGAGCACACACCTCTGAGGGTCTCCAGTGTTGAGGATCACCATGGCAGATGTGTTGCTACCTACCCTCACCACCTGGGGACAGCCCGTCAGGAATTTCAGGATCCAGTTGCAGAGGGAGGTGTTTAGTCCCAGGATCCTTAGCTTAGGGATGAGCTTTGATGATACTATGGTGTTGAACGCTGAGCTGTAGTCAATGAACAGCATTCTCACATAGGTGTTCCTTTTGTCCAGGTGGGAAAGGGCAGTGTGGAGTGCAATAGAGATTGTATCATCTGTGGATCTGTTTGTCCGGTATTCAAATTGGAGTGGGTCTAGGGTTTCTGAGATAATGCTATTGATGTGAGCCATTACCAGCCTTTCAAAGCACTTCATGGCTACAGACGTGAGTGCTACGGGTCTGTAGTCATTTAGGCAGTTTGCCTTAGTGTTCTTGGGCACAGTGACTATGGTGGTCTGCTTGAAACATGTTGATATTACAGACTCAATCAGGGACATGTTGAAAATGTCAGTGAAGACACCTGCCAGTTGGTCAGCACATGCCCGGGGGACACGTCCTGGTAATCCATCTGGCCCCGCGGCTTTGTGAATGTTGACCTGTTTAAAGGTCTTACTCACGTCGGCTACGGAGAGCGTGATCACACAGTCATCCGGAACAGCTCATGCTCTCATGCATGCCTCAGTATTGCTTGCCTCGATGCGAGCATAGAAGTGAATAAGTTTGTCTGGTAGGTTCGTGTCACTGGGCACAAGCTCAGTGTACATAAAGACAGGCTGGACAGTCTCAAGAGGTAAAATATCTGCCAGCAATTTGTTGGATCCATTGAAACCCGCAAACATATGTTTGGTTCTTTACTTCATTAGTTCAGTAGTGTTTATAGGAGTGGTTCTCAAGCTTTTTGGGGTACTGGAACCCCTGCATATTTTGAGGCAAGGCAGGCAAGGTTTTGAGCGGTCCTCAGGGACCTCCACCCCCTCCATATTATATGTAAAGTTACTGGAAACCTTGTGGTACTGAATACATTCATTACACTTTTTTATTTCACGGACCCCTTGCAATTACACCAGGGACCCCTAGGGGTCCATGGACCCCTGTTTGAGAACCCCTGGTGTAATTAATATTTGTTATTTTGTTTAGTAGTTTTCAGTTTTTAGTTTTTAGTACATGACAGTACATTTACTAATGATTTATTTCATGTTATTTTATTTAAAATTGCATTCTTTGTGCGACATTCTTGTCCATAGCTGCTGTTTGAAGAGTTGAGACACTGACTGAAGGATATTTTGTTTGATTTATTTGGGTTTTTCATTGAAGTAGTTATTTTGCTTTTAGAACTGTACTTATTTTAAGCTTTTTGTTCTTGTAAAGATATTGTAGTAGACTCAGGCCAGGTGCACATATTTAATGACTATATAAATGTAGCAGAAAAAGTCAAATTAGACGGCGGAGACCAACTTTGTGATGGTTCTCAATGGAGATTCTTTTAGATGTGATCGCACCATGTTCATTGTATTTATGAAAACTGCACCCACACAGTGTACAGTACCATTGCCACCTACTGGCCTTTCTTAGTATTGCTGATTGTAAATACAAATACCTACATACAGTATATCACAAAAGTGAGTACACCCCTCACATTTTTGTAAATATTTGAGTATATCTTTTCATGTGACAACACTGAAGAAATGACACTTTGCTACAATGTAAAGTAGTGAGTGTACAGCTTGTATAACAGTGTACATTTGCTGTCCCCTCAAAATAACTCAACACACAACCATTAATGTCTAAACCGCTGGCAACAAAAGTGAGTACACCCCTAAGTGAAAATGTCCAAATTGGGCCCAAAGTGTCAATATTTTGTGTGGCCACCATATACTGTACATACTGGACTGATAAGGAACACTGCTATAACTATTATTAGTAGTAGAATTATAATGATTTAAACATTTGAACAAGTTGGGAAAACCCTTCAGTTAACTACTGTACCTATAAATTATCCAGTAGTAGGAATTATGGTTCCTCAATATACATTTAAAATATTACAACGTAGGCTATGTGTTACAGCACTACTTTTGGTGTCCCCCTCAGGAATTGCTCTTGAGAAAATGTAATGTAATTGTCCCCTCCAATGTTGATATCAGATTTTCGCCCCTGCTGTAGTGTCCTATTGTGTCCTGTCCTGTAGTGTCCTGTCTTGTAGTATGCTGTCCTGTCCTGTAGTGTCCTGTCTTGTAGTATGCTGTCCTGTCCTGTAGTGTCCTGTCCTGTAGTGTCATGTCCTGTAGTGTCCTGTCTTGTAGTATGCTGTCCTGTCCTGTAGTGTCCTGTCCTGTAGTGTCCTGTCTTGTAGTGTCCTGTCCTGTAGTGTCCTGTCTTGTAGTATCCTGTCCTGTCTTGTAGTATCCTGTCCTGTCCTGTAGTGTCCTGTCCTGTACTGGCCTGTCTTGTAGTGTCCTGTCCTGTTGTGTCATGCCATGTAGTGTCCTGTCCTGTCCTGTAGTGTCCTGTCTTGTAGTATCCTGTCCTGTAGTGTCCTGTCCTGTAGTGGCCTGTCTTGTAGTGTCCTGTCCTGTAATGTCATGCTCTGTAGTGTCCTGTCCTGTAGTGTCCTGTCTTGTAGTATGCTGTCCTGTAGTGTCCTGTCCTGTAGTGTCCTGTCTTGTAGTGTCCTGTCCTGTAGTGTCCTGTCTTGTAGTATCCTGTCCTGTCTTGTAGTATCCTGTCCTGTCCTGTAGTGTCCTGTCCTGTCCTGTAGTGTCCTGTCCTGTAGTGGCCTGTCTTGTAGTGTCCTGTCCTGTTGTGTCATGCCCTGTAGTGTCCTGTCCTGTCCTGTAGTGTCCTGTCTTGTAGTATCCTGTCCTGTCCTGTAGTGTCCTGTCCTGTAGTGGCCTGGTTTGTAGTGTCCTGTCCTGTAGTGTCATGCCCTGTAGTATCCTGTCCTGTCCTGTAGTGGCCTGTCTTGTAGTGTCCTGTCCTCTACTGTCCTGTACTGTGGAGTATATCGGACTGAATTCAAGTACCTTGAAGAAGGAAAAGCATGTTGATTGGCCTACTAAGGAAGGACAACGGAAGTATTACCTCTTGGATACGTCCCTGTTCCCTACAAAGAGCCCTATGGCACTCTAAAGGAAATAAAGTGCCATTTAACATGCAGGACTTGGCTGAGGCCCAAATGGATGGAAGGATTTGTGTCCTCCTCGTCATTATTGCTATCTGTGTTTCTAAATGTACACGTTCCACGATTGATCCTCGACCTTCACCCGAGTTTTTTTTTACCCCTGTGGTTATAGTAGAGGTTCTGAGAAGGAATCTTTCTGAGAGGTCCTTGGACACATGAATGGAATGTTCCTCAAATGTTTTATCTTTAGTTCTGGAACACCAACTCATGATGATCAATAGAACTGTTTGTTGCTGTATTACTCCCCCACCCTTACATTTCTTTGTTACTTGAGGGAAATATGCTTATTATTGTATTCAGAGGCATCATACCCATGTTGCCCCTGTGCCCCCTATGGGTTTGTTCTGTTAAAAATATAATAATTCCCAAAAAAATATGTTTTCGTTTTTTCTCTGTAATACTACGAGCCACACCATTTTGATGAGGTTGGCTTTAGCTAGCCTAGATTCAGTCCCAATCTCTCAACCTCATTAACTAGCCAATTCAGTCCCAATCTCCCAACCTCATAACTATCCAATTCAGTCCCAATCTCCCAACCTCATTAATTAGCCCATTCAGTCCCAATCTCTCAACCTCATTAACTATCCAATTCAGTCCCAATCTCCCAACCTCATTAATTAACTATCCCATTCAGTCCCAATCTCCCAACCTCATTAACTAGCCAATTCAGTCCCAGTCTCCCAACCTCATTAACTATCCAATTCAGTCCCAATCTCTCAACCTCATAACCATCCAATTCAGTCCCAATCTCCCAACTTCATTAACTAGCCCATTCAGTCCCAATCTCCCAACCTCATTAACTAGCCCATTCAGTCCCAATCTGCCAACCTCATACCTAGCCAATTCAGTCTATCAATCAAGTTAGAGTAGCTAGCTTGTCTAACTATCTTAGCTGGCATGCCTGCTGGCAAGGATGGTAGACTTTCGAAAAGCAAGCAATAACAAAATGTACTGAATAATACTTTCAATATTTTACCCAGATTTTAGCAGAGATGCAGAGAAGCAATATACAGATAGTTCAAGAGGTATGGTTAGATATGCAAAAAAATATTTTAAAAATTACCTACAATTAGGCATAATGATTATGGCTCTAGATTGCAGGAAAAAGCTCTTTCAGGTGTTTGAAAAATACAAAATTCTCCAACTTCTCCAAGCAAATGGCCTCAAACTGACAATCCAGCCAATCAGACTGCCTCATACTAACAGCTTAGCCAATCAGACGGTCTCATACAGCAGCATCCCGCTGAAGATGGTGAGGTGTTCAGAAAGAGTGGGCCAGTTTCCCGGTGACCAGGTCGATGCAGACGGTATCTCCCGCCTTCATTTTATTTATTTTTATTTTTTATTTTACAGTTATTTTACCAGGTAAGTTGACTGAGAACACGTTCTCATTTGCAGCAACGACCTGGGGAATAGTTACAGGGGAGAGGAGGGGGATGAATGAGCCAATTGTAAACTGGGGATTATTAGGTGACCATGATGGTTTGAGGGTCAGATTGGGAATTTAGCCAGGACACCGGGGTTAACACCCCTACTCTTACGATAAGTGCCATGGGATCTTTAATGACCTCAGAGAGTCAGGACACCCGTTTAACGTCCGATCCGAAAGACGGCACCCTACACAGGGCAGTGTCCCCAATCACTGCCCTGGGGAATTGGGATATTTTTTAGACCAGAGGAAAGAGTGCCTCCTACTGGCCCTCCAACACCACTTCCAGCAGCATCTGGTCTCCCATCCAGGGACTGACCAGGACCAACCCTGCTTAGCTTCAGAAGCAAGCCAGCAGTGGTATGCAGGGTGGTATGCTGCTGGCAAATCCTCATAGGGAGGATGATGTTGAAGACAGCCAGGGTTCCGGGCGTGTGTCTGGCCTCTGCCATGGGTTCCTCCAGTCCCTCTGGTTGGTAGCCTGCCGAGTCCCCACGCGCCACGCCGTAGTTAGACTTAGATAGGACAGCCTCAAGCTTCACATTCTTATGGCCTGTCAGGGTAGCGCTGAAGGAGTATTTACCACTCACTGGGGCTGTGAAGTAACCTGGGGAGACAGAGACATGCTGGCGGGTCATAGCGAGTGATATTAACTTCCATTTTGTTGGACAACAAGTTGTATTGTAAAATAAAAAATAACATAGCAAATAAAACAAATTGTGTGGTGAGTGTTTTGCATTCAAACAAGCACAACATACCAGAATTCAGTATTCATTGTTTACTCAAATGTAAATTACTCCAGTTAAAGATTCAAGAACTAAGATGATAAAATATTGTCAGAGATGTGCAGTATTCCAAACACACTGTCACGAATCCCACCGAAGGCAGTTCCTCTTCCTGTTCGGGCGGCGCTCGGCGGTCGTTGCCACCGGTCTACTAGCTGCCACCGATCCCTTTTTCCCTGTTCGGTTGGTTGAGTCTTATTGTTTTCACCTGTTCCTTGTTTGGTTGTGATTAGGGCTATTTAAGCTGGCAAGGCCTGCTTGCTGTTGTGGTGGATTGTTCCTTCTGTTAGGTTGTGGTGCATTGATCCTGTTGTCAGGTTGTGGTGCATTGATCCTGCTGTCAGGTTGTGGTGCATTGATCCTTCTGTCAGGTTGTGGTGCATTGATCCTTCTGTGAGGTTGTGGTGCATTGATCCTTCTGTCAGGTTGTGGTGCATTGATCCTTCTGTTAGGTTGTGGTGCATTGTTCCTGCTGTTAGGTTGTGGTGCATTGTTCCTTCTGTTAGGTTGTGGTGCATTGTTCCTTCTGTTAGGTTGTGGTGCATTGATCCTTCTGTCAGGTTGTGGTGCATTGATCCTTCTGTCAGGTTGTGGTGCATTGATCCTTCTGTCAGGTTGTGGTGCATTGATCCTTCTGTCAGGTTGTGGTGCATTGATCCTTCTGTTAGGTTGTTAGGTTGTGGTGCATTGTTCCTTCTGTTAGGTTGTGGTGCATTGTTCCTGCTGTTAGGTTGTGGTGCATTGTTCATTCTGTTAGGTTGTTAGGTTATGGTGCATTGTTCCTTCTGTTAGGTTGTGGTGCATTGATCCTTCTGTCAGGTTGTGGTGCATTGATCCTTCTGTTAGGTTGTGGTGCATTGTTCCTGCTGTTAGGTTGTGGTGCATTGATCCTTCTGTTAGGTTGTGGTGCATTGATCCTTCTGTCAGGTTGTGGTGCATTGATCCTTCTGTCAGGTTGTGGTGCATTGTTCCTGCTGTTAGGTTGTGGTGCATTGTTCCTTCTGTTAGGTTGTGGTGCATTGTTCCTTTTGTTAGGTTGTTAGGTTGTGGTGCATTGATCCTTCTGTTAGGTTGTGGTGCATTGATCCTTCTGTCAGGTTGTGGTGCATTGATCCTTCTGTCAGGTTGTGGTGCATTGTTCCTGCTGTTAGGTTGTGGTGCATTGTTCCTTCTGTTAGGTTGTGGTGCATTGATCCTTCTGTCAGGTTGTGGTGCATTGTTCCTGCTGTTAGGTTGTGGTGCATTGTACCTGCTGTTAGGTTGTGGTGCATTGTTCCTTCTGTTAGGTTATGGTGCATTGTTCCTTCTGTTAGGTTGTGGTGCATTGATCCTTCTGTCAGGTTGTGGTGCATTGTACCTGCTGTTAGGTTGTTAGGTTGTGGTGCATTGATCCTTCTGTCAGGTTGTGGTGCATTGATCCTTCTGTCAGGTTGTGGTGCATTGATCCTTCTGTCAGGTTGTGGTGCATTGATCCTTCTGTCAGGTTGTGGTGCATTGATCCTTCTGTTAGGTTGTCAGGTTGTGGTGCATTGTTCCTGCTGTTAGGTTGTGGTGCATTGTTCCTGCTGTTAGGTTGTGGTGCATTGTTCCTTCTGTTAGGTTGTGGTGCATTGTTCCTGCTGTTAGGTTGTGGTGCATTGTTCCTTCTGTCAGGTTGTGGTGCATTGTTCCTTGTTAGGTTGTGGTGCATTGATTCTTCTGTTAGGTTGTGGTGCATTGTTCCTTCTGTCAGGTTGTGGTGCATTGATTCTTCTGTTAGGTTGTGGTGCATTGATTCTTCTGTTAGGTTGTGGTGCATTGATTCTTCTGTTAGGTTGTGGTGCATTGATCCTTCTGTTAGGTTGTGGTGCATTGATCCTTCTGTTAGGTTGTGGTGCATTGATCCTTCTGTCAGGTTGTGGTGCATTGATCCTTCTGTTAGGTTGTGGTGCATTGATTCTTCTGTTAGGTTGTTAGGTTGTGGTGCATTGATTCTTCTGTTAGGTTGTGGTGCATTGATTCTTCTGTTAGGTTGTTAGGTTGTGGTGCATTGATTCTTCTGTTAGGTTGTGGTGCATTGATTCTTCTGTTAGGTTGTGGTGCATTGATCCTTCTGTCAGGTTGTGGTGCATTGATCCTTCTGTTAGGTTGTGGTGCATTGATCCTTCTGTTAGGTTGTGGTGCATTGATCCTTCTGTTAGGTTGTGGTGCATTGTTCCTTCTGTTAGGTTGTGGTGCATTGATCCTTCTGTCAGGTTGTGGTGCATTGTTCCTGCTGTTAGGTTGTGGTGCATTGTACCTGCTGTTAGGTTGTGGTGCATTGTTCCTTCTGTTAGGTTATGGTGCATTGTTCCTTCTGTTAGGTTGTGGTGCATTGATCCTTCTGTCAGGTTGTGGTGCATTGTACCTGCTGTTAGGTTGTTAGGTTGTGGTGCATTGATCCTTCTGTCAGGTTGTGGTGCATTGATCCTTCTGTCAGGTTGTGGTGCATTGATCCTTCTGTTAGGTTGTGGTGCATTGATCCTTCTGTTAGGTTGTCAGGTTGTGGTGCATTGTTCCTGCTGTTAGGTTGTGGTGCATTGTTCCTGCTGTTAGGTTGTGGTGCATTGTTCCTTCTGTTAGGTTGTGGTGCATTGTTCCTGCTGTTAGGTTGTGGTGCATTGTTCCTTCTGTCAGGTTGTGGTGCATTGTTCCTTGTTAGGTTGTGGTGCATTGATTCTTCTGTTAGGTTGTGGTGCATTGTTCCTTCTGTCAGGTTGTGGTGCATTGATTCTTCTGTTAGGTTGTGGTGCATTGATTCTTCTGTTAGGTTGTGGTGCATTGATTCTTCTGTTAGGTTGTGGTGCATTGATCCTTCTGTTAGGTTGTGGTGCATTGATCCTTCTGTTAGGTTGTGGTGCATTGATCCTTCTGTCAGGTTGTGGTGCATTGATCCTTCTGTTAGGTTGTGGTGCATTGATTCTTCTGTTAGGTTGTTAGGTTGTGGTGCATTGATTCTTCTGTTAGGTTGTTAGGTTGTGGTGCATTGATTCTTCTGTTAGGTTGTTAGGTTGTGGTGCATTGATTCTTCTGTTAGGTTGTGGTGCATTGATTCTTCTGTTAGGTTGTGGTGCATTGATCCTTCTGTCAGGTTGTGGTGCATTGATCCTTCTGTTAGGTTGTGGTGCATTGATCCTTCTGTTAGGTTGTGGTGCATTGATCCTTCTGTTAGGTTGTGGTGCATTGATCCTTCTGTTAGGTTGTGGTGCATTGATCCTTCTGTCAGGTTGTGGTGCATTGATCCTTCTGTTAGGTTGTGGTGCATTGATTCTTCTGTTAGGTTGTTAGGTTGTGGTGCATTGATTCTTCTGTTAGGTTGTGGTGCATTGATTCTTCTGTTAGGTTGTTAGGTTGTGGTGCATTGATTCTTCTGTTAGGTTGTGGTGCATTGATTCTTCTGTTAGGTTGTGGTGCATTGATCCTTCTGTCAGGTTGTGGTGCATTGATCCTTCTGTTAGGTTGTGGTGCATTGATCCTTCTGTTAGGTTGTGGTGCATTGATCCTTCTGTTAGGTTGTGGTGCATTGTTCCTTCTGTTAGGTTGTGGTGCATTGATCCTTCTGTCAGGTTGTGGTGCATTGTTCCTGCTGTTAGGTTGTGGTGCATTGTACCTGCTGTTAGGTTGTGGTGCATTGTTCCTTCTGTTAGGTTATGGTGCATTGTTCCTTCTGTTAGGTTGTGGTGCATTGATCCTTCTGTCAGGTTGTGGTGCATTGTACCTGTTGTTAGGTTGTGGTGCATTGATCCTTCTGTCAGGTTGTGGTGCATTGATCCTTCTGTCAGGTTGTGGTGCATTGATCCTTCTGTCAGGTTGTGGTGCATTGATCCTTCTGTTAGGTTGTGGTGCATTGATCCTTCTGTTAGGTTGTCAGGTTGTGGTGCATTGTTCCTGCTGTTAGGTTGTGGTGCATTGTTCCTGCTGTTAGGTTGTGGTGCATTGTTCCTTCTGTTAGGTTGTGGTGCATTGTTCCTGCTGTTAGGTTGTGGTGCATTGTTCCTTCTGTCAGGTTGTGGTGCATTGTTCCTTGTTAGGTTGTGGTGCATTGATTCTTCTGTTAGGTTGTGGTGCATTGTTCCTTCTGTCAGGTTGTGGTGCATTGTTCCTTCTGTTAGGTTGTGGTGCATTGATTCTTCTGTTAGGTTGTGGTGCATTGATTCTTCTGTTAGGTTGTGGTGCATTGATCCTTCTGTTAGGTTGTGGTGCATTGATCCTTCTGTTAGGTTGTGGTGCATTGATCCTTCTGTCAGGTTGTGGTGCATTGATCCTTCTGTTAGGTTGTGGTGCATTGATTCTTCTGTTAGGTTGTTAGGTTGTGGTGCATTGATTCTTCTGTTAGGTTGTGGTGCATTGATTCTTCTGTTAGGTTGTTAGGTTGTGGTGCATTGATTCTTCTGTTAGGTTGTGGTGCATTGATTCTTCTGTTAGGTTGTGGTGCATTGATCCTTCTGTCAGGTTGTGGTGCATTGATCCTTCTGTTAGGTTGTGGTGCATTGATCCTTCTGTTAGGTTGTGGTGCATTGATCC
Source organism: Salvelinus fontinalis (assembly GCF_029448725.1). Taxonomy (NCBI): domain Eukaryota; kingdom Metazoa; phylum Chordata; class Actinopteri; order Salmoniformes; family Salmonidae; genus Salvelinus; species Salvelinus fontinalis. The sequence goes on from NC_074691.1 coordinate 38,941,760, forward strand.
TTCTGTTAGGTTGTGGTGCATTGTTCCTTCTGTTAGGTTGTTAGGTTGTGGTGCATTGATTCTTCTGTTAGGTTGTTAGGTTGTGGTGCATTGATTCTTCTGTTAGGTTGTGGTGCATTGATTCTTCTGTTAGGTTGTGGTGCATTGATCCTTCTGTCAGGTTGTGGTGCATTGATCCTTCTGTCAGGTTGTGGTGCATTGATCCTTCTGTCAGGTTGTGGTGCATTGATTCTTCTGTTAGGTTGTGGTGCATTGATCCTTCTGTCAGGTTGTGGTGCATTGATCCTTCTGTTAGGTTGTGGTGCATTGATCCTTCTGTTAGGTTGTGGTGCATTGATCCTTCTGTTAGGTTGTGGTGCATTGATTCTTCTGTTAGGTTGTGGTGCATTGATTCTTCTGTTAGGTTGTGGTGCATTGATCCTTCTGTTAGGTTGTGGTGCATTGTTCCTTCTGTTAGGTTGTTAGGTTGTGGTGCATTGATTCTTCTGTTAGGTTGTGGTGCATTGATTCTTCTGTTAGGTTGTGGTGCATTGATTCTTCTGTTAGGTTGTGGTGCATTGATTCTTCTGTTAGGTTGTGGTGCATTGATTCTTCTGTTAGGTTGTGGTGCATTGATCCTGCTGTTAGGTTGTGGTGCATTGATCCTTCTGTTAGGTTGTGGTGCATTGTTCCTTCTGTTAGGTTGTTAGGTTGTGGTGCATTGATTCTTCTGTTAGGTTGTGGTGCATTGATTCTTCTGTTAGGTTGTGGTGCATTGATTCTTCTGTTAGGTTGTGGTGCATTGATTCTTCTGTTAGGTTGTGGTGCATTGATCCTGCTGTTAGGTTGTGGTGCATTGTTCCTTCTGTCAGGTTGTGGTGCATTGATTCTTCTGTTAGGTTGTGGTGCATTGTATTTTGTGGTATTTACACCGTACTGTAGTGGGTCCTGGTTTGGGCCGGTCTGGGTTTTTATGCGCCTAAACGAGGAACATGGGCATCTGATCCTGCTGGACCTGGTATCAGGGGAGAGAGGTGTGTTTACCTAGTTGGACCTGGTATCAGGGGAGAGAGGTGTGTTTACCTAGCTGGACCTGGTATCAGGGGAGAGAGGTGTGTTTACCTAGCTGGACCTGGTATCAGGGGAGAGAGGTGTGTTTACCTAGCTGGACCTGGTATCAGGGGAGAGAGGTGTGTTTACCTAGCTGGACCTGGTACCAGTGGAGAGAGGTGTGTTTACCTAGCTGGACCTGGTATCAGGGGAGAGAGGTGTGTTTACCTAGCTGGACCTGGTATCAGGGGAGAGAGGTGTGTTTACCTAGCTGGACCTGGTATCAGGGGAGAGAGGTGTGTTTATCTAGCTGGACCTGGTACCAGTGGAGAGAGGTGTGTTTATCTAGCTGGACCTGGTACCAGTGGAGAGAGGTGTGTTTACCTAGCTGGACCTGGTACCAGTGGAGAGAGGTGTGTTTACCTAGCTGGACCTGGTACCAGTGGAGAGTGGTGTGTTTACCTAGCTGGACCTGGTATCAGGGGAGAGAGGTGTGTTTACCTAGCTGGACCTGGTATCAGGGGAGAGAGGTGTGTTTATCTAGCTGGACCTGGTACCAGTGGAGAGAGGTGTGTTTACCTAGCTGGACCTGGTACCAGTGGAGAGTGGTGTGTTTACCTAGCTGGACCTGGTACCAGTGGAGAGTGGTGTGTTTACCTAGCTGGACCTGGTACCAGTGGAGAGAGGTGTGTTTACCTAGCTGGACCTGGTACCAGTGGAGAGAGGTGTGTTTACCTAGCTGGACCTGGTACCAGTGGAGAGAGGTGTGTTTACCTAGCTGGACCTGGTACCAGTGGAGAGAGGTGTGTTTACCTAGCTGGACCTGGTACCAGTGGAGAGAGGTGTGTTTACCTAGCTGGACCTGGTACCAGTGGAGAGAGGTGTGTTTACCTAGCTGGGCCTGGTACCAGTGGAGAGAGGTGTGTTTACCTAGCTGGACCTGGTACCAGGGGAGAGAGGTGTGTTTACCTAACTGGACCTGGTACCAGGGGAGAGAGGTGTGTTTACCTAGCTGGACCTGGTACCAGTGGAGAGAGGTGTGTTTACCTAGCTGGACCTGGTACCAGTGGAGAGAGGTGTGTTTACCTAGCTGGACCTGGTACCAGTCGAGAGAGGTGTGTTTACCTAGCTGGGCCTGGTACCAGTGGAGAGAGGTGTGTTTACAGATGTATCATAAAACAAAAGGCCTTGACATTGGTGGCGTTAGTTAAAGCATAAGCCTATGTAGATGTACTACCATAAAACACAATACAGGAGGACTCCGATTACCTAAAGGCTACAGTACACTGAGTACAAACATCCACAACATGCTAACATACCTAAATAGTCAAATTCAGGATTGGTGTGGGATTTCAAGTGAGGACAAATGAGAGAGTTATCACACAGTGTGCTTTCATGTTATCATTATTAATGAAGAGATCCATGAACTCACCTTCTTCACCTCTCAGACCTGGGATGAAATAACAGAACACTGATTTAGTTCATTTTACAATTGAGTTCATTTTTAGTATAGTGATGGTTATTATATACTTTGTCAGTATTTTTTCACTTTTATAAGATTTGGGAGATATTCACACCATGCACTCTGCACCTGCCACCTGTCAATTGCGTTTATTGAGACCTCACAGCCTTTCCAGAGCTTCTGTATCACTTGGTGAAGATCAAAATGTGTGTTCGTTTCAGCTAGATGTCCCAGCGGCCCCTTCTTGGCCCTGGTAGTCCAGAGTAGCCTCTTTCTCCCCTGGACCGGGCAGACCAGGAGAACCTTACACATGGAACAAAGGGTGTGTTATTTTAGGACAGCTAATGCATGCACACATAATTCTTCTCTGGAAATATACCTTTTCTAGTTTTGTTGTTGATGCTTATTAATACAAAATGAGTATGTGGGCACAGAGTGCCACAGGTAATGACATAGGGTTTGCCACAGGTAACGACATAGGGTTTGCCACAGGTAACGACATAGGGTTTGCCACAGGTAACGACATAGGGTTTGCCACAGGTAACGACATAGGGTTTGCCACAGGTAACGACATAGGGTTTGCCACAGGTAACGACATAGGGTTTGCCACAGGTAACGACATAGGGTTTGCCACAGGTAACGACATAGGGTTTGCCACAGGTAGCGACATAGGGTTTGCCACAGGTAGCGACATAGGGTTTGCCACAGGTAGCGACATAGGGTTTGCCACAGGTAGCGACATAGGGTTTGCCACAGGTAGCGACATAGGGTTTGCCACAGGTAGCGACATAGGGTTTGCCACAGGTAGCGACATAGGGTTTGCCACAGGTAGCGACATAGGGTTTGCCACAGGTAGCGACATAGGGTTTGCCACAGGTAGCGACATAGGGTTTGCCACAGGTAGCGACATAGGGTTTGCCACAGGTAGCGACATAGGGTTTGCCACAGGTAGCGACATAGGGTTTGCCACAGGTAGCGACATAGGGTTTGCCACAGGTAGCGACATAGGGTTTGCCACAGGTAGCGACATAGGGTTTGCCACAGGTAGCGACATAGGGTTTGCCACAGGTAGCGACATAGGGTTTGCCACAGGTAGCGACATAGGGTTTGCCACAGGTAGCGACATAGGGTTTGCCACAGGTAGCGACATAGGGTTTGCCACAGGTAGCGACATAGGGTTTGCCACAGGTAGCGACATAGGGTTTGCCACAGGTAGCGACATAGGGTTTGCCACAGGTAGCGACATAGGGTTTGCCACAGGTAGCGACATAGGGTTTGCCACAGGTAACGACATAGGGTTTGCCACAGGTAACGACATAGGGTTTGCCACAGGTAACGACATAGGGTTTGCCACAGGTAACGACATAGGGTTTGCCACAGGTAACGGCATAGGGTTTGCCACAGGTAACGGCATAGGGTTTGCCACAGGTAACGGCATAGGGTTTGCCACAGGTAACGGCATAGGGTTTGCCACAGGTAACGGCATAGGGTTTGCCACAGGTAACGGCATAGGGTTTGCCACAGGTAACGGCATAGGGTTTGCCACAGGTAACGGCATAGGGTTTGCCACAGGTAACGGCATAGGGTTTGCCACAGGTAACGGCATAGGGTTTGCCACAGGTAACGGCATAGGGTTTGCCACAGGTAACGGCATAGGGTTTGCCACAGGTAGCGGCATAGGGTTTGCCACAGGTAGCGGCATAGGGTTTGCCACAGGTAGCGGCATAGGGTTTGCCACAGGTAGCGGCATAGGGTTTGCCACAGGTAGCGGCATAGGGTTTGCCACAGGTAGCGGCATAGGGTTTGCCACAGGTAGCGGCATAGGGTTTGCCACAGGTAGCGGCATAGGGTTTGCCACAGGTAGCGGCATAGGGTTTGCCACAGGTAGCGGCATAGGGTTTGCCACAGGTAGCGGCATAGGGTTTGCCACAGGTAGCGACTTAGGGTTTGCCACAGGTAGCGACTTAGGGTTTGCCACAGGTAACGACTTAGGGTTTGCCACAGGTAGCGACTTAGGGTTTGCCACAGGTAACGACTTAGGGTTTGCCACAGGTAACGACTTAGGGTTTGCCACAGGTAACGACTTAGGGTTTGCCACAGGTAGCGACTTAGGGTTTGCCACAGGTAGCGACTTAGGGTTTGCCACAGGTAGCGACTTAGGGTTTGCCACAGGTAGCGACTTAGGGTTTGCCACAGGTAGCGACTTAGGGTTTGCCACAGGTAGCGACTTAGGGTTTGCCACAGGTAGCGACTTAGGGTTTGCCACAGGTAGCGACTTAGGGTTTGCCACAGGTAGCGACTTAGGGTTTGCCACAGGTAGCGACATAGGGTTTGCCACAGGTAGCGACATAGGGTTTGCCACAGGTAGCGACATAGGGTTTGCCACAGGTAGCGACATAGGGTTTGCCACAGGTAGCGACATAGGGTTTGCCACAGGTAGCGACATAGGGTTTGCCACAGGTAGCGACATAGGGTTTGCCACAGGTAGCGACATAGGGTTTGCCACAGGTAGCGACATAGGGTTTGCCACAGGTAGCGACATAGGGTTTGCCACAGGTAGCGACATAGGGTTTGCCACAGGTAGCGACATAGGGTTTGCCACAGGTAGCGACATAGGGTTTGCCACAGGTAGCGACATAGGGTTTGCCACAGGTAGCGACATAGGGTTTGCCACAGGTAGCGACATAGGGTTTGCCACAGGTAGCGACATAGGGTTTGCCACAGGTAGCGACATAGGGTTTGCCACAGGTAGCGACTTAGGGTTTGCCACAGGTAGCGACTTAGGGTTTGCCACAGGTAGCGACTTAGGGTTTGCCACAGGTAGCGACTTAGGGTTTGCCACAGGTAGCGACTTAGGGTTTGCCACAGGTAGCGACTTAGGGTTTGCCACAGGTAGCGACTTAGGGTTTGCCACAGGTAGCGACTTAGGGTTTGCCACAGGTAGCGACTTAGGGTTTGCCACAGGTAGCGACTTAGGGTTTGCCACAGGTAGCGACTTAGGGTTTGCCACAGGTAGCGACTTAGGGTTTGCCACAGGTAGCGACTTAGGGTTTGCCACAGGTAGCGACTTAGGGTTTGCCACAGGTAGCGACTTAGGGTTTGCCACAGGTAGCGACTTAGGGTTTGCCACAGGTAGCGACTTAGGGTTTGCCACAGGTAGCGACTTAGGGTTTGCCACAGGTAGCGACTTAGGGTTTGCCACAGGTAGCGACTTAGGGTTTGCCACAGGTAGCGACTTAGGGTTTGCCACAGGTAGCGACTTAGGGTTTGCCACAGGTAGCGACTTAGGGTTTGCCACAGGTAGCGACTTAGGGTTTGCCACAGGTAGCGACTTAGGGTTTGCCACAGGTAGCGACTTAGGGTTTGCCACAGGTAGCGACTTAGGGTTTGCCACAGGTAGCGACTTAGGGTTTGCCACAGGTAGCGACTTAGGGTTTGCCACAGGTAGCGACTTAGGGTTTGCCACAGGTAGCGACTTAGGGTTTGCCACAGGTAGCGACTTAGGGTTTGCCACAGGTAGCGACTTAGGGTTTGCCACAGGTAGCGACTTAGGGTTTGCCACAGGTAGCGACTTAGGGTTTGCCACAGGTAGCGACTTAGGGTTTGCCACAGGTAGCGACTTAGGGTTTGCCACAGGTAGCGACTTAGGGTTTGCCACAGGTAGCGACTTAGGGTTTGCCACAGGTAGCGACTTAGGGTTTGCCACAGGTAGCGACTTAGGGTTTGCCACAGGTAGCGACTTAGGGTTTGCCACAGGTAGCGACTTAGGGTTTGCCACAGGTAGCGACTTAGGGTTTGCCACAGGTAGCGACTTAGGGTTTGCCACAGGTAGCGACTTAGGGTTTGCCACAGGTAGCGACTTAGGGTTTGCCACAGGTAGCGACTTAGGGTTTGCCACAGGTAGCGACTTAGGGTTTGCCACAGGTAGCGACTTAGGGTTTGCCACAGGTAGCGACTTAGGGTTTGCCACAGGTAGCGACTTAGGGTTTGCCACAGGTAGCGACTTAGGGTTTGCCACAGGTAGCGACTTAGGGTTTGCCACAGGTAGCGACTTAGGGTTTGCCACAGGTAGCGACTTAGGGTTTGCCACAGGTAGCGACTTAGGGTTTGCCACAGGTAGCGACTTAGGGTTTGCCACAGGTAGCGACTTAGGGTTTGCCACAGGTAGCGACTTAGGGTTTGCCACAGGTAGCGACATAGGGTTTGCCACAGGTAGCGACATAGGGTTTGCCACAGGTAGCGACATAGGGTTTGCCACAGGTAGCGACATAGGGTTTGCCACAGGTAGCGACATAGGGTTTGCCACAGGTAGCGACATAGGGTTTGCCACAGGTAGCGACATAGGGTTTGCCACAGGTAGCGACATAGGGTTTGCCACAGGTAGCGACATAGGGTTTGCCACAGGTAGCGACATAGGGTTTGCCACAGGTAGCGACTTAGGGTTTGCCACAGGTAGCGACTTAGGGTTTGCCACAGGTAGCGACTTAGGGTTTGCCACAGGTAGCGACTTAGGGTTTGCCACAGGTAGCGACTTAGGGTTTGCCACAGGTAGCGACATAGGGTTTGCCACAGGTAGCGACATAGGGTTTGCCACAGGTAGCGACATAGGGTTTGCCACAGGTAGCGACATAGGGTTTGCCACAGGTAGCGACATAGGGTTTGCCACAGGTAGCGACATAGGGTTTGCCACAGGTAGCGACATAGGGTTTGCCACAGGTAGCGACATAGGGTTTGCCACAGGTAGCGACATAGGGTTTGCCACAGGTAGCGACATAGGGTTTGCCACAGGTAGCGACTTAGGGTTTGCCACAGGTAGCGACTTAGGGTTTGCCACAGGTAGCGACTTAGGGTTTGCCACAGGTAGCGACTTAGGGTTTGCCACAGGTAGCGACTTAGGGTTTGCCACAGGTAGCGACTTAGGGTTTGCCACAGGTAGCGACTTAGGGTTTGCCACAGGTAGCGACTTAGGGTTTGCCACAGGTAGCGACTTAGGGTTTGCCACAGGTAGCGACTTAGGGTTTGCCACAGGTAGCGACTTAGGGTTTGCCACAGGTAGCGACTTAGGGTTTGCCACAGGTAGCGACTTAGGGTTTGCCACAGGTAGCGACATAGGGTTTGCCACAGGTAGCGACTTAGGGTTTGCCACAGGTAGCGACATAGGGTTTGCCACAGGTAGCGACATAGGGTTTGCCACAGGTAGCGACATAGGGTTTGCCACAGGTAGCGACATAGGGTTTGCCACAGGTAGCGACATAGGGTTTGCCACAGGTAGCGACTTAGGGTTTGCCACAGGTAGCGACTTAGGGTTTGCCACAGGTAGCGACATAGGGTTTGCCACAGGTAGCGACATAGGGTTTGCCACAGGTAGCGACATAGGGTTTGCCACAGGTAGCGACATAGGGTTTGCCACAGGTAGCGACATAGGGTTTGCCACAGGTAGCGACATAGGGTTTGCCACAGGTAGCGACAGAGTGGGTCACAGGTAACGACAGAGTGGGTCACAGGTAACGACAGAGTGGGTCACAGGTAACGACAGAGTGGGTCACAGGTAACGACAGAGTGGGTCACAGGTAACGACAGAGTGGGTCACAGGTAACGACAGAGTGGGTCACAGGTAACGACAGTGCCACAGGTAATTACACAGGGTGTCACGACCCAGCCTCTTCACAGAGTCATTCTGGGTAGTAAACCTGTACAACAGTGGTGGTTATAGCTAATGATACCGGCCGCCTGCCACCTCCTGAGGGCGCTGTTGGTGAATAACCGCAGGTCTTGTTCTACTGAGGTACAGACGGAGCAGTCGTCCTTGCTCCGCCCCAACATCTTCACTTCCTATCCGGTTGAAGGGCTTGCTGTTCTCCCCCGTCAAGCCTAATCTTCTTGATGTGGTTGCTAAGATCCACCACCCTGTCCATGATAGAGTCAGCAATCACAAACAGGTTCTTGAATACGGTGTCAAACTCCTGGATATCCTCCTCGTTGGCTTACCACTCTCCACTCCAGGGTCTGGACCGTGTCTTCTGTCTTTACGGCCCTTCCCGTTGGGGCCGGAGGTCTCGGAGCAACCGTTGACGACAGTTTGGTGTCGATAAACTTTGTTGTGTTCTCTAGTTGACCCAGTCGTCGGCTGTGGTCGGTAACCGTGTCCGTCAGGGACTGTGGGGTCCAGGTCCACCTTGATGAAATAGAGGAGTAGTAGGTAGGTGGTCCTGTCCAAGCCAGAATGGCCCGTACTGCAGGAGCATTACACCCCAGGTAATGATATACCCCTCCCCATCCCCTTCCCACCTAAGCAAAAGTTCATTTGTTCTTGCCGGGCAAGGTTGTGACTAGGGGACAGTTTATTAGTTATAGATTAGGCCAGTCAGACTGACAGTTAATAGAGGTATAGATTAGACCAGTCAGACTGACAGTTAGAGGTATAGATTAGACCTGTCAGACTGACAGTTAATAGAGGTATAGATTAGACCTGTCAGACTGACAGTTAATAGAGGTGTAGATTAGACCAGTCAGACTGACAGTTAATAGAGGTATAGATTAGACCTGTCAGACTGACAGTTAATAGAGGTATAGATTAGACCAGTCAGACTGACAGTTAATAGAGGTATAGATTAGACCAGTCAGACTGACAGTTAGAGGTATAGATTAGACCAGTCAGACTGACAGTTAATAGAGGTATAGATTAGACCAGTCAGACTGACAGTTAGAGGTATAGATTAGACCAGTCAGACTGACAGTTAATAGAGGTATAGATTAGACCTGTCAGACTGACAGTTAGAGATGTAGATTAGACCAGTCAGACTGACAGTTAGAGGTATAGATTAGACCGGTCAGACTGACAGTTAATAGAGGTATAGATTAGACCAGTCAGACTGACAGTTAATAGAGGTATAGATTAGATCTGTCAGACTGACAGTTAGAGGTATAGATTAGACCGGTCAGACTGACAGTTAATAGAGGTATAGATTAGACCAGTCAGACTGACAGTTAATAGAGGTATAGATTAGATCTGTCAGACTGACAGTTAATAGAGGTATAGATTAACCATGGCAACAGTCTGATACAGGAAGGTTTGGTCAGCTCAACAGAACGACCTGGTCAGATACAGATATAATACGTATCAATGATATCACGATGACAATACTGTAAAAACCCTTCAATTTACATTGCATCACTCAGCGTATTCACTGGTAACGCAGTTTTATAGTGTTATAGAGTCAGTGTTATATATTCAGTGTTATATATTCAGTGTTATATATTCAGCGTTACAGAGTCAGCGTCATATATTCAGCGTCATATATTCAGCGTTACAGAGTCAGCGTTACAGAGTCAGCGTTACAGAGTCAGCGTTGCAGAGTCAGCGTCGCAGAGTCAGCGTCGCAGAGTCAGCGTCGCAGAGTCAGCGTCGCAGAGTCAGCGTCGCAGAGTCAGCGTCGCAGAGTCAGCGTCGCAGAGTCAGCGTCGCAGAGTCAGCGTCGCAGAGTCAGCGTCGCAGAGTCAGCGTCGTAGAGTCAGTGTGCCCTAGATAATTTAATTGAAGATGATCTCATTGTGAAGCATCAGGGATGACATCAGATTTTAGATTGCTTCCCACTAGCCCTCTCTCTGGCCGACCTATCTGTTTTGTCTTATGGCTAGAGAGAGAGAAAGAGAGAGTGGGTGTGCATTCTAGTATGTGTGTATTGCTACTATCTGCTCACAAACACACACACACGCACACACAGCCAGTTTAACATAGATCTGCTCCTGATGTTTCTTCCTCAGATGATCTCCTACTCTCTCTCCTCCCCCCTCCCCGTTCTCCCTCTCCCCTCTCCTCCGTTCTCTCTCTCCCCTCTCCCATCTCCCCGTTCTCTCACTCTCCTCCACTCTCCCCCATTCTCTCTCTCTCTCTCCTCCCCCCTCCCCGTTCTCTCTCTCTCTCCTCCCCTCTCCCCCGTTCTCTCTCTCTCCCGTTCTCTCTCTCCCCTCTCCCCTATCCAATCTCCCCGTTCTCTCAGTCGCCCCCATTCTCTCTCTCCTCCCCCTCTCCCCGTTCTCTCTCTCCTCCCCTCTCCCCTCTACCCTGCTCTCTCTCTCTCTCCTCCCGTCTCCCCGGTCTCTCTCTCTCTCTCTCTCTCTCGTGAGCTCATTTCCAGGACGTGTGTGACGTCTGATCTGAGGCGTGTGTTTCCTGTCAGAGGCTATAGGCTCAAGTAGAGTTGAACAGAGAGGAGAGAATAGGAGGAGTGAGGTTAGAGCATAGGGCAGTGACAATAGGGCACGCCCTGAAATGACCCACTCCCTCATCTGTCATTCTGTCTTCCACTACCTCTCCCTTCTATTCCTCCCACTGTCTCTCTCTCAATGCGTTTTCATCTCCTGCCTGCAGAAAGCGTGGCAACGTCATCTGGTACCTATAATATTATGAGGGTTATGTGAGGTGAAAACAGATCAGAGGGCTGCAACATCACAATATAATACCCATCAACACCACAATATAATACCCATCAACACCACAATATAATACCCGTCAACACCACAATATAATACCCATCAACACCACAATATAATACCCATCAACACCACAATATAATACCCATCAACACCACAATATAATACCCATCAACACCACAATATAATACCCGTCAACACCACAATATAATACCCGTCAACACCACAATATAATACCCGTCAACACCACAATATAATACCCATCAACACCACAATATAATACCCATCAACACCGCAATATAATACCCATCAACACCACAATATAATACCCATCAACACCACAATATAATACCCATCAACACCACAATATAATACCCATCAACACCGCAATATGATACCCATCAACACCACACCACAATATGATACCCATCAACACCACAATATAATACCCATCAACACCACAATATGATACCCATCAACACCACAATATAATACCCATCAACACCACAATATAATACCCATCAACACCACAATATGATACCCATCAACACCACAATATAATACCCATCAACACCACAATATAATACCCATCAACACCACAATATAATACCCATCAACACCACAATATAATACCCATCAACACCACAATATAATACCCATCAACACCACAATATAATACCCATCAACACCACAATATGATACCCATCAACACCACAATATAATACCCATCAACACCACAATATAATACCCATCAACACCACAATATAATACCCATCAACACCACACCACAATATAATACCCATCAACACCGCAATATAATACCCATCAACACCGCAATATAATACCCATCAACACCGCAATATAATACCCATCAACACCGCAATATAATACCCATCAACACCACAATATAATACCCATCAACACCGCAATATGATACCCATCAACACCGCAATATGATACCCATCAACACCGCAATATAATACCCATCAACACCGCAATATAATACCCATCAACACCGCAATATAATACCCATCAACACCACAATATAATACCCATCAACACCGCAATATGATACCCATCAACACCGCAATATAATACCCATCAACACCGCAATATAATACCCATCAACACCGCAATATGATACCCATCAACACCGCAATATAATACCCATCAACACCGCAATATGATACCCATCAACACCGCAATATAATACCCATCAACACCGCAATATAATACCCATCAACACCGCAATATAATACCCATCAACACCGCAATATAATACCCATCAACACCGCAATATAATACCCATCAACACCGCAATATAATACCCATCAACACCACAATATAATACCCATCAACACCACAATATAATACCCATCAACACCACAATATAATACCCATCAACACCACAATATAATACCCATCAACACCGCTATATAATACCCATCAACACCGCTATATAATACCCATCAACACCGCAATATAATACCCATCAACACCGCAATATAATACCCATCAACACCGCAATATAATACCCATCAACACCGCAATATAATACCCATCAACACCGCAATATAATACCCATCAACACCGCAATATAATACCCGTCAACACCGCAATATAATACCCGTCAACACCGCAATATAATACCCGTCAACACCGCAATATAATACCCGTCAACACCGCAATATAATACCCGTCAACACCGCAATATAATACCCGTCAACACCGCAATATAATACCCGTCAACACCGCAATATAATACCCGTCAACACCGCAATATAATACCCGTCAACACCGCAATATAATACCCGTCAACACCGCAATATAATACCCATCAACACCGCAATATAATACCCATCAACACCACAATATAATACCCATCAACACCACAATATAATACCCATCAACACCACAATATAATACCCATCAACACCACAATATGATACCCATCAACACCACAATATGATACCCATCAACACCACAATATGATACCCATCAACACCACAATATGATACCCATCAACACCACACCACAATATAATACCCATCAACACCACACCACAATATAATACCCATCAACACCGCAATATGATACCCATCAACACCGCAATATAATACCCATCAACACCGCAATATAATACCCATCAACACCACAATATAATACCCATCAACACCGCAATATGATACCCATCAACACCACACCACAATATAATACCCATCAACACCGCAATATAATACCCATCAACACCGCAATATAATACCCATCAACACCACACCACAATATGATACCCATCAACACCACACCACAATATGATACCCATCAACACCACACCACAATATAATACCCATCAACACCACAATATAATACCCATCAACACCACAATATAATACCCATCAACACCACAATATAATACCCATCAACACCACAATATAATACCCATCAACACCACAATATAATACCCATCAACACCACAATATAATACCCATCAACACCACAATATGATACCCATCAACACCACAATATAATACCCATCAACACCACAATATAATACCCATCAACACCACAATATGATACCCATCAACACCGCAATATAATACCCATCAACACCGCAATATAATACCCATCAACACCGCAATATAATACCCATCAACACCGCAATATAATACCCATCAACACCGCAATATAATACCCATCAACACCGCAATATAATACCCATCAACACCGCAATATAATACCCATCAACACCGCAATATAATACCCATCAACACCGCAATATAATACCCATCAACACCGCAATATAATACCCATCAACACCGCAATATAATACCCATCAACACCACAATATAATACCCATCAACACCACAATATAATACCCATCAACACCGCAATATAATACCCATCAACACCGCAATATAATACCCATCAACACCGCAATATAATACCCATCAACACCGCAATATAATACCCATCAACACCGCAATATGATACCCATCAACACCACAATATAATACCCATCAACACCACAATATAATACCCATCAACACCACAATATAATACCCGTCAACACCGCAATATGATACCCATCAACACCGCAATATAATACCCATCAACACCACAATATGATACCCATCAACACCACAATATAATACCCATCAACACCACAATATAATACCCATCAACACCACAATATAATACCCATCAACACCACAATATAATACCCATCAACACCACACCACAATATGATACCCATCAACACCGCAATATAATACCCATCAACACCGCAATATAATACCCATCAACACCACAATATAATACCCATCAACACCGCAATATAATACCCATCAACACCACACCACAATATAATACCCATCAACACCACAATATAATACCCATCAACACCTTGGACTTGTGAGCATCTGTTTCTCAAACTAGACACTCTAGTCCACTTGCTCAGTCGTGCACGGGGGACTCCCACTCCTCTTTCTATTCTGGTTAGAGCCAGCCAAAAACAAGGAAATGTCTAGGTGACCCCAAACTTTTGAACGGTAGTGTATGTTTCCCATGCCAAAAAGCACTGAGAGAGAGAGAGAGAGAGAGAGAGAGAGAGAGAGAGAGAGAGAGAGAGAGAGAGAGAGAGAGATGATAATGACACTAAGTACTTCTCTTGGTCCTCTGTTTACAGTCAGGGAGATGGAAATAATTGAGTCATCTCGCGTGCTGCCTGCCTCACACACACCACACCACACACACACACACACACACATCTCTCTCTCCCTCACACACACACACACCTCCCTACTCTAGTGTATAATTCTGGATGATGCCCCCTGCAGTATACAACCCAAAAAGGGTTAACAGCCCTTCCCCTCCCTACTCTCTCACCTGATAGGCTGCCAGGGCTGGATGCTGCCATTCCTCTTAGCCAATAGTAGGGTTCGGTGGTGATGTCATGGGGAAGGAGAGGGGCTGTGGCTGATGCTGCTGCTAGCCTGTATCCAAGGAGACAAACGGACAGAGGAGACAGACAGACAGCCTGAAAACTGGGACCACACAACCATCACCAACACCATCTCAGCACTGATCTGGAAGAGGGTAAGGCTAAACGAAGCTAGATATAGAAAGGGAGGTTGTAATTACAGAGTTATTAAACTAGTATGGGATGTTACAATGCAATGTGTTGTAGATGTAGTGTAGACATCCTCTCAGCACACTGCTCTGGAGGTGAGTAAGAATGCACCTCTGCTAAACACAACCTAGAAAGAGATGAAGGAGGTGAAATTGGCTGTTATTAGAGCGTGTTCTGAGACTAGCTAGGATAGATGTAGTAGGTGTTATTAGAGATAGTTCTGAGACTAGCTAGGATAGATGTAGTAGGTGTTATTAGAGCGAGTTCTGAGACTAGCTAGGATAGATGTAGTAGGTGTTATTAGAGCGAGTTCTGAGACTAGCTAGGATAGATGTAGTAGGTGTTATTAGAGCTAGTTCTGAGACTAGCTAGGATAGATGTAGTAGGTGTTATTAGAGCGAGTTCTGAGACTAGCTAGGATAGATGTAGTAGGTGTTATTAGAGCTAGTTCTGAGACTAGCTAGGATAGATGTAGTAGGTGTTATTAGAGCTAGTTCTGAGACTAGCTAGGATAGATGTAGTAGGTGTTATTAGAGCGAGTTCTGAGACTAGCTAGGATAGATGTAGTAGGTGTTATTAGAGCTAGTTCTGAGACTAGCTAGGATAGATGTAGTAGGTGTTATTAGAGCTAGTTCTGAGACTAGCTAGGATAGATGTAGTAGGTGTTATTAGAGCTAGTTCTGAGACTAGCTAGGATAGATGTAGTAGGTGTTATTAGAGCTAGTTCTGAGACTAGCTAGGATAGATGTAGTAGGTGTTATTAGAGCGAGTTCTGAGACTAGCTAGGATAGATGTAGTAGGTGTTATTAGAGCGAGTTCTGAGACTAGCTAGGATAGATGTAGTAGGTGTTATTAGAGCTAGTTCTGAGACTAGCTAGGATAGATGTAGTAGGTGTTATTAGAGCTAGTTCTGAGACTAGCTAGGATAGATGTAGTAGGTGTTATTAGAGCGAGTTCTGAGACTAGCTAGGATAGATGTAGTAGGTGTTATTAGAGCTAGTTCTGAGACTAGCTAGGATAGATGTAGTAGGTGTTATTAGAGCTAGTTCTGAGACTAGCTAGGATAGATGTAGTAGGTGTTATTAGAGCTAGTTCTGAGACTAGCTAGGATAGATGTAGTAGGTGTTATTAGAGCTAGTTCTGAGACTAGCTAGGATAGATGTAGTAGGTGTTATTAGAGCTAGTTCTGAGACTAGCTAGGATAGATGTAGTAGGTGTTATTAGAGCGAGTTCTGAGACTAGCTAGGATAGATGTAGTAGGTGTTATTAGAGCGAGTTCTGAGACTAGCTAGGATAGATGTAGTAGGTGTTATTAGAGCTAGTTCTGAGACTAGCTAGGATAGATGTAGTAGGTGTTATTAGAGCTAGTTCTGAGACTAGCTAGGATAGATGTAGTAGGTGTTATTAGAGCGAGTTCTGAGACTAGCTAGGATAGATGTAGTAGGTGTTATTAGAGCGAGTTCTGAGACTAGCTAGGATAGATGTAGTAGGTGTTATTAGAGCTAGTTCTGAGACTAGCTAGGATAGATGTAGTAGGTGTTATTAGAGCTAGTTCTGAGACTAGCTAGGATAGATGTAGTAGGTGTTATTAGAGCTAGTTCTGAGACTAGCTAGGATAGATGTAGTAGGTGTTATTAGAGCTAGTTCTGAGACTAGCTAGGATAGATGTAGTAGGTGTTATTAGAGCTAGTTCTGAGACTAGCTAGGATAGATGTAGTAGGTGTTATTAGAGCTAGTTCTGAGACTAGCTAGGAGCTGGATCATGATGCAGTACTTCATGTACTCTCGACTCCACGCTGGGTCCCCCTGTCTGTCATTAATAATGTCTCCAATGCAGCTCTGTGTGTGTGTGTGTGTGTGTGTGTGTGTGTGTGTGGTGTGTGTGTGTGTGTGTGTGTGTGTAAACTTGCAGGGTATGTGTATCTGTTTTTTTTTTGGTTTTTGAGTCTAAGATGTGTATGTACGTAGTGTACCTACCAGTATGTGTGTCATGGACACGTCTGTCTGGGTGGGAGAACAGGTATTTTCCAACATCCTCATAAAACCATGTGTTCGAAAAGAGCATTTTCAGGTGAACAATATCGCTCACAAATTACGTGTAGATTAATGTCATTTGGATATCATCTGTGAATGAATATCAGCTTTGGAGCACTGGATTCACTCTGGGTGTATTTGGAGGACATCGGGTAATAGGATAATGAAAGGAGAGAGAGAGAGAGATAAGCAGGTAGGTAGCCTAGTGGTTAGAGCGTTGGAAACGTTGCCAGATCGAATCCCTGAGCTGACAAGGTAAAAATCTGTCATTCT
This sequence comes from Salvelinus fontinalis, assembly GCF_029448725.1. NCBI lineage: Eukaryota > Metazoa > Chordata > Actinopteri > Salmoniformes > Salmonidae > Salvelinus > Salvelinus fontinalis. The sequence continues at coordinate 38,959,120 of NC_074691.1, forward strand.
ACCTCTGAACAAGGCAGTTAACCCACTGTTCCTAGGCCGTCATTGTAAATAAGAATTTGTTCTTAACTGACTTGCCTAGTTAAATAAAAGGTAAAAAGAGAGAGAGAGGTATGTAACATTGTAGTGTTTTTCTGTATAGAAAGGTATTGGGCAGACCGCCTATGTAAAACAAAAACAATACATACAAATAATTTTCGGGATTTTAAATCCATTTCAGTGTAAACATAAACAACTACAACCAGATATAAGTGTGTGTCGGCTGTTTTCGACTCTCTCTACCGCACCTGCTGTCTCGACCTCTGAATGCTCGGCTATGAAAAAAGCCAACTGACATTTACTCCTGAGGTTTCACCCTCTACAACCACTGTGATTGTTATTTGACCCTGCTGGTTATCTATGGATGTTTGAACATCTTGAAGAACAATCTGGCCTTAAATGGCCATGTATTCTTCTAATCTCCCAACCGGCACAGCCAGAAGAGGACTGGCCACCCCTCAGAGCCTGGTTCCTCTCTAGGTTTCTTCCTAGGGAGTTTGTCCTAGCCACCGTGCTTCTACATCTACATTGCCTGCGGTTTTAGACTGGGTTTCTGTACAGCACTTGGTGACGACTGCTGATGTAAAAAGGGCTTTATATATACATTTGATTGACGTAGAAAATGTAATGGATCTATGTATTTTTAATTAGCTCATCTTTGAGAACTAACAATCACCAAAATAAAAAAAAGTAGACAGTCAGGGAGAATCTAAAATTCCAGAAATTATGCATTCAGGAATATTTTTGTCATGGCATGGCCCCCCTTGATTTTGTTATATTGTTTGAGTCAGTCAGATAAAATTAGAATATGGCATAAACTGTGGCAAAGTGTGTAGAATTGCAGGAAATTAGCTTCAAAACTGTAAAATGTTCTCTTTGCCCAATGGCAAAGTGCGTAAAATTGAAATTGTGCGATTGACCACGCCCACGACCACGCCCACCGCCACGCCCACCACCTAAGCCTCATTTTTATCCAGAAAAAAAATCCTGTTTGTTGACAGGCAGAGACAGAACGACTATGAGCCTAAAGGAGACACGTCGTAGTGCAGTGTTTTCTATCACTGCACTAGGGACGATACTGTTCAGGATGGAGACCCTACTTCAGTTGTAGCAGTATGACAGGGTTTGATTGTGTTTATTTGGCTATATCTTAGAACCCAGCATTGATCCAAATGAGGAAAAAGGTATTCTTTATATTTTCAATCTATAGCCATTTTAGGCCCCTTGAAAAAAAATATCTATGTGAGTCTTTTGTTGTGGAATATCGATTCAGTGTTGAGGATTCCATCTGAAGGTCTGAGGGTGGAGTCAGAGACCTGCCGGTCCTTCTGCATGTCTCACGACATTGATTTATCACCATGCAGGGGTACGTGTAATTCACCACCATAATCACCCTGATTAGAAACACATTCATGATGATGATCCAAACCCCACTTTCCAAACGACAGTTTGAGTTTCTCTAACTTTGAATCTCTGTTTTTATTACCTGAGTCTTCCTTGAATTTATTTTTCTATTTGAAGCCATTTTTTGTCACTACGACTTCAAGCATCGGTCTCTTGAACACAGTATGGTTAAACCCCAGAATATTTTAATATTCATTCTTAGAAAGTAAAACCTCATTGACGCCCTTTTTATCTACAGGAACAGCCACATTGTAAGGATCTGAGCTAATTTCTAGTGAGGAACACAGACACATTGGAAACATGACCCTAGCAGGTAAGATATAACTTGAAATATATATTAATTGTTTACTAAGTATCTATTATAATTTCAGACAGTAAATACAGATACACACTTCCTATACGCAATACCATAGCCATGAGGTGCTTTGAAAGACTGGTAATGGCTCACAGCAACACCATTATCCCAGAAACCCTAGACCCACTCCAATTTGCATACAGCCCATACAGATCCACAGATGATGCAATCTCTAATGCACTCCACACTGCCCTTTCACACCTGGACAAAAGGAACACCTACGTGAGAATAATGTTCATTGACTACAGCTCTGCGTTCAACACCATAGTGCCCACGAAGCTCACCCTGTGACTAAACACCTCCCTCTGCAACTGGATCCTGGACTTCCTGACGGGCTGTCCCCAGGTGGTGAGGGTAGGTAGCAACACATCTGCCACGCTGATCCTCAACACTGGAGCCCCTCAGGGGTGCGTGCTCAGTCCCCTCCTGTACTCCCTGTTTGCTCATGACTGCACGGCCAGGCACGACTCCAACACCATCATTAAGTTTGCAGACGACAACAGTGGTAGGCCTGATCACCGACAACGACGAGACAGCCTATAGGGAGGAGGTCTGAGATCTGGCCAGGTGGTGCCAGAATAACAACCTCCCTCAACGTGACCAAGACTAAGGAGATGATTGTGGACTACAGGAAAAAGAGGACCGAACACGCCCCAATTCTCATCGACGGGGCTGTAGTGGAGCAGGTTGAGAGTTTCAAGTTCCTTGGTGTCCACATCACCAACAAACTATCATGGTCCAAGCACACCAAGACAGTAGTGAAGAGGGCACGACAACGCCTATTCCCCCTCAGGAGACTGAAAAGATTTGGCATGGGTCCTCAGATCCTCAAAAGGTTCTACAGCTGCAACATCGAGAGCATCCTGACTGGATGCATCACTGCCTGGTATGGCAATTGCTCGGCCTCCGACCGCAAGGCACTACAGAGGGTAGTGCGTACAGCCCAGTACATCACTGGGGCTAAGCTGCCTGCCATCCAGGACCTCTACACCAGGCGGTGTCAGAGGAAGGCCCTAACAATTGTCAAAGACCCCAGCCACCCCAGTCACAGACTGTTCTCTCTACTACCGCATGGCAAGCGGTACCGGATTGCCAAGTCTAGAACAAAAATGTTTCTCAACAGTTTTTACCCCCAAGCCATGAGACTCCTGAACAGGTAATCAAATGGCTTCCCAGACTATTTGCATTGTGTGCCCCCCCCCCCCACCCCAACCCCTCTTTTACGCTGCTGCTACTCTCTGTTTATCATATATGCATCGTCACTTTAACCATATCTAAGTGTACATACTACCTCAATCAGCCTGACTAACCGGTGCCTGTATATAGCCTCGCTACTGTTATAGCCTTACTACTGTATATAGCCTCGCTACTGTTATTTTTCACTGTCTTTTTACTGTTGTTTTATTTCTTTAGTTACCTATTGTTCATCTAATACCTTTTTTTACACCATTGGTTAAAGCCTGTAAGTAAGCATTTCACTATAAGGTCTACACCTGTTGTATTCGGCGCACGTGACAAATAAACTTTGATTTGATTATACCTACAAGACCAAAAGTATGTGGACACCTGCTTGTCGAACATCTCATTCCAAAATCAAGGGCATTAATATGGAGTTGGTCCCCCCCTTTGCTGCTATAACAGCCTCCACTCTTCTGGGAAGGCTTTCCACTAGATGTTGGAACATTGCTGCTATAACAGCCTCCACTCTTCTGGGAAGGCTTTCCACTAGATGTTGGAACATTGCTGCGGGGACTTTCTTCCATTCGGCCACAAGATCATTAGTGAGGTCTGGCACTGATGTTGGACGATTAGGCCTGGCTCGCACTCAGTGTTCCAATCCAAAGGTGTTCGATGGGGTTGAGGTCAGGGCTCTGTGCAAGCCAGTAAAGTTCTTCAACACTGATCTAGACAAACCATTTCTGTATGGACCTCGCTTTGTGCACGGGGGGGGTATTGTCATGCTGAAACAGGAAGGTGCCTTCCCCAAATTATTGCCACAAAGTTGGAAGCACAGAAACGTCTAGAATGTCATTGTATGTTGTAGCGTTAAGATTTCCCTTCACTGGAACTAAGGGGCCTGAACTATGAAAAACAGCCCCCGACCACTACTCCTCCTCCACTAAACTTTACAGTTGGCACTATGCATTGGGGCAGGTAAGGTTCTCCTGGCATCTGCCAAACCCAGATTTGTCCGTCGGACTGCCAGATGGTGAAGCGTGATTCATCACTCAAGAGAACGGGTTTCCAATGCTCCAGAGTTCAATGGCGACGAGACTTACACCACCCCAGCCGACGCTTGTCATTGCGCATGGTGAACTTAGGCTTGAGTGCGGCTGACAGATGGTCTTATCTCTCTCCTCCTAGGAGCAGTAGACAGATGGTCTCCTCTCTCTTTCCTCCTAGGAGCAGTAGAAGAATGGTCTCCTCTCTCCCCTCCTAGGAGCAGTAGACAGATGGTCTCCTCTCTCTCTCCTCCTAGGAGCAGTAGAAGAATGGTCTCCTCTCTCTCCCCTCCTAGGAGCAGTAGACAGATGGTCTCCTCTCTCTCTCCTCCTAGGAGCAGTAGACAGATGGTCTTATCTCTCTCTCCTCCTAGGAGCAGTAGACAAATGGTCCTCTCTCTCTCCTCCTAGGAGCAGTAGAAGGATGGTCTCCTCTCTCTCTCCTCCTAGGAGCAGTAGACAGATGGTCCTATCTCTCTCTTTCCTAGGAGCAGTAGAAGGATGGTCTCCTCTCTCTCTCCTCCTAGGAGCAGTAGACAGATGGTCCTATCTCTCTCTCCTCCTAGGAGCAGTAGACAAATGGTCCTCTCTCTCTCCTCCTAGGAGCAGTAGAAGGATGGTCTCCTCTCTCTCTCCTCCTAGGAGCAGTAGACAGATGGTCTTATCTCTCCCCTCCTTGGAGTTCTTTTTCTTTTATTACAGGCTTTATCACACAATACTCCATAAGGACAAAGCGAAAACAGTTTTTTTTTATGTATTACAAATAAAATACAGAACTGCCTTATTTACATAAGTATTCAGACCCTTTTCTATGATAATCGAAATTGAGCTCAGACACATCCTGTTTCCATTGATCGTCTTCGAGATGTTTCTAAAACTTGATTGGAGTCCACATGTGGTAAATTCAATTGATTGGACATGATTTGGAAAGGCCCACACTTGTCTATATAAGGTCCCACAGTTGACAGTGCATGTCAGAGCAAAAACCAAGCCATGAGGTCGAAGGAATAGCCTGTAGAGCTCTGAGATAGGATTGTGTCAAGGCACAGGTCTGGGGAAGGGTACCAAAACATGTCGGCAGCATTGAAGGTCCCCAAGAACACTCCATCATTCTTAAATGGAAGAAGTTTGGAAGCACCAAGACTCTTCCAAGAGCTGGCCGCCTGGCCAAACTGAGCAATCGGGGAAGAAAGGCCTTGATCAGGGAGGTGACCTAGAACCTGATGGTCACTCTGACAGAGCTCCAGAATACCTCTGTGGAGATGGAAGAACTTTCCAGAAGGACAACCGTCTCTGCAGCAATCCACCAATCAGTGGCCAGATGGAAGCCACTCCTCAGTAAAAGGCACATGACAGCCCGCTTGGAGTTTGCCAAAAGGCACCTAAAGGACTCTCAGACCATGAGATACAAGATTCTCTGGTCTGATGAAACCAAAATTGAACTCTTTGGACTGAATGCCAAGCGTCACGTCTGGAGGAAACCTGTCACCATCCCTACGGTGAAGCATGGTGGTGGCAGCATCATGCTGTGGGGATGTTTTTCAGCGGCATGGACTGGGAGACTAGTCAGGATAGAGGGAAAGATGAACGGAGAAAAGCACAGACCACTCAGGACCTCAGACTGGGGTGAAGGTTCACCTTCCAACAGGACAACGACCCTAAGCACTTAGCCAAGACAATGCAGGAGTGGCTTCGGAACAAATCTCTGAATGTCTTTGAGTGGCCCAGCCAGAGCCCGGACTTGAACCTGACCGAACATCTCTGGAGAGACCTGAAAATAGCTGTGTAACGACGCTCCCCATCCAACCTAACAGAGCTTGAGAGGATCTGCAGAGAAGAATGAAAGAAACTGCCCATGTACAGGTGTGCCAGGCTTGTGTCTTCATACCCAAGAAGACTCAAGGCTGTAATCGCTGCCAAATGTGCTTCAACAAAAGTACTGCGCAAAGGGTCTGAATATTTAAGTAAATGTTATATTTCCGTGTTTTTTTTTTAAATGTGCAAAAAAAAATCAAAACACCTGTTTTTCTTTGTCATTGTGGGGTATTGTGATGTCATTATGGGGTATTGTGATGTCATTATGGGGTATTGATGATGAGGATGTTTTATTGTATTTAATCCATTTTAGAATAAGGCTGTAACTTAACAAAAATGTGGAAAAAAAGTCAAGAGGTCTGAATACTTTCCGAATGCACTGTATATTATAGGGAGGTTGGGCTAACATTAATCTGGCTTATTCTTGTGTTGGCTTGGAATGTGTGGCTAGGTTTACACTGTCAGAGTTAAACTGTACTCTACAGTTGACCTAGGCTAGGCTGAATACCAACAGCAGAGATTGGCTTTTGGTCTTGTCCTCTACTGACCTATCTTTTAATCTACTGGGGGGGGGGGGGGATGTTACAGGATGTTGACCTCCGTTCTAATCTCGCTACTTCTGTGTAGCGCAACAGATCTTGGTTCATACGAGGCAAAAAATCTATATCCTGCCTGATCTTTTGATAATGATAGTAATTAGTGACGATGAACTCTTGTCACCCAGAGCCAAGTATCTGGCCAACTATTCCATTTACCATTGAGTTTAACATTTAAATGTGAACCGTCTCAAGAGATGATAACGATGATGACGATGATGATGAAGATGATGACGACGAAATACTATGTGTCTGTGTCTATTCTTTACGATTAACCGTGTGTGTGTGTGTGTGTGTCCTGCAGCGTACAGAGAGAAGTTGAAAGAGCTCCCCCTGGTGTCTCTGTTCTGCTCCTGCATCAACCCTCAGACCATCGACTGTAAGCCCACATACAAAGCAGAAGGTAAGACGACACGTTTAGACACTCGGTGGCCAGTTTATTAGGTACACCTATCTTGCACCGGGTACTTTGCCTCCAGAATTCTTTGCACCGTGGATTCTCCAAAGTGTGGCGTTCAAACGTTGCTCAACTGCTATCAAGGCTCTAACGTGAGCCAGGAACACATTCCCCACACCATTACACCACCAGGCCTGTACCGTTGACACCAGGCAGGATGGGTCCATGGACTCATGCTGCTTACGCCAAATCCTGACTCTGCCATCAGCATTACGCAACATGAACCAGGATTCATCAGACCAGACAGTGTTTTTCCTGTCCTCAGTTGTCCAGTGTTGATGATGGCGTGCCCACCGGGGAGCTGCTTCTTCTTGTTTTTAGTTGATAGGAAGCGGAACCTAATGTGGTTGTATGCTGTAAAAGCCCTGACAAGGACCGACGAGTTCTGCATTCCGAGATTCCGTTCTGCACACCACCGTTTTACTTGGCCGTTATTTGAGGCCTGCCTGTTTAGCTTCCATGATTTTTGCATTCTCCTTAGACCTCTATCATCAACGCGCTTTTTATCACCCACGGGACTGCCACTAACTGGATGTTTTTTGTTTGTCGCACCATTCTCTGTAAACCCTAGACGCTGTCATGAGTGAAAAGCCCAGGAGGCTGGCCGTTTCTGAGATACTGGAACCCGGCGCACCTGGCACCAACGGTCATACCACGCTCAAAGTCGCTTAGGTCACTCGTTTTGCCATTCTAAAGTTCAGTCGAACAGTAACTGAATGCCTGGATGCCTGTCTGCCTGCTTGATATATCAAGCCACGGCCACATGACTCGGCCACATGACTCACATGACTAGGAGCGATTCATTTTCTAGGAGCGATCCATTTTCATGAACGGTGTACCTAATAAACTGCCCACTGATATTTCATTCATATACACTAAATGAAAATATAAACCCAACATGTAAAGTGTTGGTCACACGTTTCATGAGCTGAAATAAAAGGTCTCAGAAATGTTTCATATGCATTAAAAATGTATTTCTCTTAAACTGTTTGCAAAAAAATTCGTTTACATCCGTTAGTGAGCATTTCTCCTTTGCCAAGATAATCTATCCACCTGACAGGTTTGGCATATCAAGAAGCTGATTCAACAGCATGAACATTACACAGGTGCACCTTGTGCTGGCGAAAATAAAAAGCCACTCTAAAATGTTCGGTTTTGTCACACAGCACAATGCCACAGTTGTCTCAAGTTTTGATGGGGGCTTGCAATTGGCATCCTGACTGCAGGAATGTCCACCAGAGCTTTTACCAGAAAAGTGAATGTTAATTTATCTACCATAAGCCGCCTCCAACATCGTTTTAGAGAATTTTGCAGTACGTCCAACCGGCCTCACAACCGCAGACCACGTGTATGGCGTCGTGTGGACGAGCGGTTTGCTGTTCATAACGTTTACATCAGAGTGTCCCATGGTGGCGATCGGGTTACGATATGGGCAGGCGTAAGCTATGGACAACAAACACAATTGCATTTTATCGTTGGCAATTTGAATGCACAGAGATATCGTGAGGAGATCCTGAGGCCAATTGTCGTGCCATTCACCCGCCGCCATCACCTCATGTTTCAGCATGATAATGCACAGCCCCATGTCGCAAGGATCTGTACACAATTCCTGCAAGCTGAACATGTCCCAGTTCCTCCATGGCCTCTATACTCAGACATGTCACCATCTGAACATGTCCCAGTTCCTCCATGGCCTCTATACTCAGACATGTCACCGCCTGAACATGTCCCAGTTCTTCCATGGCCTCTATACTCAGACATGTCAACGTCTGAACGTGTCCCAGTTCTTCCATGGCCTCTATACTCAGACATGTCACCATCTGAACATGTCCCAGTTCCTCCATGGCCTCTATACTCAGACATGTCACCATCTGAACATGTCCCAGTTCCTCCATGGCCTCTATACTCAGACATGTCACCATCTGAACATGTCCCAGTTCTTCCATGGCCTCTATACTCAGACATGTCACCGCCTGAACATGTCCCAGTTCCTCCATGGCCTCTATACTCAGACATGTCACCGTCTGAACATGTCCCAGTTCTTCCATGGCCTCTATACTCAGACATGTCACCGTCTGAACATGTCCCAGTTCTTCCATGGCCTCTATACTCAGACATGTCACCGTCTGAACATGTCCCAGTTCTTCCATGGCCTCTATACTCAGACATGTCACCGTCTGAACGTGTCCCAGTTCTTCCTTGGCCTGCATACTCACCAGACATGTCACCCATTGAGCATGTTTGGGATGACGTGTACGAGAGCGTGTTCCAGTTCCCGCCAATATCCAGAAACTTCTCACTTCCATTGAAGAGTAGCGGGACAACATTCCACAGGCCACAATCGACAGCCTGATCAACTCTATGCGAAGGAGATGTGTCGCGCTGCATGAGGCAAATGGTGGTCGCACCAGATACTGACTGGTTTTCTGATCCACGCCCCTACCTTTTTTTAAAGGTATCAGTGACCAACAGATGCATATCTGTATTCCTAGTCATGTGTAAGATTAAGGCCTAATTTATTTATTTGACTTGACTGATTTCCTCATATGAACTGTACGTCTGTAAAATCTTTGAAATTGTTGCGTTTATATTTTTGTTCAGTATAGTTCCTGATGACATCACAGTACAACATATTCAGACAGAAATTAAGACATTTAAAAAATATTTATTAACATATATAACTAGTTATCTAAACGATTGTGTTTTAAAGTGCTTACCTCCAGTCTCTCCTGTACCATCCCCAGATGCGGTGGATCTGGGCTGGTGTGTGATAAAGGACGTAGAGGTGATAGAGTTGAACAAGCGTGCGTCGGGCCAGGCCTTCGAGGTCATCCTGAAGCCCCCGTCGTTCGATGGCATCCCAGAGCTCAACGCTACCATGCCCCAACGCAGGGAACTCTCCATGGAGGAGATCCAGAAGAAACTAGAGGCTGCAGAGGAGAGGAGGAAGGTGAGGAGTGAGGAGACAGGGAGGAGGAGAGGAGGAAGGTGAGGAGACAGGGAGGAGGAGAGGAGGAAGGTGAGGAGACAGGGAGGAGGAGAGGAGGAAGGTGAGGAGACAGGGAGGAGGAGAGGAGGAAGGTGAGGAGACAGGGAGGAGGAGAGGAGGAAGGTGAGGAGACGGGGAGGAGGAGAGGAGGAAGGTGAGGAGACAGGGAGGAGGAAGGTGAGGAGACAGGAAGGAGGAGAGGAGGAAGGTGAGGCGGACAGGAAGGAGAAGAGGGGGAAGGTGAGGAGACAGGGAGGAGGAGAGGAGGATGGTGAGGCAGACAGGGAGGAGGAGAGGGGGAGGAAGGTGAGGAGACAGGGAGGAGGAGAGGAGGAAGGTGAGGCGGACAGGGAGGGGAGGAGACATGAATCGAGGAAAGATTAATGTACGTGCACACACAAACCATAGAGATAGAGGACTCTAGTGCCCAAAATCCAGTTTGAGCATGGCAGCGCCATTGAGGACTTTTATCATTTTGAAGTAGTCAACTGGGTGGGACTTCCTATGGAATGATCACATAATTCCATCCAGGTCATCAGGGGTGGGGGGGGGGGGGGGGTGGTCAGCCATAACTGCAGGTGACAGTAAATCACCAACCTTGGCTTTATACCTGTTCAAACAACACACTCCAGGTGTCAGTATGCACTTTTTCAGTTTGTTTACCAACTCAGAAGTAGTAGAAGAAGAAAACTGACTACTTCAAAATGGAGATGGCCTCAATGGCGCTGTCCATGCTCTCACAGACGCCATAATGGGACAGATATAATGTCCTCTAACTATCTCTATGGCACAAACACACCTGTCTGTATCCTGCTCCTGATACTCTCCTCACACCGCCCTCTAGTGCCAGGAGGCTGAGCTGCTGAAGCACCTGGCAGAGAAGAGAGAGCACGAGAGAGAGGTCATCCAGAAGGCCTTTGAGGAGAACAACAACTTCATCAAGAACTCCAAGGAGAAGCTGGAGCAGAAGATGGAGGCCAACAAGGAGAACAGAGAGGCTCTGCTGGCGGCCATGTTGGAACGACTGCAGGAAAAGGTAATGTTTAACTATCTTCTCCTTCTTTCTTTCTATTGAGTTTCTCACTTTTTCTCTCTAAGTCTCTCTCTCTCTCTCTAAGTCTCTCTCTCTAAGTCTCTCTCTCTCTCTCTAAGTCTCTCTCTCTCTCTAAGTCTCTCTCTCTCTCTCTAAGTCTCTCTCTCTCTCTCTAAGTCTCTCTCTCTCTCTCTAAGTCTCTCTCTCTCTCTAAGTCTCTCTCTGTCTCTAAGTGTCTCTCTAAGTCTCTCTCTCTCTCTAAGTGTCTCTCTCTCTCTCTAAGTGTCTCTCTCTCTCTCTAAGTCTCTCTCTCTCTCTCTAAGTCTCTCTAAGTCTCTCTCTCTCTCTAAGTCTCTCTCTCTCTCTAAGTCTCTCTCTCTCTCTAAGTCTCTCTCTCTCTCTAAGTCTCTCTCTCTCTCTAAGTCTCTCTCTCTCTCTAAGTCTCTCTCTCTCTCTAAGTCTCTCTCTCTCTCTCTAAGTCTCTCTCTCTCTCTCTAAGTCTCTCTCTCTCTCTCTAAGTCTCTCTCTCTCTCTCTAAGTCTCTCTCTCTCTCTCTAAGTCTCTCTCTCTCTCTCTAAGTCTCTCTCTCTCTCTCTCTAAGTCTCTCTCTCTCTCTCTCTAAGTCTCTCTCTCTCTCTAAGTCTCTCTCTCTCTCTAAGTCTCTCTCTCTCTCTCTAAG